>NC_090439.1:692978135-693296405 GCF_031143425.1 Pleurodeles waltl
ATCAGGAACATGCTCAACGAAGGCGAAACCGCAGCGCTCACCCTCCTGGACCTCTCTGCAGCCTTCGACACCTTTTGTCACCACATCCTTCGAACACGACTCCACAATGCCGGGATCCGCGGCAAGGCCCTCAAATGGATCTCTTCATTCCTCTCCGGCAGAACCCAGAGAGTCCACCTTCCGCCTTACCTGTTCGAATCCTCCAAAACCATCTGTGGCGTCCCCCAGGGATCCTCCCTCAGCACAACACTTTTCAACGTTTACATGGCTCCTCTCGCCAACATCGCAAGATCCCACCACATCAACATAGTATCCTACGCAGACGACACCCAGCTGATCATCTCCCTCACGAAAAACACTACAACAGCAAGAAACAATCTCCACAATGGACTTCATGCCATTGCCAACTGAATGGAATCAAGCCGCCTCAAGTTAAACACAGACAAAACAGTGATCCTCATCTTCAGCAGCAACCCCTCCACTTGGAACGATTCCTGGTGGCCTACCTCCCTAGGAGCCACACCCACCACCCAAGTATGAAACCTGGGAATCATCTTGGACTCAGCACTCATCATGACTCAGCAGGTCAATGCAGTCTCCTCTTCCTGTTACAACACCCTTTGCATGCATTCCCATCAAACCCAGAAAGACTGTCACCCACGCTCTGGTCAGCAGCCGATGGACTACGGCAACTCACTCTATGCAGGAACCACGGCCAAACTACAAACAAAAATGCAACATATCCAAAACGCCTCCGCCTGACTCATCCTCAATGTCCCACGCTGTGACCACATCTCTGCCCACCTCAGAGACCTACACTGGCTACCCGTATCGAAGAGGATTACCTTCAAACTACTCACCCATGCACACAAAGCCCTCCACAACACAGGTCCCGCCTACCTCAATGACAGACTCACCTTCCACACTCCCGTCCACCAGCTCCACTCTGCCAGCCTCGCCCTCGCCTCCATCCCCCGCATTTGCTGCACCACCACTGAAGGAAGATCCTTCTCTCACCTCGTCACCAAGACCTGGACCTCCCTACCGCTCCACTTACACCAGACCCAGGATCTCCTGACTTACAGGAAACGCCTCAAAACATGGCTATTCGACCAGTAGCTCCCCCAAGCGCCTTGAGACCATGATGGGTGAGTAGCGCGCTTTATAAATTACGTGATTGATTGATTGAAAGTGAAATCTATTATGTATGTGGAAGTATCATGTCCCCTCAAGTGAATTCACACTAAAACATCTTTCACACTACATAACACATGGGAGATACACACTGAACTGCAATTTAGAAACTAAACCACAGATATCAGGTCAATGAGCCAAACACAAGTTTGCAAGTCAAACAACCCAATGCAGAAAGAACCTCAGAGAAGCCCAGGATCCCACACAATGCCACAAACACATATGAGTCACAGACAACACAAGACATCAACTGCCATGCTACATGACATTCCTGGTGTAAGCAACAACAAAATACTTACTCTTATTTTCCCTTTCAGCTGATCAGGGTTACGGGATCCAGCAATGGATCATGACCCCCTTCCCCGACCCAAGCACAGCAGCAGAGCGTGCCTATTATGAGGCACATCAGAGGACACGCACCATTGTTGAACGGACCTTTGGCGCCCTGAAGTCCAGATTCAGGTGCCTGGACATCAATGGATGGCAGCCTCCTATATTCCCCAGAAATGGTCTGCAAGATCATATTGACTTGTGCCATCCTGCACAACAGTTGTGTTAGGAGGAACATCCCCCTATATGAACCTAAACAAGAACTGTCTAAAGTGGAGGAGGAGGTGGATGGTGCCCGGGAAAATGAGAGGGAACATCCAAACACAGCTGCAGGAATGCGGCACAGACAACAGATAGTTCAAAACTTTTTTCAACAATAGTCACTATTAACACATTGTTACAATATGGAATTAAATACCTCACTTTATCACTGAATCCTGCTCTGGGTAGTTATTTATGCATCACATGTTCTTTAGGAATCTGAGTATTACCTCAGGGAACATGTCACAAAGACAAATCTGACTACTTCTGATGCCACATCAAGTTTGATGGGTATGATTGTACAGCAAACATCACACACAGTTTGTATGAAAACCATATTTTCTATTTCACATTTGAAGGGCAAATTCATAGGACCACAGCTATGACAGACATCCATGTTGCCAACATGGTCTACTGTAGCATATGACACACAACTATGACATCATCAATCATAAGGTAAGTAAGCGCATCATACATGAGGCAGTGGATGTGAAATTGCATTGGTAACAGGAATATATGAACAGTCCCTTGACATCAGTAAGTGTGACATTAGCTATCTCTGCAAGCAGCTTGTGTGACAAGAGGTGCATCAATCCTGAAAATGGATAGCACGAGTGTCCCGTGTTTGACAAGCATTGCTCACAAGACATGCCCTGCCAGGTCCATCCCAGGTAATAAGTCCTGCCACAGCCATGTTTTAAGTCTGTGATCTCCCTTCTCTATGGGGCGCTGTAAATGGACTATCTGTACCCTGGGAATCATCATCAACACTCACCCAGGCACCCATTCTGACTCCTGTTTGCTTCCCTTTTCAGTATGGCATGCCATAGTACAACTGCATTAGCCTGCATGGACTTCCGGTCCTATAATGCACTGCCCGGTGTCAGTAAGACCTGTAATTTTCTGTCCATAGCTTCCTATGGGAAAAGTCTGGTTGTCCTCTTATACTAGATTCTCTCCTCCAGGACTTGTGAGAGACTGAAGCTTCACACACCTGTGAGGAGCTTGGGTGACAAGTGGTGCATCAATCCTGAAAATGGATGGCAAGAGTGTCCCAGGTATGACAGCAATGCTCACAAGACATGCCCTGCGCAGTCCATCCCAGGTAATAAGTCCTGCCACAGCTATGTTTTAAGTCTCTGACTTCCTTTCTCTAGGGGCGCTGTAAATGGACTATCTGTTCCCTGGGAATCATCATCAACACTCACCCAGACTCCTATGCTGACTCCTGTTTGCTTCCCTTTTCAGTATGGCATGCCAAAGTACAACTACATTAGCCTGCATGGACTTCAGGTCCCATAATGCACTGCCTGGTAGTCTGTAAGACCTGTAATCTTCTGTCCATTGCTTCCCATGGGAAAAGTGCAGTTGGACCTTTATACTGCATTCTCTCCTCCAGGACTTGTGAGAGACTGAAGCTTTACACACCTGTGCGGAGCTTGGGTGACAAGTGGTGCATCCATCTTGAAAATGGATAGCACGAGTGTCCCAGGTATGACAAGCAATGCTCACAAGACATGCCCTGCGCAGTCCATCCTAGGTAATAAGTCCTGCCACTGCCATGTTTTAAGTCTCTGACTTCCTTTCTCTAGGGGGCGCTGTAAATGGACTATCTGTTCCCTGGGAATCATCATCAACACTCACCCAGACTCCTATTCTGACTCCTGTTTGCATCTCTTTTCAGTATGGCATGACATAGTGCAACTACATTAGCCTGCATGGACTTCAGGTCCCATTATGCACTGCCAGGTAGTCGGTAAGACCTGTAATTGTCTGTCCATTGCTTTCCATGAGAAAAGTCCAGTTGGCCCCATATACTGGATTCTCTCCTCCAGGACTTGTGAGAGACTGAAGCTTCACACACTGCTCTCTCATGCAGCCCAGCCATTTGACTCTGCTCTGGCCTTGCTTCTGCCTGGAGCACCTTAGAAACTGCCATTTCCTGAAGCTCCTTGTTGTGCATTGGAGTACAATTCATTTGTGTACCAGAGCCCTTGTTGGATTGTGTTCCAGTTCTGAGTACCCCTGAAACTGCTCTCTGTTTCCACAGTGTAGTTCCTGCTTGTTCCAGTCAGACTCTGCTCCCTGTTTTTCTGCCTTGTTCATGTTTGTTCCTGACAGAGCCTGCTTCCTGTTAGCCAGCCTGGTTCCAGTCTTTTCATCGACCAGAGCCTGTTCCCTGTCCCTGCATTTGCCTCATAGTTGGTTTCCATGCCCACCGTTTCCTCTTGGGGTATTGTGTCTGGTAAGTGTACGATGAGTCCTCAACTGTATAGAATAGTTTAATTTTGTATTTGTACTGGCACATGTTTTCCAGGGAGCTAATCCAGCCCCCATCCTTTGTCTGGTTTTGCATGTATTCATTAGTGACAAACAGTGACAGTGTGCTGTGGCTGTATTCTTGGATTTGGTACTGTGCCTCCAGCCCAACAAACAAGGGCTGGTCATGTGTATGTAAGGACAATCCATGTTTGTGCCCTGACAGTCCAGACACAGATTCACTTCTACCTCCACCTTTCGATGGGGCTTTTGTGGTGACTAGCTGTGAGATTAATCTGCACAGAGGCACTGATGTTCCCAGTTGCTGAGGGAAGTTCAGAGCTCTACCCTGTGTACAAATGTATTGATGAGACCTGCGTGTTTTTCCATTACTGATCTGTAACATATTTGTCCACACCAAGGTATCTCTGTCTTCACTCTTCTGTATTTTCTGCTGTACCATAGCTGTCCTATCCCCTTGTATGCCTTAAGCGGATCTTCAGCTTTAGGTAAAATCTGCTTTGAAAGATACTTTGTGAACTCAAGGGATGCCTCCAGAGACTCCTGACTAGACCTGCACGAAACCGTTACACCATGGAGGCCAATACTGACACAGGGTACACATGCCCACACACTTGAACTGGACGTTTTTGTGCAATGCACCTCTGAAAATATCTGGACACATGCAGCCTGGGCTGCTGGTCCACCACAGCCACAGGAGGAACATAGATAATTTGCATTGGGCAAACGGACATGTACCTAACAATTTAATGATTGGAAATGAGGCTCTGTGTCACAAACACTGTACCTACCAAACATGTTAAACTGCCTGACTCATGGATAGTATACACAAAAGTGAGCATGAAGTGGTAGGCAACAATTAATGACATGTGAGGGGTAACATATCCGACATAGTCCTCATCAGCCATCCCTGACCTTTCCTGTGTACTGTTTGTGTTGGGAAATGTATTGTCCCCAAAATCAAACAACTACACACAGCAAAAGAGTTGACACATAGTACAAACACATATCTTGACTCTTGTACCTCATTGATAGGTATCTGATGTTGATACACATTTGTAACACATTCATACATGAACATCACACATAATGTATTGCATGCCATTCCAAAAGAAGCACGCAATTAGTTGTAACAGTCAAATCACACACAAAACATACAGGCCATGATGTATATTTTTGTAGCTTAGCCTTGCTGTCCTCTATTGATGCAACATCTGTGCAAACTTATAAATTCCATTTTAATTACCTAAGTTTGCGCTGCTGTTGCGTCAGTTAAAAAAGAAAATCCTGCACAAAGATATTAGTAATATGGGCCGTAGTTGCATGGTCTACCACAAGTGGCAAAACACTAGAACACACACTGCAGGCCAGACTATCCTATCTTTATCTAGATATAGGCCCCATGCATGTTAAATTATGAAAAAATGATGCAAACATAGTTTGAGTTAGACATTTTGACGCAAATGCGTCAAAAAATGATGCAAACACAAAATCTACATCAATGGGTCCCTAGCGTTAATTCCACCAACGCATCCCAGGCATGCAGATATCCATAGAAAATGTATTTTTCTGTGAATGCGTGGGATATTGACGCTTATGTAGCTTATGCATCAAAAATATTGACCCAAACTATGTAAGTGTCAAAAATTTACACGTAAGACGGAAAACGGGACGCAAAAGGGACAGGAAGTGATGTAATAGGATATCATGTTTACAAGAAATGGTACAGTGGGTGTACTTTCACTTTCAATTTCACTTTGAAGTCTGTGATTTGTCAAGACTGTGTGCCTGTGTGTTGGTCTTGCTCTCTTGTGGATTGTGTGCTTTGTCTCTTGTGTGGTCTATCTTTTGCCTTTTGGTGTTACCTAACTGTATTTTGTACATGTGTAGGTGTTTTTGTGTCTTTTATTGTTGTCGGAATTGTATTTGTACTGTTGGGGGTCTGTTTGTGGGTAAGATTAGTTGGGGTAGTTTGGGTCTTTCGTTGGAGTTTGTAAGTTTCCTTTTTTCCTAGTTCCTTTTCCTTTTTTTCTCATTTTACTGTCATACATTGTGTACTGTAACATATAGGGAAGGGAAAGGCTGGGGCGCATGGGAGAGGAGGAGCTTGGGGTATTTGTGTGGCTGGTGTGCCACTTCCTTCCCATGATGCTGGAGGCAGGGTGCCATGTGATACAGGGGTATCACATGGAGGCAAGACAGCTGTGTTGGTCAAAGGTGTTGTTCCATCTAAGAAGAATATTCAACACCTTCTGGAATGAGCACCAGCTCAAGCAGCGCTGGGTTGACCTGGTGGCCAGAGGGCAGGACCTGCTGGCCCACCTTAGTGTGGTGATTGGTGGCCCTGTTGTTGAGTATCACATTGACAAATGTGTACAGTTGAATACTCCTGAGTGACAGTAGCAGATAAAGTGACATGTTGCATGCAATGTTTGTGGCCATGTGGAATGCAAGTTGAACAAACTGTTAGTGTACCAGTAATGTGATGTATTACACATGGTAATACATGGTAACAATGCAGTCCACAGTTTTGTTGAGCCATGACCGACTATTATTCAGAGCCATATGTACCAAGCTCTTGATAACTTTCACCAATAGCTAAGCTTACTGAATTTTTGTGTTTAAGTCAGGACAAATATTCATTCACAATGACAAACCCAAATGGCCCATTCTGCTATCAGATTGCACAATCACAAAACAGGGGCTTCTAGTGGCATTTAGGATTAGGCGTACAAATCCTATCATTGAGTCGCAGGCGCCTATTACATTTTTTTCTTGGGCACAATTGCCGGGACTGAGCTATTGCAGTTACTATCTGTTTCAAATTGGTGCCAACCCATTTTCAAAAGGGAAAGGGTTACCATGGGTTCCCTCCTCTTTGTAAATGCATGGCCACAAAATATTTCTGAGCATGAAGTTGTGCAAGGGACCACTGACTGCTTCCAAAAATCTATTTTAGTAATTAAATAGGTTGTTAAAATACTTTCTGTACACCCGTGCTGAAATATTGCTGCATTTCAACAAATGTTAACATCTCAATATGAAAGCACTCACAGACATGGTGGTCTGCTGAGCTCAGCAGCTAGCATTCGTGTTAGTGCCGCCATTCCCAAGGAGTTTGCAAAATGAGACCTACCTCATCATGATTGAAGAGATAGGTAATTTGCTATCCCATTTTTTATTTGCAAACAGTGTCATTTAGTGTTCTACCTCTGATTATCCAACTTGCTAATTGCTAGTTGCTGAGTCTCAAAATGTGTGATTCAAAATACCTGATATAGGTACATTTGGCCCTGAGTGACACATTTCAGATACAATTACTACACATTCTTTCGCAGTTTTGGAACAGCAAAGTGGGTAATCCATGTTTAGCGCTAAATTGTCATCATTACACACACAGGATCCCTGCCATCATGTTGTCATAGGGGGCATATATGGCTTGGGGGACACTGCCAATGGGGAAGAAGTAACCTACATACAGCACTAGCACACCTATTATGGACCACTAAAAGCATGATAATTCCTGAATGCAAATCGACCCACATGTCCATCACACAGTTACTCATTGTCCCTTGATGCACAAGACACAATACCTGAGTCACTTGAATTGCAGTGCACCAGGAAAGTGCCATTGCAATTGTCACCCAATGATAAATGATGAAACTGAGTACCATCTGAAATGGATTAGCCACAAAAGTGTGTAGTCAGGTTTAGCGCCACATGATTGTTAGGGCCAGTGCATGTGTGCATATGTGTGTCTATCACTCACTGGAGTGACAGTGTCAATGCAAGTTTGCAGTGGTCTGTCTGTTCGAGTGTCCACATGCCTGATGTGCAGCTCTATCATATAAATGTCACACACTGTGATATGTAGTTCCCATGTTTGTACAGTGATCAGACATTGAGCATATATCTCCCTTCCATGTTTTACAGGTGGACCGGCCCCCTATATCATTGGGGAAGTGTCTTGATTCGAGGACCCAGCCATATCGAGTAAGTGTGAAAATGTATGTCCTGTGCTATGATTGCAGCTTTTGTGGGATTGGCACTTGTGTGTTGGACCCATTGCAAGATATGATGAGCTGGCACATGATCTGATATGTGACTTGAGTAGAGGTTGACATAGTGTTCCATGCAAGGGTTAGACATTCACTGGCAGAGAGTCATTTCTTGGGAGTATAGTGCTGCGCAATAGGCAGGGGCAGGTGAACAAGGTGATTTGTAGCCACATGTAGGTCCACATTTGATTTAGAGGTGGTCCAGTGTCAGAATTGTGTCAGCAAATCATACCCTAATTTACACAAGATAGTGATGCATCAGTTTTACACACAAACTTGCGCATCCCTGTAATGTAATGAACATGTAGGACTGTATGTGTGACTGTCCCCCAGCATCTAGCCCCACATGTTGTACTCCATTTATGTGGTACTTAAGTGGTATGTCATAAGCGTGCATGTAGGTCAAGGCCAGATTTGTGCTTGCATCAATGTTGGTGATTTAGAAAATATGTCCATGAGATCTGATATTGATGGTTGTCCACAAATGGAAACATTAATGTAGATGTGATTGACCAATGATTGACTCACTCCTAGTTGGCAGGCCTCCTTACATGTGTTCCTCCACTAAATCCATGTACAGCTGGACAAAGCTTTGTGGTTGTCCTTGACGGTTGAAAATATGTATTGCATGCCCATCCCCCCTGACGCACAGGGTTAGGGGAAGAAAATATATGTTGCTAGGTGTGATGGTCACAGTGTAGATGACGGACATCTAATTCAAGCATGCATTGTGCCAAACTACAATGACCCATTAGCAACTGTATACTGTCCTGTTATTTCCATATACAAATCACAGGTCTTGTGTGCCTTTAACTTGATCCAGATGATAGGGATTAGTTGGCCTGGCACATGTTGAGTACTTGCTGCATTTGCATTGTGACATATTGCACTACATAAATGCACAGATCAGTTAATTTGGTACACACCTTGTTGTGCTTTGCTGTACTGTTAGATAGTTGATGGGTAGGCTGCATTGGCATGTCATTCCTCAGGGACAATCTATCATCTTTACTGTGATTTGGACCGCATGTGCAATTTGTGAGGAAGTGTTAGATTATCATTTGTACTTGCATCACACAATGATGATACTAATGTTCGCCTGTCTCTTTTTTATAGCTACCAACATGAATGCCGCACAAATCGGAGAGTTCTAGAGGCGGGCAGTGCGATACAGGCACATCCTCGATGTGGAGGCTGGGTATAGAATGGTGGCAAGATGCTATCGTCAAGAGATAGCCACTGGAACATGGTGGGTTTTAGCCAAGGGGGCCAGGCATTGACCACAACAGATGCCGCCACCACCCCGACTGCAGGCAATGGCACAGTGGGCACTGGTATCTCTTCCACACCTTCTGCACCCTCAACATCTGGAGCACAAGCCACAATACCTGCTGCACCATCTATGCCACCACCCCCAACCACCTGCACTTGCAGTTGCTACGACCTCAGCGACACAAACCACCACAGCAGCTGGTATGGAAATGGCCGCATTCCGGCGGCTTCAGCGGGACATGCGTAAGGTACTAAAGAGAATGGACAGTCTCCAGCGTGATGTAGCTCGCAATAGCCGGAGACTGAAATCGATTAAAAAAACTCTGAGGAGGGCAAACCTCTAAGTCCGCTTTTGCCACACCCTTAATTCTGTCTCCTCCCTCCTCTTTCTTTATACAGTTTTTTTGTGTGTTTAGGGTGCTAAGTGATAGGTTGGAATATGCTATTAGTTTAGTTAGGATAAGTAGGTTGGGGTGGAGGAGTTAAATTATTACATGTTAGTTTGTGGGTGGGTAGGTGGTGGTTGTTGGGGTTTTTGAGTATTCTTAAAAAATATATATTTATATATATATATATATATATATATATATATATATATATTTTTTTTTTTAATAAAAAAATATATATTTGTTTAGCATTAGTTAGTATCTGTTTAGGTTAGTATATTTTGTCCTACATGTGTCCCGTCATATAAGGGGAGTGGGAGGTCACTGTTTAGAGTGTTTAGTTACATGTGGTAAGTAAGTTTAGCATAGGGTAGTTAGGGCCAGTTGTGGGTAATGTATAGTTAGGATAGGTTAGGTTAGTATAGGTGAGTGACATAGTTTAAGTTTTCTTTAATACATATTTAATACAGTTTTAGGTACTCCTTTACAGTATGTGTCACATGATTGGGGATCTGGGCCTTTGCATGAGTGTACAGTGGCAAATTTGTGTTTGCCTGTGTATTCCGTCCTGCATCCACATCCCATTCTTGACATGTTTATTCCCACTTCCAAATGAGCTGTCACATTGGCAGCTACAACAAAGCTACTTCTCTATACATCTGCCATCCATTGTACCCACCACCCAAGGTGACTATGATTCCCATGTATTGAACAGGTATGTGTGCTTTTTAAACTGTCATCGTTTGGGTCCTGTGTTGGAATCTTGGGCACTGTGAGATGTCTGCCTGCAGCCTGGTGTTCATGTAAACCCTGATAAACTGAGTGGTGTCAAATTCTTATGAGGTTAAGTATACAAAATTCATGCCTTTGAGTTTAGATTGTACTCCCAGGTGACATTAATGTCCAAACACTCTTACACAGCCATTCCTGCTGTATGTTGTGGTTGTGGCATTTATGTTTAGAGTCAAATGTCACATACACAATGATTGTCTTGTAGGGGATGTGGCCAGCATTGAGTTTAATCTTGTAGATACCTTAGGCCAGACATATACAATATTTACACAGCATTTGAATGTTAGTGGTGCTTTAACTTCAGAAATTAGCCACAAGCAGCTCAGATGATTTTAAAATCCAGACCCTTGTGCATAAATATCAGCCCACATTCTTTCTAAGCTCTTGTATTGACATTCTGTGGTCATTGACATGTTACATGCATCACAAATCTCCAGCACAGTAGTTGTGTCACATCACACAGAGACAAAGTGGTTGTGTAGGTGCTGTTTATTTTAAAGTGCTGAGGTGCAATATTTACATAGTGCAGGTTTTGTAAGTTCATTGGTGTGACGCATTCTATTGTGACACAACACAAGTGCAATGTTGAGAGGCGTGTCATTGGAAATGCTGCGATGGAGTGTCATTCAGTGAAGAGGAACATGAATTGCCAATTGGGTAGTGAGAGACAATTGTAGTCCATAGTGGTAAGATTAACAGTGTGTTGGAGAAGAGTGCATATCACCAACTGTAGCAAGACTGGCATGTTGTCAAGCACAGGACAATGGAAAAACAGTGCCCATTTGGAGAAGTGGACTCCAAATTTCCGGTAGCTGCCATCTGTGTATCTAGATATGGCATAACTGCAGCAAGTAGGAGCTGCTGATTATTGAGTATGGCAGCAACATCTCTGTGGTAGGCAGCCATGGCTGCCCTGAGGAAGTCCTGATTGTTGTCATGCATGCAGTGAAATGTTTGGGAGGCCAGCTATTGTGGCAACTCCCTCACTGCAGTGGTGAGGTCCCTCAAACACTGTTGGAGTCCTTGCAGTAGTGATTGTTGGACTTGCATGTCTGCTGACTGTTCTGCGGATGTCATCATGCACATGCGCATCCCCTTAAGGCTGGCTGCCATATTTTGCATCCCCACCCGCACCTCCTTGGCCAGCTCCCACTGTACTCTCACAACTGTCCTCTCAAAGGTGGTCCCAGTGTCATAAGAGTCCTCAGCTGTGTTAGAGCTGGCAGGTCGTACTATTGGGGTGGTGAGTGGGTCTTCTGGGATGGCTGATACATTTGTGCTCCTCGTTGTGACTGGAGGTGGGGTCTGGAGGGTTCACAGGACATCTTGGAGGGTTTCCTGGCTGATAGTTGTCAGCTCGTCATCCATGTCATCAGGGTAGTCCAGGACAGGCAGATCCACAGGAGAGCCATTGTCCTCTGCAATGAGATATTGTACAATTAGTGTGCCTTTGCTGTGGCATTTGTAATGTGACATCACTGACTTCCTATTAGTGGAACATTTTAATCTGGGTTCCCCTTCATTGTTCCTGTCATTAATATTTGCATTCTCACAGGCCTATGCCCCAACTGCATGTCACATGTGTGGGCAGTTTTGGAAATTGTCTGCGTCACATCCTCTAGGTGTAGGTTCTGTCCAAATTGTGTCTTGCCACCTTCTTGACCTACTCAACCCTCCCTCTACTACCATTAGCGTGGTGAGGCCTTGCAATGCTTGTTGGTGTTCTGATGCCACATACACCACGCATAACAATAAGGCCCTGACACAGTCTATAATATTTCACATACACCTATATGTTGCTGAGACCTAGCACATACCATGTATTGCATTGGCATGACACTATACAGGTGTCAGCATTGGTAGTTTGTCATGCTGATGTTTGTGTATGTGCTACATTGTATTGCACTGATGGGCCTGGCAGCGTTCCATTTCCTCTTACGACTGTGCGGGTGTCATTCACTAGCTACACACATATGTCCTCCCCCTCAATGCTGTTGTCTTATCAGTATGACAGTTGAGATGTTGCAAGGTGGCATTGCAGCTATTGTAACACAGGCACAGGGTAGACCCTGGAATGGGCAGCATGGGTATGAAATTACTGCTGTGTACTTCATAATTTAAGTGACAGTGCCTGTTGTTTATTGAGCCTATGACATGAGCATTTGACAGGAGTTGCACTTGGATAGGAAATGAAGGAGATTCATCACGTAGTCATCCAGAACCCTCATTGTCAGTATGTTTGTGCCATGGGCACCTAACTGCCATTTCCTAATTGACCAGCACACACAGCACAGGTAGTAGGGTCAAATGTTGTCAATGGTAAATGCCGCTTGAGGCAATGGCCTGAGACTGGGCCTCGTCCCCTAGTTCACATTCTGACAATACCAGGTATCCTGTGACAGCAGCCCAGTTTTACATTCTACCCTAACCTCCTGGACTGGCTTTGCCTTTCCAGCAGCCTTGGTATGGCGGTATACCCCCATGCAAAGGTTGTTGGAGTTGTGTTGTGCTATAACCCTGCACAGCCCATGCACCCATGCCATGCCCCTTTGCCCTTTCCACTGCCTGATTTCCATGGCTGACATGTATTGTGTAGTAGGTATGTACCTCCCCCTTCTTGCACTTGACATTGAGGCATTTTCCCCCATGCAAATTACCCTGCATATGTGTTGTTTCCTGAAAGTCTGCACTGCCCTGTCCTGCAATTCCTGTAACAATCTCCTCCGGGATGATGGCTGCAACCGTCTCCTCCATCTCGTCCAGGGCCTCCTATGGTGCTGAACTCCCCCCTCCAGTCTACAGTGCTGCCTTCCTGTTCCTTGCCATAGTCTCCTTTGTCCTGCGCTTGCAGTCATGCAAGCATTTCTTACACTTGGTGACAGTTCTCCTGACCTCTGCCACACTGTTTGTCTTGTCCTGCCTCTCTCCTCCCAATTGGCAACTTAGAGGTGATGAAGAGTTGATGCTGGTGCTCCGTCATCTCTCTGACCAGTATTTCATGCTCCTCCGCACTGAAAAGACACTTCCTTTTCTTCTTGTCTCTCCCCTGGGTCTTGTCTGTGTCCTCCTGACTGGTTCCTGGTATATTGAGGTTTCCCTGGGGTCTCTCCTGGCCATATTCTCCTTTGTCCTGCACTTGCAGACATGCAAGCATTTCTTACACTTGGTGACAGTTCTCCTGACCTCTGCCACACTGTTTATCTTGTCCACAATTTGTTGCCAAATTGCCTCTCTCCTCCCAATTGGCAACTTAGAGGTGGTGAAGAGTTGATGCTGGTGCTCCGTCATCTCTCTGACCAGTATTTCATGCTCCTCCACACTGAAAAGACACTTCCTTTTCTTCTGGTCTCTCCCCTGGGTCATGTCTGTGTCCTCCTGGCTGGTTCCTGGTAGATTGAGGTTTCCCTGGGGTCTCTCCTGGCTTCTGGGATCCATTTTGGGGCTCCTTAGCACTGTGTGCTGCATTTGCGTTGCTTTTGTATCCATTTGCAGGGGGAAATGGTGCATATCCGGTTTGCGATGTTTTCCGCGTTGCAAACTGGATTAGTAATTTTTCCTGCATTAACGCAATTTTGCTTTATGATGCAGCGCAACGGTTAGCATACAAAAAATGACTCTAACCAGTTCTTTGCGCCACCGTGCTTCAAAGTATAAACTGGACACACGGGTGGCGCTAAGAAATGGCGTTAGCCCTTGGTAAATTTTTGGACGCAAAACTGCGTTAGCGCATTTTTGCCTCAAAAAGTATAAATATGGCCCCTTGTGTGTAGATATGTGCCCCCATATTCCTGCAGTCTTGTACTGACACTCTGTGACTAAAGACATGTTACACACATCACAATTCCTAAGCGTAGTAGATGTTTCCCAATACACAAAGACATGCTGGTTGTGCAGGTGGTATTTACTTACAAGTGTCGTAGTGCAATTTTTACAATGTCCAGGTCTGTGACCCGATCAATGAAATCCATCCAACTGTGACACAACACAAGTCCAGGGTTGGAGTCATGTCATGGGACATGATTGGGTAAAGTGTCATTCAGTGCAGGGGCACATGAATTGCCAATTGAAAAGTGAGAGACAATTGCAGTCCATAGCAGAAAGGTCAACAGTGTGTCGCAGAAGAGTGCTTATCTTCAACTGTGCTAACACTGGCATTATGTCAAGCACAGGACAGAGAAAATCACTGCCCATGTGGCATAGGCTGTTGCTACCGAGAACTCCTACAGGTGAAGATGATCTGTTCCACATCTTCATCCTCCGAAGTGTGTGGTGTCTCCTCTGCCCTTGTTGGTAGTGGTGGGGATGTATAGGGGGGCAACACACACTTTAGTGGTTGGAGATGTGGACTCCCAATTCCCGGCAGCTGCCATCTGTGGAACTACATATGACATCACTGCAGCAAGGAGGAGCTGCTGATTTTTAAAGATAGCAGCAACATCCCTGTGGAAGGCAGCCATGTCTGGTCTGAGGGAGGACACTTCTCGGTGCACGGAGTCCAGCTTGTCCTCAATCCCGCTGCTGTCAGTTTGGGAGGGCAGTTGTAGTGGCTTCTCCCTCATGTGAGCAGCTATGTCCCTCAGACACTGCTGAACTCCATGTATTGGGGAGTGTGTGCCTTGTTTGACTGCTGTCTGTTCAGTGGCTGTAATGATGCACGTGCGCATACCCTGTAGGCTGGCTACCATAGTTTGCATCCCCACCCGCACCTCCTTGGCCGGCTCCTGCTGGAGTCCTACCACTGTCCTCTCAAAGCTGGTCCCTGGGTCCTCGGAGTCCTCAGGTGTGTCAGTGCTGGCATATCATACTATTGGGGTGTTGGGTGGGGCCCATAGGATGGCTGCTACATTAATATTCCTCCTTGCGACTGGTGGTGGTGTCTGGAGGGATACGAGAACTTCTTGGAGGGTCTCTTGGCTGATGGTAGTCAGTTGGTCATCCAGGTCATCGGGGTACTCCAGGACAGGCAGATCTGCAGGTAAGCCCTTGCAATGTGTGTTGCTGTGCCCATGCCACAGCACCACACCTGGTCATTTTCCCCTGTCATAGTCTTACATGTTTCACATGCACCCATGCAGTGCTGAGACCTTGCACCACCCCAGGGATGGCATTGTCAGGACACTATGCTCTTGTTACCATTGATAGCTCCTCATGTTGATGTTTGTGCTTTGTGCTACATTGCATAGCACTCATGGACCTGGTAGAGTTCAATTTCATCTTCGGTCTCTGCAGGTGGGTTTGCCTTCCTGCACACCTATGTCCTCCCCCTCAATGCAGCCCTCCTTGCACTATGATACATGAAATGCAGCATGGTGGCAGGGCAGTTAATCTGACACAGGAATAGGGGTTGACCCAGGGATGGCCAGCATGGGTATAAGATTTCTGCTGTGTACATCATTATGTATGTGACAGTGCCAGGAGGTAAATGAGTGTCTGGAAATAGCCAGTTAACAGAAGTTGAACTCAGGTCAAGGCCTGAAACTAGTTTGATGGTGGTTGTGTAGGTAGTCATACTGGTCCCTTATTTCAAGTGTGTCAGTTCTATGGGCACCTGACTGCCATTGTCTATTTGACCAGCCCCTACAGCACAGGTGGCAGTGGCAACTGTTGTCAATGGGGAATGCCCCATTGGCTTGGCACTGGCAGGTTACCAACAGCTTACAGACTGGCAATGCCAGCTTTCCTGTGACATCAGACCAGTATTTCGTTAAACTCCAGGTCTGTTTCCGCATTTCCACCAGCCTTTGCATGGCGGCGAAACCCCCATGCAAAGGTTGGTGGTGATGTAGTGTGGTGGGCCCCTGGGTGCCCCTGCACAGCCCATGCACCTGGCATGGGCAGTGCAGGGGGTCCCATGCCCAGGCCCTTTGCCCTTTCCACCACCTAATTTGTATGGCTGAGTGCAGCATGTCCTGTCACACCCAATGCAACCCAAATCTGCCACTGACTCTATTTGATCTATCATGAGCTATCATGAGTAGACAGATTTCCAGCTGCCACCCAATGTGTGACTCATACTGCCAACCACAAAGGGTACACTGCACTGGCAGTCTTCCTAACACCAGACTTGCCCATTCACCATCCCCCACCCGTCAATGTGAAATTATGCGCCATTATGTTCACAGCCATACCCCATGTGTTGTATGTGTGTGTTTATTCCCCATTGATATGTGTCCCACATGGTTGTGTCAGAGTGGTTGTGGGCTAAGCCTGTGACTGTTGTGACCTACTGTTTGCTATATGTGGTACATATTTTCTGTAGTGACACATTTCAGTTCAGCATCAAGATGTGTGGTTCAACACTACAGCAGTTTAGTTGGTCTGGGTAGTGGCATGTTACCAATGATACAGGACCAGCTTGCTGTTAGGGGGCTATCCTAACTGCATGATGGATGGTGGCTGCCTTATGGGGATGTGTTGTCAATGTGCGGGGTGGTGGTGCTACCAGCACATGTTTGGGTACTGTTGGGACAGTTGCAATGACTTGTGTGCTGTGAGATGCAGCACACATGTTAGTGGGCAATGAGGCAAGGCAGTTGCTAGGGGTTACTGCAAGGGACATCACCATGATGTTACCTCAGGAATGGTATTGACTGACTACCTTGTCTCTGAAGTCTTGGTCACGTTGGTAGGGTTGATTTGACTATAAGCAAGGGATGTTTTGATGACACAACCAGAGGCACATTGATTACACATGTCATCCATCCCATGTATATGCATATGTACATGTAGGTATTTAAGCCTGGAGTTCAACATATGTTCAGGTTTTGTATGTGTTATGGTGCATGGTACTACCAATCCCTGGGTCAACCCCTATTCCTGTGCATGGTGCAACTTGCTTCATGTGCAATGTGTCCCTCTGCGCACATTTGACATGCATTGTGTGTGTCCTATGTGCCTCCCCCTTCTTGCACTTAACATTTTAGCATAAATTTCCTGCATGCAACTTGTCCTACATTTGTGTTATTTCCCGGTATTCTGCACTGTCCTGCAATTGCTGTGACGATTTTCTCCAGGACGACCGCTGCAACCACCTCCTCCATCTCGTCCAAGTCCTCTTGGGGTGCTGGACTCCCACCTTCAGTTTGCAGTGCTGTCTTGCTGTTACTTGCCATTTTTTCCTTTGTCCTTCGTTTGCAGTCATGCCAGTGTTTTTTGCACTCTGTTACGGTTCTCCTGACCTCAGCCACACTGTTGATCGTGTCTACTATCTACTGCCAAATTGCCTCACCCCTTCAAATTGGCAATTTGGAGGTGACGAAGAGTTGATTTTGATTCTCCATCACCGCTCTCTACAGTATTTCATGCTCCTCTGCACTGAAACAACACTTTCTCTTCTCTTCTCCCTCCCCTGGGTCTTGTCTGTGACCTCCTGGCTGGTTCCTGGTTGATTGGGGTCTCCCTGGGGTCTCTCTTGGTTTCCTGGGTCCATTATGCTACTCCTTTACACAGTTTTCTCCGTCAGCTTCTGCATTTGATTCTATTGTGGGCAAAAATTGTGCATTTCCGCTTTGCAACATGTTTACATTTTTCCAGCATTAACGTCATTTTGCCTTTACGACAAGGCGCAATGGCTAACGTGGAGAATACTGACACTAAACCATGTTTAGCGCCACCCAGCGTCAGTGTATAAATATGACGCCATGGTGGCGTTAAATATTGGCACTATACTTTCTGAAGCAAAACTGCATAAGCACCGTTTTGCATCAAAAAGTTTAAATCAGGGCCTTAGTCTTTTTTATGGACAGGATCCCAATCCCCAAATTGAAACAAAGCCATGCCCTGGGCACGACGACTTCGGTTAAGCTGAAAGAGGTAGACAAGTGATTAAATCTATTGCAAATGGTAGAGTTTGTAGTGAAGACGGCACTCAAATTGAGTTTTATAAAAAGTATACATCTTCTTAGAGTCAGCAGATCCTATAACTTAGCAACCGCATTTTAGAAGGCAGCAATCTTCCACCATCCTATCATAATTCAACTGTTGTTAGCTTTCTTAAGAAAGATTAAAACCCAGAAAATATTACTTCGTAGATACTTATCAGCCTCTTAAATACCAACTACAAAATCATCATGAAACTATTCCCAAACCGATTGAACAGGATAGTAAGGAACTTAGTTAACAGGGTCACTGCGGTTTTATTCTGGGTAGGCAACTCTACTATTTTTTTGATTCACAAGATGCTTCAGGGGTGTCCGCTCGGTTGATATTAAACTTAACAGATATAGTTATATCTAACGTAAATGAGGGAACAAGATATTACCAAATAGCTTTACGTGCCAGAGGGAAGCCATAGGGAACTTGATCCACATTATTTGTCAGTGCCCGAAGCTATGGAAAATCGTTCATGTCAAAATTACAGCTCGCTATAGGACACCTCCTGGAATGCATAGCGTGTTGCAAAATGAATATGACATACACCAGAATGAATGTACTATGTGTCAAAATAAATATGATACCTGGCAGAGTGAATCTGACTTGAACCAAAACAAGTATGAAACCAGGCAAAAGTGAATATGCTACTTAGTGATTATTATGAATAACTCACACTCAGAATTGAATAAGAGATATACTGAAAAATATATCAATCATACTTAAATAAATATGGCCCTCACTGTAAATAATAAAGCAATCACTGAAACACATACAATATTTGTCAAAAAGAATGAGACATTTCGTGAAATGACTGACATATGCCAAGAGGAATATGACACACATTGGAATGAATATGACAGCTTGAAATGAATACAGGGTACTGAAATGAAAATGCATTATTCTGAAAGGAATATAATGTGCAATGAACATTACATTTATAAAAAAATGAATATGGTTTGCATTAAAAGTAATATGATACACATCAGCTTGGCAGTTCGGTCTGGACTGTTCCCATGAGGAACAGGGTCAAGACTGATTTGCATATGGCTGGGTCCAAACTGGGGTGGCATGGTGAGCAAAAGAACGATGGATTAAACCCAGATCTATGACTGGGGGTGAGTGTTTGACAATGTTCAGCATTCCGTCCATCACTTGTTGTTTTTGCTTTGTCACCCTAAGTGGGAAGGGTATGCCCAGACGTGGGTCCCGTGCTTCCCATGCCACTGGATTCAAGCTAGCCTGGCTGATGAGGGGTGAAACCCCGAAACCGGTCCCAGGATGCTTGTTTCCGGTCCAGTGAGGACCTGGCTTGGCAGTTCGGTCTGGACTGTTCCCATGAGGAACAGGGTCAAGACTGATTTGCATATGGCTGGGTCCAAACTGGGGTGGCATGGTGAGCAAAAGAATGATGGATTAAACCCAGATCTATGACTGGGGGTGAGTGTTTGACAATGTTCAGCATTCCGTCCATCACTTGTTGTTTTTGCTTTGTCACCCTAAGTGGGAAGGGTATGCCCAGACGTGGGTCCCGTGCTTCCCATGCCACTGGATTCAAGCTAGCCTGGCTGATGAGGGGTGAAACCCCGAAACCGGTCCCAGGATGCTTGTTTCCGGTCCAGTGAGGACCTGGCTTGGCAGTTCGGTCTGGACTGTTCCCATGAGGAACAGGGTCAAGACTGATTTGCATATGGCTGGGTCCAAACTGGGGTGGCATGGTGAGCAAAAGAACGATGGATTAAACCCAGATCTATGACTGGGGGTGAGTGTTTGACAATGTTCAGCATTCCGTCCATCACTTGTTGTTTTTGCTTTGTCACCCTAAGTGGGAAGGGTATGCCCAGACGTGGGTCCCGTGCTTCCCATGCCACTGGATTCAAGCTAGCCTGGCTGATGAGGGGTGAAACCCCGAAACCGGTCCCAGGATGCTTGTTTCCGGTCCAGTGAGGACCTGGCTTGGCAGTTCGGTCTGGACTGTTCCCATGAGGAACAGGGTCAAGACTGATTTGCATATGGCTGGGTCCAAACTGGGGTGGCATGGTGAGCAAAAGAACGATGGATTAAACCCAGATCTATGACTGGGGGTGAGTGTTTGACAATGTTCAGCATTCCGTCCATCACTTGTTGTTTTTGCTTTGTCACCCTAAGTGGGAAGGGTATGCCCAGACGTGGGTCCCGTGCTTCCCATGCCACTGGATTCAAGCTAGCCTGGCTGATGAGGGGTAAAACCCCGAAACCGGTCCCAGGATGCTTGTTTCCGGTCCAGTGAGGACCTGGCTTGGCAGTTCGGTCTGGACTGTTCCCATGAGGAACAGGGTCAAGACTGATTTGCATATGGCTGGGTCCAAACTGGGATGGCATGGTGAGCAAAAGAACGATGGATTAAACCCAGATCTATGACTGGGGGTGAGTGTTTGACAATGTTCAGCATTCCGTCCATCACTTGTTGTTTTTGCTTTGTCACCCTAAGTGGGAAGGGTATGCCCAGACGTGGGTCCCGTGCTTCCCATGCCACTGGATTCAAGCTAGCCTGGCTGATGAGGGGTGAAACCCAGAAACCGGTCCCAGGATGCTTGTTTCCGGTCCAGTGAGGACCTGGCTTGGCAGTTCGGTCTGGACTGTTCCCATGAGGAACAGGGTCAAGACTGATTTGCATATGGCTGGGTCCAAACTGGGGTGGCATGGTGAGCAAAAGAACGATGGATTAAACCCAGATCTATGACTGGGGGTGAGTGTTTGACAATGTTCAGCATTTCCGTCCATCACTTGTTGTTTTTGCTTTGTCACCCTAAGTGGGAAGGGTATGCCCAGACGTGGGTCCCGTGCTTCCCATGCCACTGGATTCAAGCTAGCCTGGCTGATGAGGGGTGAAACCCCGAAACCGGTCCCAGGATGCTTGTTTCCGGTCCAGTGAGGACCTGGCTTGGCAGTTCGGTCTGGACTGTTCCCATGAGGAACAGGGTCAAGACTGATTTGCATATGGCTGGGTCCAAACTGGGGTGGCATGGTGAGCAAAAGAACGATGGATTAAACCCAGATCTATGACTGGGGGTGAGTGTTTGACAATGTTCAGCATTCCGTCCATCACTTGTTGTTTTTGCTTTGTCACCCTAAGTGGGAAGGGTATGCCCAGACGTGGGTCCCGTGCTTCCCATGCCACTGGATTCAAGCTAGCCTGGCTGATGAGGGGTGAAACCCCGAAACCGGTCCCAGGATGCTTGTTTCCGGTCCAGTGAGGACCTGGCTTGGCAGTTCGGTCTGGACTGTTCCCATGAGGAACAGGGTCAAGACTGATTTGCATATGGCTGGGTCCAAACTGGGGTGGCATGGTGAGCAAAAGAACGATGGATTAAACCCAGATCTATGACTGGGGGTGAGTGTTTGACAATGTTCAGCATTCCGTCCATCACTTGTTGTTTTTGCTTTGTCACCCTAAGTGGGAAGGGTATGCCCAGACGTGGGTCCCGTGCTTCCCATGCCACTGGATTCAAGCTAGCCTGGCTGATGAGGGGTGAAACCCCGAAACCGGTCCCAGGATGCTTGTTTCCGGTCCAGTGAGGACCTGGCTTGGCAGTTCGGTCTGGACTGTTCCCATGAGGAACAGGGTCAAGACTGATTTGCATATGGCTGGGTCCAAACTGGGGTGGCATGGTGAGCAAAAGAACGATGGATTAAACCCAGATCTATGACTGGGGGTGAGTGTTTGACAATGTTCAGCATTCCGTCCATCACTTGTTGTTTTTGCTTTGTCACCCTAAGTGGGAAGGGTATGCCCAGACGTGGGTCCCGTGCTTCCCATGCCACTGGATTCAAGCTAGCCTGGCTGATGAGGGGTGAAACCCCGAAACCGGTCCCAGGATGCTTGTTTCCGGTCCAGTGAGGACCTGGCTTGGCAGTTCGGTCTGGACTGTTCCCATGAGGAACAGGGTCAAGACTGATTTGCATATGGCTGGGTCCAAACTGGGGTGGCATGGTGAGCAAAAGAACGATGGATTAAACCCAGATCTATGACTGGGGGTGAGTGTTTGACAATGTTCAGCATTCCGTCCATCACTTGTTGTTTTTGCTTTGTCACCCTAAGTGGGAAGGGTATGCCCAGACGTGGGTCCCGTGCTTCCCATGCCACTGGATTCAAGCTATCCTGGCTGATGAGGGGTGAAACCCCGAAACCGGTCCCAGGATGCTTGTTTCCGGTCCAGTGAGGACCTGGCTTGGCAGTTCGGTCTGGACTGTTCCCATGAGGAACAGGGTCAAGACTGATTTGCATATGGCTGGGTCCAAACTGGGGTGGCATGGTGAGCAAAAGAACGATGGATTAAACCCAGATCTATGACTGGGGGTGAGTGTTTGACAATGTTCAGCATTCCGTCCATCACTTGTTGTTTTTGCTTTGTCACCCTAAGTGGGAAGGGTATGCCCAGACGTGGGTCCCGTGCTTCCCATGCCACTGGATTCAAGCTAGCCTGGCTGATGAGGGGTGAAACCCCGAAACCGGTCCCAGGATGCTTGTTTCCGGTCCAGTGAGGACCTGGCTTGGCAGTTCGGTCTGGACTGTTCCCATGAGGAACAGGGTCAAGACTGATTTGCATATGGCTGGGTCCAAACTGGGGTGGCATGGTGAGCAAAAGAACGATGGATTAAACCCAGATCTATGACTGGGGGTGAGTGTTTGACAATGTTCAGCATTCCGTCCATCACTTGTTGTTTTTGCTTTGTCACCCTAAGTGGGAAGGGTATGCCCAGACGTGGGTCCCGTGCTTCCCATGCCACTGGATTCAAGCTAGCCTGGCTGATGAGGGGTGAAACCCCGAAACCGGTCCCAGGATGCTTGTTTCCGGTCCAGTGAGGACCTGGCTTGGCAGTTCGGTCTGGACTGTTCCCATGAGGAACAGGGTCAAGACTGATTTGCATATGGCTGGGTCCAAACTGGGGTGGCATGGTGAGCAAAAGAACGATGGATTAAACCCAGATCTATGACTGGGGGTGAGTGTTTGACAATGTTCAGCATTCCGTCCATCACTTGTTGTTTTTGCTTTGTCACCCTAAGTGGGAAGGGTATGCCCAGACGTGGGTCCCGTGCTTCCCATGCCACTGGATTCAAGCTAGCCTGGCTGATGAGGGGTGAAACCCCCAAACCGGTCCCAGGATGCTTGTTTCCGGTCCAGTGAGGACCTGGCTTGGCAGTTCGGTCTGGACTGTTCCCATGAGGAACAGGGTCAAGACTGATTTGCATATGGCTGGGTCCAAACTGGGGTGGCATGGTGAGCAAAAGAACGATGGATTAAACCCAGATCTATGACTGGGGGTGAGTGTTTGACAATGTTCAGCATTCCGTCCATCACTTGTTGTTTTTGCTTTGTCACCCTAAGTGGGAAGGGTATGCCCAGACGTGGGTCCCGTGCTTCCCATGCCACTGGATTCAAGCTAGCCTGGCTGATGAGGGGTGAAACCCCGAAACCGGTCCCAGGATGCTTGTTTCCGGTCCAGTGAGGACCTGGCTTGGCAGTTCGGTCTGGACTGTTCCCATGAGGAACAGGGTCAAGACTGATTTGCATATGGCTGGGTCCAAACTGGGGTGGCATGGTGAGCAAAAGAACGATGGATTAAACCCAGATCTATGACTGGGGGTGAGTGTTTGACAATGTTCAGCATTCCGTCCATCACTTGTTGTTTTTGCTTTGTCACCCTAAGTGGGAAGGGTATGCCCAGACGTGGGTCCCGTGCTTCCCATGCCACTGGATTCAAGCTAGCCTGGCTGATGAGGGGTGAAACCCCGAAACCGGTCCCAGGATGCTTGTTTCCGGTCCAGTGAGGACCTGGCTTGGCAGTTCGGTCTGGACTGTTCCCATGAGGAACAGGGTCAAGACTGATTTGCATATGGCTGGGTCCAAACTGGGGTGGCATGGTGAGCAAAAGAACGATGGATTAAACCCAGATCTATGACTGGGGGTGAGTGTTTGACAATGTTCAGCATTCCGTCCATCACTTGTTGTTTTTGCTTTGTCACCCTAAGTGGGAAGGGTATGCCCAGACGTGGGTCCCGTGCTTCCCATGCCACTGGATTCAAGCTAGCCTGGCTGATGAGGGGTGAAACCCCGAAACCGGTCCCAGGATGCTTGTTTCCGGTCCAGTGAGGACCTGGCTTGGCAGTTCGGTCTGGACTGTTCCCATGAGGAACAGGGTCAAGACTGATTTGCATATGGCTGGGTCCAAACTGGGGTGGCATGGTGAGCAAAAGAACGATGGATTAAACCCAGATCTATGACTGGGGGTGAGTGTTTGACAATGTTCAGCATTCCGTCCATCACTTGTTGGTTTGGCTTTGTCACCCTAAGTGGGAAGGGTATGCCCAGACGTGGGTCCCGTGCTTCCCATGCCACTGGATTCAAGCTAGCCTGGCTGATGAGGGGTGAAACCCCGAAACCGGTCCCAGGATGCAGGCAGGAGGAAGTCAAACCTGACCAAGGCTCCACGCCAGTCCTGGGGCCACAGAGCACAGAAGAAGGAATGCCTGCCATCCCTGAGAGTATGCCAACAGACAACGCTCCCCAACTCGCCTCTGAGAACCAGGAAGAAGAACCCTGGACAAAACAGGAGCGCAGGAAAAGGAGGCACAGTCCCCCACAAGTAACAAAGAAGACCAGGAAGAAACACCTGAGCAACCACAACCCCAACTCCGATCCAGAGGAGTCAGAAGAAGAAGAACAACCAGGGAATGAGGGTCCAGATGACCAACTGGAGCAAGTCACCAGAGTGCTGCAGGAGATGAGGGCGCTAGCCAGCGTCATGGAAGCGTCCCCACCACCATCGCCAGCAATAGCTGAGAAGGAAGAGGCCTCCATGGAGGAGGAAGAGCCAGAGACCAGCCACGTGGGCAAGCCAGCCTCAGAGAAGCACCAAGCAACGGTGGCCAAGACAACAGCCCCCGCGCCGGAGACCCGCCAGGAGCCTGACCAGCCCTGTAAGTAGACTTGTCACTGTGTGATAACAGCTAATTACTCTGACTTGATAGTTAGTATTTGAGCCTAAGTTAAACTCTTAAACACTAATTAAGATGGCTATTTCATTGTTTTCCATAAATGTGAGAAGTATCAGAGACAAGCGCAGATGTGCTAGCACCTTGAACTTTCTTGCCAGCCAGGAATGTGATGTGTACATGATTCAGGAATGCTCCATCCCTTTTTCAGCTTCATACACCCACCTAGAACAGCAGTGGGCATTTGGGCCTTCTTTTTGGTCTGGGGGGAACAGCAGTAGGTCTGTAGGAGTCGCTACCTTAGTCAGAGGGAGGTGCTTCACAGTGGACTCAGTCACCGAGCTGGAAGGCGGCAGGGCTCTTGTCGTTGACGGCTCATGGGCAGGAGAACCGGTTAGACTGATCAATGTGTATGCGCCTTCTGATGTAGGTGAGAGACGGGAGCTGTTCCAGCGCCTCAGACCACAGCTGGTCACCTCCAGAACAATCATGATGGGTGGGGATTTCAACTGTATACTAGAGAGTGGTGGTCGATGTGGGACCAGAGCTAAGGAAGGATGGATGGATGATGGTGCGAAACTCCTAGCGGAGATGGTGGGTGAGGCCTCCCTGACGGACGTCATTGGATCCATGGGGGCGGACGCCAGGAATTTCACCTGGGGCCGCCCTGATGGATCTGTGCGATCCAGGATAGACTTTGTTTTCACCTCTAGATCAGTGAGGATCAGGCAGCACTCCATGGTGACAGTGCATTTCTCTGACCACAGGGCTATCAGGTTTCAGGGGGAACTAACAGGGAAGTTCCTGACAGGTCCGGGCACCTGGAAACTGAATAGCTCTCTGCTGGGGAGAGAGGATGTACAGGAGGAGCTGAGGAGGACTTACAGTGAGTGGCAAGACATGAAAGACACCTTCCAGTCCATAGGGGAATGGTGGGAATGGGTGAAAGGCAGGATTCAGGATTTCTTTAAGAACGTGGGCAGGAAAGCAGCAAGGGGGAGGAAGAGGGAGTTCAGTAGACTGCAGCAACAGCTGCAAGAACTGCACGACCTCCAACTCCGGGGATGGGACGTCATGAACCCTCTGGAGGCAGTCAAGAAAGAGCTGAGCGAGCACTTTCATGAGGAATCCAGGAGGATCATCTTCCGTTCTAAGGTGGAGAACCTGGAAAAGGGGGAGAAATGCAACTCCTTCTTCTTTAAGAAAGTCCACTCTGCGCACACCCCACTGGTTCAACTGCGCAACAGGGAGGGAATTTTGTGTGACACCAAGGAAGACATTAGGAAGGCTGTGACAGATTTCTATGGGGACCTCTACTCAGAGAAGAGGTCAGATGGGGATCAGGCAGAAAGGTTTTTGGCAGGTATCCCGAGAAAGGTTTCCACACCAGCAAGGGAAGTCCTCAACGCACCCCTCACTCTGGAGGAGCTGCACATTGCAGTTAAATCCTTCAAGTCAGGAAAGACACCAGGCAGTGATGGTCTACCAATTGAATTCTACACTTCACTGTGGGACCTAGTGGGACCAGACCTTCTGGAGCTGTATGAGGAGATGGAGCAGGAGGGAGTCATGCCCCACACATTAAGGGAAGGAACGATCGCGCTCCTGTATAAACATAAGGGGGAGAGATGTGACCTCAAGAACTGACGTCCCATCTCTCTCCTGAATGTGGACTACAAGATCCTGGCAAAGACAATGGTGAATAGACTCAAGAGCGCTATGGGAGAGTTAGTTCACCCAGACCAGACCTGTGGGGTTCCAGGACGCAGAGTGGCGGACAGCCTAGCACTGATCAGGGACACGATCCAATACATCACAGACCGGAATATCCACGCTGCGCTGGTCTGTCTCGATCAGGAAAAGGCCTTCGACCGCGTCTCCCATGAGTTCATGGAGAGGGTACTGCAGGGTTTTGGGCTGGGGGAGCGCTTCTGCAATTATGTTAGAATAATGTATACAGACATTTTCAGTTCAGTCATGGTAAATGGTTGGAAAACAGACCCCTTTCCTATCAGGTCTGGGGTAAGACAAGGCTGCCCGCTCTCGCCCTCTTTGTTTGTTTTGGTTATAGAGCTACTCGCGGAGTACATCAGGAAGAACCCGAACATCAGAGGGATCCCGACACCAGGAGACGCAAAGAAAGAAGTCAAGTGTTCGCTGTACATGGACGACGTCACCCTCTTCTGCACAGATGGGAAATCGGTCCAGTCCCTGCTGGAGGCATGCAAGGACTTTGGCAAAGCATCAGGAGCAAAGATCAACGTGGACAAATCACAGGCAAAGCTTTTTGGCCGCTGGGACCTATGTAACGAGCCTCTCCCTTTCCCCGTTGAGGCAGGACTGGTAAAGATCCTCGGTATCTGGTTTGGGGGACCAGGAGCGGCGGCGAAAAGCTGGAACGAACGCCTGGCCAAAGTCAAGCAGAAACTGGGCTTTTGGAGCTTGAGACACCTGAGCATTGAAGGAAAGGCTCTGGTGCTCAGGAACGACGCACTGCCCGTGCTGCAGTATGTGACACAGGCCTGGCCACTCCTGGCCAACGTAGCACGGGCTGTGAACAGCATGGTTTTCCACTTTGTTTGGCACTCAAAGATGGACAGGGTGAAAAGGACAGTCATGCACAAGGAGCATCGCAAGGGAGGGAAGGCAGTCCCTGACATCCCGACAATCCTCAGAGCCTTCTTTGTGTGTGGCTGCGTCCGAATAACCCTGACGAACGAGAACAAGGACCACTCAGCTTACAGGGTCTTCCGCTTCTTCCTGCTCCCAGTATGGAGAAGACTGGGATGGGATAAGTGGGAGAATGCAACAATGTTCAACTGGGACCTCCCCTGGTACTACAAGGAGATTGAGAAGTTTGTGGGGGAATTTGGGCTGAACTGTGTCACACCAAGCCTATGGAAGCCCAGGACAATCCACAGACTAATCAGGTCCAGGGACACCACAGAACCAGTGAGCGACCTGCCACCTGCGACAGCAACAAGGGTGTGGGAAAATGTATCATCCCCATCCCTAACCAACAGACACAAAGACATTGCATGGATGGCCGTGAAAGGGGGACTGCCAGTCCGGTCATTCATGCACAGCAGGGGCCTGTGCCCACACAGAGAATGCCCAAGGGGATGCCCTGCAGAGGAAACTACATACCATCTGTTCTGGGCCTGCCCCTTTGCCCAGAGACTGCGGGGAGCCTTAAAACAAGAAATGGAAGCCCACATCCCATACCCAAACATCACTCACCACTCGGTGCTGTATGGGCTGTTTCCAAAGACACACTCAGTGGAGGCCATCCAAGGATGCTGGAGAATCCTCTGCTGCGTAAAGGACATCCTCTTGTATGCCAGGACCCGACTGGTGACCAACGGGGAGGTGGTGAGCAGGGAAGCGTGCCGCCGAATGGTACTCAACCTGCTGAGAGATTACACAGACAAGGACAACAAGGAGGGTGAGAAGGAGGAAGAACTGTAAACCCTAACCCCTCCTTCCCACTGAACTCCCCACACTGCCCCGAGAAACCAAACCCCCTTTACTACTTATTTCATATGTAAACTGACTGTGTTGTTAAAATGTGATTTGAAACAAAGTTGAAGTGGACTGCCCTTCCTAAGGGAAGAGGTACCACTCTTTAAAAACCTATGTATCGCCTACTTAAAGCACTTAATAAAGGTTTTTGAAACTTTAAAAAAAAAAAAAAAAAAAAAAAAAAAAAACGGTCCCAGGATGCTTGTTTCCGGTCCAGTGAGGACCTGGCTTGGCAGTTCGGTCTGGACTGTTCCCATGAGGAACAGGGTCAAGACTGATTTGCATATGGCTGGGTCCAAACTGGGGTGGCATGGTGAGCAAAAGAACAATGGATTAAACCCAGATCTATGACTGGGGGTGAGTGTTTGACAATGTTCAGCATTCCGTCCATCACTTGTTGTTTTTGCTTTGTCACCCTAAGTGGGAAGGGTATGCCCAGACGTGGGTCCCGTGCTTCCCATGCCACTGGATTCAAGCTAGCCTGGCTGATGAGGGGTGAAACCCCGAAACCGGTCCCAGGATGCTTGTTTCCGGTCCAGTGAGGACCTGGCTTGGCAGTTCGGTCTGGACTGTTCCCATGAGGAACAGGGTCAAGACTGATTTGCATATGGCTGGGTCCAAACTGGGGTGGCATGGTGAGCAAAAGGACGATGGATTAAACCCAGATCTATGACTGGGGGTGAGTGTTTGACAATGTTCAGCATTCCGTCCATCACTTGTTGTTTTTGCTTTGTCACCCTAAGTGGGAAGGGTATGCCCAGACGTGGGTCCCGTGCTTCCCATGCCACTGGATTCAAGCTAGCCTGGCTGATGAGGGGTGAAACCCCGAAACCGGTCCCAGGATGCTTGTTTCCGGTCCAGTGAGGACCTGGCTTGGCAGTTCGGTCTGGACTGTTCCCATGAGGAACAGGGTCAAGACTGATTTGCATATGGCTGGGTCCAAACTGGGGTGGCATGGTGAGCAAAAGAACGATGGATTAAACCCAGATCTATGACTGGGGGTGAGTGTTTGACAATGTTCAGCATTCCGTCCATCACTTGTTGTTTTTGCTTTGTCACCCTAAGTGGGAAGGGTATGCCCAGACGTGGGTCCCGTGCTTCCCATGCCACTGGATTCAAGCTAGCCTGGCTGATGAGGGGTGAAACCCCGAAACCGGTCCCAGGATGCTTGTTTCCGGTCCAGTGAGGACCTGGCTTGGCAGTTCGGACTGGACTGTTCCCATGAGGAACAGGGTCAAGACTGATTTGCATATGGCTGGGTCCAAACTGGGGTGGCATGGTGAGCAAAAGAACGATGGATTAAACCCAGATCTATGACTGGGGGTGAGTGTTTGACAATGTTCAGCATTCCGTCCATCACTTGTTGTTTTTGCTTTGTCACCCTAAGTGGGAAGGGTATGCCCAGACGTGGGTCCCGTGCTTCCCATGCCACTGGATTCAAGCTAGCCTGGCTGATGAGGGGTGAAACCCCGAAACCGGTCCCAGGATGCTTGTTTCCGGTCCAGTGAGGACCTGGCTTGGCAGTTCGGTCTGGACTGTTCCCATGAGGAACAGGGTCAAGACTGATTTGCATATGGCTGGGTCCAAACTGGGGTGGCATGGTGAGCAAAAGAACGATGGATTAAACCCAGATCTATGACTGGGGGTGAGTGTTTGACAATGTTCAGCATTCCGTCCATCACTTGTTGTTTTTCCATATGATACACATTGACATGATTATAATACGTCTTGCAATTGTTATGAGTCATGTTAAAATCAATATCATGCATTAATATGAATGAGACATCTATTGAAAGGAATATGACACATGCTAAGATGAATATGACATGAAATGGATATGAGCCCTTTTGAAATTAATTCAACATGCCTTAAACTGAATATGACCCATTCTGACATTAAAATTAAACTTGTCAAAATGAATGTTATGCTTTGAAATAAGTATGATACACAGCGACATGAAATTTGCATATATTGAAATGAATTTGACCTATGTTGAAATGGATATAACACATATTAAAATTATAATGTCAGGTGTTGAGATGAATATGACATCCACTGACACGAAAATGCCATTCATTTAAAGCAATATGACATGTTAAGATTTATATAAACCATTTTCAAATGAATATGATATCTGATGAAGTTGATGTGACCCATATCAAAATTAATATGACATTCATTAAAATTATTATGACACTTATTGAAATGGATATGAAACTATATGAGATAAATATAGCATGCTTTGAAATGAATAAAGCACATATCGAAATGAACACAAGCCATGTGTATATTAAAATGCTCACTGTTTAAATATAGCTTGCCTTGAATCGATGTTAATTTGCTTTAAAATTAACAATACATATTGAAATTAACACTACATATTCTGAAAGGATATGATATGAACACAAATTAATTAACTAAAATAAATATATGTTTTCGACTATGTGCTACATTTAGTTTTTGCCGGCTTTTGGACTCTGAGGACTTTACCACTGCTGACCAGTGCTAAAGTGCAAGTGATCTCTATCTAAATCGACCTGATGATTGGTTTATCCATGATTGGCATAGTTGTTTTACCCGTAAGTCCCTAGTATAGTGCAACATGTGTGCCCAGGACCTGTATACCAAATGCTACTATTGGGCCTGCAGCACTGATTGTGCCATCCACATGAGTAGCCCTGTAAACATGTTTCAGACCTGCTATTGCAGTGTCTGTTTGTGCAGTTTTAAACTGCCATTTCAACCTGGCAAGTGCACCCACTTGCCAGGCCCAAACCTTCCCTTTTACTACATGTAAGGTACCCCTAAGGTAGGCCCAAGACAGCGCCATGGGCAGGGTGCAGTGTATTTTAAAGGTAGGACGTATACTGGGGTCTTTTACATGTCCTGATAATGAAATACTGCTTTAGGAAAGTACGATCTTCCTTGGCATGTTACCCCCATTTTTACCTGTATGTCAGTATGTTTTTGCCTGTTTCACTGGGATCCTGCTGGTCAGGACCCCAGTGCTCATAGTTTATGGCCTAATGTGTGTGTCTGTATAGTGCTTGACTGTGTCACTGAGGCTGTGCTAATCAGAACTTCAGTGCTTATGCTCTCTCTGCTTTTAACTTTGTCAATGTAGGCTAGTGACTTCATTTACCAATTTCAATTGGCACACTGGACCCCCCGTATAAGTCTGTAGTATATGGTACCTAGGCACCCAGGGCATTGGGGTTCCCGGAATTCCATATGGGCTGCAGCATTTATTTTGCCACCCATAGGGAGCTCAGACAAACCCTTGCACAGGCCTGCCATTGCAGCCTGCTTGAAATAGTGAACACACTATTTCACAGCCATTTTCACTGAACTTAAGTAACTTATAAGTCACCTATATGTCTAACCTTCAATTGCTGAAGGTTAGGTGCAAAGTTACTAAGTGTGAGGGCACCCTTGCTCTATCAAAGGTGCCCCCACATAGTTCAGGGCCATTTCCTGGGACTTTGTGAGTGCGGGGACGCCATTACACGCATGCACTACATATAGGTCAATACATATATGTAGCATCACAATGGTAACTCCGAATAAGGCCATGTAACATGTTTAAGATCATGGAATTGTCCCCCCATTCCAAATTTGGTTTTGGGGAGACAATTCCATGCATCCTGGGGGCTCCAGCATGGACCCCCAGTACTGCCAAACCTGCAATCTGAGGCTTGCACCACAGCTACAGCTGCTGCCACCTCACAGACAGGGTGTTGCCCTCCTGGGGTCTGAGCAGCTCAGTCCCAGGAAGGTAGAACAAAGCATTTCCTCTGAGAGCAGGGTGTTACACCCTCTCCCTTTGAAAATAGATGTTACAGACTGGGGAGGGGTAGCCTCCCCCAGCCTCTGGAAATGCTTTGAAGGGCACAGATGGTGCCCTCCTTGCATAAACCAGTCTACACCAGTTCAGGGACCCCTTGTCCCCTGCTCTGGCACGAAACTGGACAAAGGAAAGGGGAGTGACCACTCCCCTGTCCATCACCACCCCAGAGTTGGTGCCCAGAGCTCCTCCAGTGTGTCCCAGACTTCTTCCATCTTGCTTTGCAAGGTGTGGGGGCACTCTGGAGGGCTCTGAGTAGCCAGTGCCAGCAGGTGACGTCAGAGACCCCTCCTGATAGGTCCTTGCCTTATAAGGTAGCCAATCCCCGTCTCAGGGCTATTTAGTGTCTGTCCCGTGGGTTCTCTTCAGATTTTGCTTGCAAGTTTCCTTCAGGAATCCTCTACAACTACTACTTCATCCTCTGACCTCGTATCAACCGCAGACTGCTCCAGGAACTGCTGTAACAGCAACAAAGAATCCACAAGGGATATTTTCCTTCTGCAACTTCAGCTCCAGCTAGCAACTGCAACAGTTTCCATGGTGTGCACGCTCTGGGGACTCCCTGTCTTCATCCTCCACCAGAAGGACCGAAGAAATCTCCTGTGGGGTGATGGAGTCACTCCCCTGTCCATGCAGGCATCTTCCAAGATGATGACTGGTACCCTTGGACTCCTCTCACAGCGACGAGTGTGCTCCTAAGGACACATAGGGTGGACCCCATCGACATAGGCAGTCCTGAGGTCCTGCTGATGCAATTTGGAGGAGGTAAGACCTTGCCTTCCCTGAGATCGACGGTACCCATGTGTACTGTGTCTTCTTCACCTCCTGAGGCCTCTGTGCACTATTTGCAAAATTCCTTCGTGCACAGACAGCCTGGCCCAGGTCTCCAGCACTCCATCCTGCGACGCTCAACTCATTGAGTTGTTCTCCAGCAGCGTGGGACCTTCCTTTGTTGTGCTACACCAACTGTGTTTTGCACCTCTTTTGTCCCCATGTCCTGGGACTTCCGTGGGTGGTGCCTGCCATCCTGAGGGCTCTCTAAAGTGCTGAGAGCCCCCTCTTCCTCCTCACACAGAGTTGAAGCCCCCAGGTCCCTCCTGGGTTCAGCCAGTGGCATTTTGTTGCAAAATGCATATTTGTCGTAACCAAGGCTTGTTGGTGACATTTGACACAAAATCACATCTGCATCCATCTTCAAGTCGTGGGACATCCTTTGCATCATGCAGGAACCCGCTGGCATCTTCCTAGGGTGCATTCCTGCAGTCTACATCCAACCAGGGACTGTTCTTTTGCACCCTCTTCTGTGTTGTCAGGGGCTCCTGTCCTTCCTGGAACTTCTTTCGACTTCTGGACTTGGTCCTAGCCTTTTGCAGGTCTTCAGGTCCAGGAATCCAGCAGTTATTGTTTGCAGACTTGGTTGGTTACTGCAATAACCCATATCACGAGGTGTAGTGTGTCCTAAGGAAACTTGCAGTACTTTCCTCCTGCTTTTCTGGGCTCTTGGGTGGGGTAATTTACTTACCTTTACTGTATTCTTACTCCCCCAGCAATTCTGCACACACTACACTTGTCTAGAGGGGAATTCGTGATTCGCATTCCACTTTCTTAGTATATGGTTTGTGTTGCCCCTAGACCTCTTTTCTCCCATTGCATTCTTTTGCATTTCCTATTGTTTGCACTATCCTATGTCTAATATCCTAATTTATTTTGGTGTCTAGTGTATATATTGTGTATAATACTTACCTCCAGAAGGAGTATTGCCTCTAAGATATTTTTGGTACTGTGTCACCCAAATAAATACCTTTATTTTTGATAACACTGAGTATTGTCTTTACTTGTGTATAAGTACTGTGTAACTATAAGTGGTATTGCATGAGCTTTGCATGTATCCCAGTTCAGCCTAAGCTGCTCTGCTATAGCTACCTCTATAAGCCTAAGCTGGTAGAACACTACTACTTCACTAATAAGGGATAACTGACCTGGTATAAGGTGTAAATACCCAAGGTACCCACTACAAACCAGGCCATCCTCCAACATTGGTGGTGCAGTGGTGGGATAAGTACTTGCAATTGCTTTACCACTTTGTTACCTGTGCTTTTCACAAGAAAAGCTTGTTCCAATACTTAGAGAATATATAATATATACCTAGAAGTAATTTTCTAACTTTCTAAAAGTTCAGTTTAACTTTGAAAAAGTTTTTACAAAGTTCTGAAAAGTTTTCTTCTTTTTTCTAAAAAGTCAGCTCTGTTATTCTACTAACTTTTTACTCACTTTTCCTAAACTTTTTTCTTTCAATATGTCTTCTATAGATGCTACCCCTAGAGTACATATGAAAATCTTAACTTTAAAAGTTTGAGGGGTCTCTGTATTGAAAGATGTTTGGGGACTGGGAAGAACCACAATAAGGAGTTCCTCTTAAATATTCTCCTCCAAGATGACCTGGGACTCAGCACTGGTCCCGGTCAGACAGGGGAAGAGGTAGAGGGTGATTCCAACCAGGAAGGCTCAGAGGAGCAAACTGACAATCCTGGGGAGGGTACTTCCACAGATCTATCTGTCAATAAGTCACTTAGTACAACTGGTAGTGGGAAGGGTTCACACACAAGTAAGGTTCCCTTCACCCCTAGAGGCCAGGTCACTAGAGTGGCCCCTGTTAGAGATAGATCTACCTCTGCACACTCTCACGTTACCTCTGTCTCAGAGGCATCCCACAATTCTAACCCTGAGAACCAGTACCTAGATAGAGAACTCAGAAAGCTGAGGTTAGAGCAGGCCAGACTGAGGCTAATGCAGCAACAGTTGGCCTTAGACAGGGAATCCCTGGCTGTGGAGAAAGAGAGGCAAGGTTTGGGGTTAGTTCCCCATGGTGGCAGCAGCAGTTTTAGAAATTCAAATGTTAGGGAACCTTCATTTGACTCTAGAAATCTGCACAAAGTTGTCCCTACTTACTAGGATGGTAATGACATCTACAAGTTGTTTGCTGCACTTGAGAGGGCCTGTAAAGTTCAGAGGGTCCCTCGTGTACAGTGGTTATCCTTCTCTGGGAAGGGGAGAGACAGACTTCTTATTGTCAGAGAGGATGATGCAGATAACTATAAAATTCTGAAAACATGCACTCTTGGATGGTCTGGGCTTAACCACTGATCAGTACAGACTTAAGTTCAGAGAGACCAGAAAGGAGTCATCACGGACTGGACAGGCTTTGTAGGCTGTTCTTTGAAGACCCTAGAAGGTTGGTTAAATGGCAGTAAGGTGACAGACTATGAAAGCCTGTATAACTTGATTCTGAGAGAGCATATTTTGAATAATTGTATGTCTGACTTGTTACATCAGTATCTTGTGGACTCAGATCTGACCTCTCCCTAAGAATTGGGAAAGAAGGCAGACAAATGGGCCAGAACAAGGGTGAGCAGAAAACCTCATACAGTGGGTGACAAGGATGGCAAGAAGAAGGATGGTAAGTCACATGACAAGGGTAGGGACAAAGATACAAAATCATCAGAGTCTTCATCAGGCCCACAAAAATCTTCTGGGGGTGGTGGGTCCAAAGCCTCTTCTCACAAAGATAAGAAACCTTGGTGTTATATGTCTAAAGCCAAAGGCCATTGGGCAACTATCATTGTCCAAAACAAAACACCAAATCTCCCACCACCACAACCCCAACTGCAACCACTAGTGCCCCTAGTAATAGCAGAGGTGGTGGGAAAAACACTACTAATAGCCAATCAAAGGGTGTAGCTGGGCTCACCATTGGTAATTTAGTTGGGGTTGGTCTAGTTAGGGAGATCACTGAGGCTGTTTTAGTCTCTGAAGGTGGCATTGACCTAGCCACTTTAGTTGCTTGTCTCCTTAATTTGGATAAGTACAAGCAGCTACCCCTGATTAATGGTGTTCAGGTTGAGGCCTGCAGGGACACAGGTGCCAGTGTCACCATGGTGATGGAAAAACTGGTTGCCCCTGAGCAGCACCTACTTGGTCACCAGTACCAAGTGACAGACGCCCATAGCAACACTGTAAGCCACCCCATGGCTGTTGTGAATCTCAACTGGAGGGGTTACTGGTCCAAAGAAAGTTGTTGTAGCCACTGATTTACCTGTAGAATGTCTGCTAGGCAATAATTTGGAGACTTCAGCTTGGGCCGAAGTGGAGTTGGTGGCCCATGCAGCAATGCTGGGCATTCCTGGGCATATCCTTGCTCTTACCAGGGATCAGGCCAAGAAGCAAAGAGGACAGGGAAACTTGGATCCTGGAATAATGGACCAAGGGGCATATTTATACTCCGTTTGCGCTGAAATTGCGTCGTTTTTTTTTAACGCAATTTCGACGCAAAACTAACTCCATATTTATACTTTGGCGTTAGACGCGTCTAGCGCCAAAGTCCATGGAGTTAGCGTCATTTTTTTGCGTGGACACCTACTTTGCGTTAATTATATGCAAAGTAGGCGTTCCTGTCTAAAAAATCGACTCCGAGGCATGTGCGTCGGATTTATACTCCCGGGCAAAAATCACGCCCGGGAGTGGGCGGGTCAAAAAAAATGACGTACGGCCACTTTTGCGCCGTTTTTTAGCGCCTGCAAAAGGCAGGCGTTAAGGGACCTGTGGGCTCTGAAGGAGCCCAGAGGTGCCCCCCCATGCCCCCAGGGACACCCCCTGTCACCCATGCCCACCCCAGGAGGACACCCAAGGCTGGAGTGACCCATCCCAGGGACATTAAGGTAAGTTCAGGTAAGTGTTTTTTTTTTATTTTTTTTTGTGGCATAGGGGGGCCTGATTTGTGCCCCCCTACATGCCTCTATGCCCAATGACCATGCCCAGGGGACAGAAGTCCTTTGCTAAGACAGGAGTCATTTCAATGGGGGTTGGGAGTGAAAAAAAATGGCGCAAATCGGGTTGAGGCAAAAAAATTGCCTCAACCTGACTTGCCCCATTTCTTGACGCCCAAGCTCCATATCCCCCTACGCCGGCGCTGCCTGGTGTACGTCGTTTTTTTTAACGCACACCAGACGGCGCCGGCGGCTAACGCCGGCTAACGTCATTCAATAAATACGGCGCCCGCACGGCGCTTCAGAATGGCGTTAGCCGGCGCTAATTTTTTTTACGATAAAAACTGCGTTTGCGCAGTTTTGCGTCAAAAAGTATAAATATGGGCCCAAGTGCTCCCAAACACTAGGGGTAAGAAGGGCAAACCCTTGTCCACTACCCCTCCCTCCACAGATGATTCCCCTTCTGAGGAAGATGAATTATCTCCCTGTGCAGAACCTACACCAGAGGATCTGGGAGCTGATACAGCTGAGCTTTTGGGTGCAGGGGGGCCTGCCAGGGAAGAGTTGAGTGTGGCACAGCAAACCTGTCCCACATTGGAGGGCCTCAGACAGCAAGCTGTCAAGCAGCAAATTGGTGATGTCACTGACACACACACAGTTTGTTGGGAGAATAATCTCCTACTGAAGCAAGGGACTCTAAACCTGGTGCCACCAGGAGAATGGTCATCCCCCTTCAGTACAGGGTATTTCTCCTAACTCTGGCTCATGACATCCCTTTAGCTGGGCATTTAGCCCAGAATAAAACATAGGACAGATTTGTTCCACATTTTCACTGGCCCCATATGTCAGAAGACACAAAGGAGTTTTGTCGCTTCTGTGTCACCTGCCAAGCCAGTTGCAAGACTGGTGGCACCCCAAAGGCCCCCTTGATCCCACTGCCAGTGGTTGGAGTGCCCTTTGAAAGGGTAGGGGTTGATATTGTTTGCCCCCTTGGCCCTCCAACAGCTTCTGTCAATAGATTTATCTTTCTGGTGGTGTACCATGCCATAAGGTTCCCAGAAGTTATCCCCTTAAGGGCCATTACAGCTCCTGCAGGGGCAAAGGCCCTCCTGGGAATCTTTTCCAGGGTGGGCTTCCCTAAGGAAGTGGTGTCAGACAGAGGTAGTAACTTCATGTGTGTATACCTAAGAGCAATGTGGAAGGAGTGTGGTGTTACCTACAAGTTCACCGCCCTTATCATCCACAAACTAATGGACTGGTTGAGAGGTTTAATAAACTCTCAAAGGTATAATTGTGGGACTCTCTGAGAAACTCAGAATGAGAAAGGATGTCCTATTGCCTCCTTTTCGCCTACAGGGAGGTACCCCAAAAAGGAGTGGGCTACAGCCCCCTTGAACTCCTATTTGGTCACCCTATTAAAGGTCCCCTTGCTATTGTTAAGGAGGGCTGGGAACAACCTTTGAAAGCTCCAAAACAAGACATTGTGGACTATATACTTGGCCTGGGAAGTAGAATGGCTGAGTACATGAAAAAGGCCAGCAAAAACCTTCAGGCCAGCCAAGAGCTCCAAAAGCAATGGTTTGACCAGAAGACTGTCCTGACAGAGTACCACCCAGGACAGAAGGTGTGGGTATTGGAGCCTGTGGCCCCAAGAGCACTCCAGGACAAATGGAGTGGATCCTATCTAATTGTAGAAAAGAAAGGTGAGGTCACCTACCTGGTGTACTTGGGCACTGCCAGAAGCCCCCTTAGAGTGCTTTATGTCAATCACTTAAAGACTTACTATGACAGGGCTGACTTAACCCTACTCATGGCTACAGATGAGGGACAGGAAGAAGAGAGTGACCCTCTCCCTGATCTCTTCTCCAACACTGAAGCAGAAGGAAGAATGTAAAAATCTCCTTGATCGGTTTTCTGAACTCTTCTCACTCACACCTGATACAACTACTTGGTGTGAACATACAATTGACACTGGAGACAGTTTACCTGTCAAAAGTAAAATTTACAGTCAACCTGACCATGTCAGAGATTGCATAAAAGCTGAAGTTCAGAAAATGATAGACCTGGGAATTATTGAGCCCTCTGATAGCCCCTGGGCGAGCCCAGTGGTGCTTGTCCCCAAACCGCATAGCAAAGAAGTAAAGAGAGAAATGCGGTTTTGTGTGGACTATAGGGGTCTCAATACAGTAACCAAAACAGATGCTCACCCTATACCCAGGGCAAATGAGCTAATAGATACATTGGCATCTGCCAAGTATCTAAGCACTTTTGATTTGACTGCAGGATATTGGCAGATCAAAATTTCAGAAGATGCTAAAGCAAACACTGCATTTTCTACCATAGGAGGGAATTATCAATTCAAAGTTATGCCCTTTGGTTTGAAAAATGCACTTGTCACTTTTCAGAGGCTGGTGGATACAGTCCTCCAAGGTTTGGAAGCTTTTAGTGCAGCATATTTGGATGATATTGCTGTCTTTAGCTCCACCTGGGATGATCACCTGGTCCACCTCTGGAAAGTTTTGGAGGCCCTGCAAAAGGCCGGTCTAACTATCAAGGCTTCAAAGTGCCAGATAGGGCAGGGGTAAGTGATTTATCTGGGGCACCTGGTAGGTGGAGAACAGATTGCACCACTACAGGGGAAGATTCAGACCATTATGGACTGGCTCCCCCTACTACTCAGACCTAGGTCAGAGCCTTCTTAGGTCTCACCGGGTATTACAGGAGGTTCATTAAGAACCATGGCTCCATTGCAGCCCCTCTTAATGACCTCACCAGCAAAAAGATGCCTAAAAAGGTATTGTGGACAGCTAGCTGTCAGAAAGCTTTTGAGGAGCTTAAGCAGGCAATGCTAAATTGTTAAGAGCCCAAACTACTCAAAAACATTAATTGTTCAAACAGATGCTTCTGAATCAGGGGTAGGGGATGTACTATCACAACTGAACTCAGAGGGCCAGGATCAACCTGTTGCTTTCATTAGCAGAAGTTTGATCCCTAGAGAAAAAAGTTGGTCTGCTATAGAGAGGGAGGCCTTTGCTGTGGTCTGGGCACTGAAGAAGCTGAGACCCTACTTGTTTGGGACTCACTTCATTGTTCAGACAGACCACACACCTCTATTATGGCTTAAACAAATGAAAGGTGAAAACCCTAAATTGTTGAGGTGGTCCATTTCCCTATAGGGGATGGACTATACAGTGGAACATAGACCTGGGAGTACCCACTCCAATGCAGATGGACTCTCCAGTTATTTCCACTTAGACAATGAAGATTCATCTGGGCAAGGTTAGCTTTATTGTCCCTCGTTTGGGTGGGGGTTTATGTAGGAAAGTACCATCTTCCTTGGCATGTTACCCAAAGTTTTACCTGTATGTCAGTATATTTTGGCCTTTCTCACTGGGTTCTTGCTGGTCAGGACCCCAGTGCTCATAGTTTATGGCCTAATGTGTGTGTCTGTATAGTGCTTAACTGTGTCACTGAAGTTCTGCTAACCAGAACCTCAGTGCTTATGCGCTCTGTGCTTTTAAATTTGTCACTGTAGGCTAGTGACTTCATACACCAATTCCAATTGGCACACTGGACCCCCCTTATAAGTCCCTAGTATATGATACCTAGGTACCCAGGACATTGGGGTTCCAGGAGATCCTTATGGGAAGCAGCACTTCTTTTGCCACCCATAAGGAGCTCAGACAAACCATTTCACAGGACTGCCACTGCAGCGTGAATGAAATAGTGCACACACTATTTCACAGCCATTTTCACTGCACTTTAGTAACTTATAAGTCACATATATGTCTAACCTTCATTTACTGAAGGCTAGGTGCAAAGTAACTAAATTTGAGGGCACCCTTGCACTAACAAAGGTGCCCCCACACAGTCCAGGGCCAAATCCCCAGACTTCGTAAGTGCGGGGCCACCATTACACCCGTGCACTACATATAGGTAATACCTATATGTAGCTTCACAACAGTAACTCCGAATATGGCCATGTAAAGTGTCTCGGATCATTGAATGGTCCCCCCATTCCAAATTTGGTATTGGGGGGCCAATCCCATGCATCCTGTGGGCTCCACCATGGAACCCCAGTACTGCCAAACCAGCTCTCTGAGGCTTGCATTGCAGGTATACCTGCTGCCACCTCACAGACAGGATTCTGCCCTCCTGGGGTCTGCGAAGCCCAGTCCCAGGAAGGCAGCACAGAGCATTTCCTTTAGGAGGAGGATGTTGCACCCTCTTCCTTTGGAAATAGGTGTTACAGGCTTGGGAGGGGTAGCCTTCCAGAGCCTCTGGAAATGCTTTACAGGGCACAGGTGGTGCCCTCCTTGCATAAGCCAGTCTACACCGGTTCAGGAACTCCATGTCCCTGCTCTGGCACTAAACTGGACAATAGGATGGGAAGTGACCACTCCCCTCTCAATCACCACTCCAGGGGTGGTGCCCAGAGCTCATGCATTGTGTCCCTTGCGTTAGCCATCTTGTTTTCCAAGGTGTGGGGACACTCTGGAGATCTCTGAGTGGCCAATGCCAACAGTTGACGTCAGAGACCCCCCCTGATAGGTGCATACCTGCGTAGGTAGCCAATCCCCCTCTCAGGGCTACGTAGGGTCTCTCCTGTGGGTTCCTCTTCAGATTTGGCTTGCAAGTTTCCACTAGGAATCCTCTGCAACTCCTGCTTTATCCTCTGACCTCGGATCAACCGCAGACTGCTCTAGGAACCACTGTAACTGCAACAAAGTATCCAGAAAGCCTACTGCGACTCTACAACTTCAGCTCCAACCAGCAGCGCCATTTTGACACAATCCGCGACATTGCTTGAACCAATGCTTGTTGGACTAATCCAGCGCTACAACTCGCCTGCATCCAACATCTCCATGTGGGACATCCTTTGCATCATGCAGGAACCCACAGCCATCTTCTTTGGTGCTCTTCTGCAGACTTCTTCCAACCAGAGAATCCTCTTTTGCACCATATTCTAGGTTGGCAGGGGCTCCTGTCCTTCCTGGAATCTTCTGCGATTTCTGGGCTTGGTCTCCTCTTTTTACAGGTCTTCAGGTCCTGGAATCCACCATTTGTTGCTTTCAGTCTTGCTTGGTTCTTGCAATAACTCTATTCATGACTTTTAGTGTGTCCTAAGGAAACTTGCAGTACTTTACGCCTACTTTTCTGGGCTCTGGGGTGGGGTATTTTACCAACCTTTGTGGTTTTCTTACTCTCCCAGTGCCCCTCTACACACTACACTTGCCTAGGGGGGAATTTGTGGTTCGCATTCCACTTTCTTAGTATATGGTTTGTGTTGCCCCACGGCCTATTTCTTCCTATTTTATTCTATGGTATTTTCTATTGTTTGTAATATCCTATGACTATTTACTTACCTGATTTTGGTGTCTAGTGTATATTTTGTGTATAATACTTACCTCCAGAGGGAGTATTGCCTCTAAGATAATTTTGGTCTTGTGTCAGTAAAATAATGTACCTTTATTTTTGGTAACACTGAGTATTGTCTTTTATTGTTTATAAGTACTGTGTAACTATAAATGGTATTGCAGGAGCTTTGCATGTCTCCTAGTTCAGCCTAAGCTGCTCTGCTACAGCTACCTCTATCAGCCTAAGCTGCTATAACACTACTACATCTCGCTAATAAGGGATAACTGGATCTGTTATAAGGTGTAAGTACCTAAGGTACCCACTACAAGCCAGGCCAGCCTCCTACAACAGCTCACAATCCACAGCCCCACACACCTCAGTCACCATACCCCCAGACACCACCACAACACCCACAGAGACATCCACCACATTTACTGTTGTTTTTTAATATCTGACTTTGTGGGAAGTGTTGGTCACCCTGTAGTGTGGTTAGTTTTACGTATCCTTTGCGCATTAGCTTCAGGCTTTAGGCCTTTGTGCACTTTGCCCTGGATGTATTTTATTCATTTGCTTGCAGCTTAGAGCCTCTGTGCACTTTGCTCTAAATGCTTTTTATTAGGCTTCGTACTGTTATTTTTCAAATAGCCAGTTCTACGGTCTTGTTTTTTATTCATATCACACTGTTTAGCCTACTTCAGCACTGGAGTTCTCCATAACACATTCCTGTTCACTCTGTGCTTCAGTCAAGGATACAGTCTGGTACATTGCCGATAGACGTGGTAGGAGTTTAGTCTTTGGCATTCCTGCATAGGGACATTTTGTGATCACGCTGACATGTTAGTTATAAAATCACTTCCTTGTCCCAATACACGCAAGAGGGAGATTCCGACCAGGGAACCACAACTAGACGCTGACTGCCTCGTTGCAGATGCTGAACCAAGATCACAGGCCTTTGCTAAGGTACGAGAGCTGATGTCTTCCCAGTGATTCAAAAAGGCAAGTTAGAAGCTTAACATGCTGTTCTTGAAATAGACCAAGCAGAGAGAGAGAGAGAGAGTAGAAACTATTAGACACCATGATAGCTTTGTTCTTATGTTTTACTCTCCTGGTGACTATTTCAATCCTACTGTGTTGTATGGTTCTTGTTATTGCGTCTCACGCCTTATCTAAAATGCAGTCGTTTTATTAAAACATTATATAAAACTTATACTGCCTTTGTCATTTGTATATGAGATCATACTGTAAATGAGAGAGTTGGTTTGGATCTGAGTGACCACGACTTCCCTGAGAAGTTCAAAGATGTCATGCGCTCGGCTGCCCAATCATCTCTTCCCCTTGGGAGAAATGAGGCACTGCTAGTTAGCCGGAGCAAAAAACGGATTTAGGGTGACAGAGTTCCTTACACGTGGGTCCGACTCAGTCCCCCACACCGTGATCGATCCTGCTGCCTAGAAATCCAGTAGTCTCATTTAGGGTAATGAGAGCCCACGTGACAACCCAAGACAAGGGTAGATGTTCACTGTATGGATATGTGGGTATTGATCCAACTGGAGTGTCATTGCATTGTGTTATGCTTGCTAGGGTAAGTATTTCATCTTGTGTTGGCCAATGTCAGCATGTATGGTGTAGATTTGTCCCCTGATATAGATTGTACTTTCGTCTCATGTGCGGGAGCTAGAGTTTGGTTGACCACACATGGAGGGTGTTAAATTGTGGTGGCTTCCTTTGGATTTGACTGACCATGTGTCCACTTTGATGTGTCTACCTTACAGCTGCATCATCTAGATGTCTGGACCATGCTGTTGACGTTGTATGTGCTTTCTAGACTTGCACTTACACATTTGGCAGCTAGGCATATCACTTGGCTCAAATATCGTTTGTCCCTGAGATACATGAAGGGTCAGTTCCTATGCAAATGCTGTTTTAGGGGCATGTGCAAAGTGAAATGTGTCCATGAATGCTCCTGAGGTCGCCATCACTATTATGCAGGTATTGTTTGGATTGTGAGCTTTGGATATTCATTTCACAACCTATTGTGCATCCCATTGACCTTCCATTGTGTTGCAATGTGGGTGAGGTGTGGGTCCATCGATGAGCAGCACCTGCAGCAGGACGTGCGTGTGATGGGCTCCATGGCAGCACAGGTCATGTAACACTGCCTGCAGGTGAATTGCTTCCTTTATGCTTTCCGTTTCCACCTGCTCGGATGTGGTGGTTGGACTGCCACTGTCACGCTGGCGGTAGGCAACATCACAATGTTTCCATCTGAAACACCGGCTCCGTCAGCCTTTTTGGCCTGGCTCGCCACTGCGGTGGTCTGCGCTGCCTGGTGGTGCTGGCCGGACTGTGGCAGTCTTTCCCTATGGAACTGCCAGCATCGTAATACTGTGGTCTGACTGCCAAGAAGATGGCGGTCACACCGCCGTCAGGTTGGTGCACAAACCGCCAAACTCGTAATGCGACCCTTTGAGAATATGTAACAAATTTCAACATGTAATATTAATTTTAAAGCAAATCCACATAAGTTCAGAGCAAGCCATATTCATTTAAACAGCAGTCATATTCATTCAAACATGGCTTGTGTTCATTTCAATATTTGCCTAATTAATTTCAAAGCATGTTACATTTATCTCACAGTTTCATTTTCATTTCTGAAAGTGTGATATTCATGTTACAGAATGTCATATAACTTTTGATGTGGGCCATATTAATGTATTAATTTCATCAGGTGTCATATTCATTTCGAAGTGGCTCATATTCATCTTAACATGTGTCATATTCCTTTCTATGAATGTCATTCATTTCAATGGATGTCATATTCACCTTAACACCTGTCATAATAATTTTAACAAGGGCCATATCCATTTCAACATAGGTCATATTAATTTCAGTATATGCAGTATTTATTTTGCTGTGTATCATATCAATTTCAAAGCATAACATATTCATTTTGACAAGTTTCATTTTAATTTCAGCATTGGTCCTATTCAGTTTAAGATATGGTGAATTCATTTTGGTGGAGCTCATATTTGTTTCAATGCATGTCATATTCATCTTAGCATGTGTCATATTTCTTTCAATGGATGCTTCATTCATATTAACAAATCTTATTTTTAACATGAATCAAATCCATTGCAACATATATTGTAATCATGTCAATGTATATCATATCACTTTTCAACGTAGGTCATATTCATTTTAACATGTGTTATATTCTTTTCAATCAATGTTAAGTGTATTTAAATGGCTGTCATATTCATATTAACACTTTTCATGTTAATTTTAAGATGCAACTTATCAATTTTAACATATAGTATATTAATTTGAATATGTATCATATTAGTTTGAATATGTGTCATATTAATTTCAAGGCGTGCCACATTCATTTTAACAAATCTCATGTGAATTTCAGCTGTGGCTATACTCATTTGAACACATGTCAACTTCAGTTCAATGGGAATGCATTAATTTTAACACAAGCCATATTCATTTTCAATCATCTCCTGTTCTTTTCTGTGTGTCTCATATTCATTGCCATCTTGATAATATTCATTTCAACACAATTAAAATTAATTGCAATACGTTTAATGTTCATTTCAATGTACATTGTATTAGTTTCAATGTGCATTGTTTTCTTTTCAGAATATAATATATTCATTTCAATACATATTATTATTTTTAATCTGCCATATTAATGTCAATGTATGTCATATTTCTCTTGGCATAAGTCAATCATTTCAAGAAATGCCCCATTCTTTTCGGTGAATATTGTATTCGTTTCAGTGATTGCTTTATTGTTTACAGTGAGGGTCATATTAATTTCCGTATGATTTATATATATTTCAGTATATTTCTTATTCAATTTGGTGTGTGTGTTATTCACATTAATCACTAAGTAGCATATTCATTCTGCCAGGTTTCATATTTGTTTTGGTTCAATTCAGATTCACTCTGCCAGGTATCATAATTATTTTGACACATAGTACATTCATTCTGGTGTATGTCATATTCATTTTGCAGCACACTATGCATTTCAGGAGGTGTCCAACATGGGGAGCTGTAATTTTGACATGAACGGCTTCCCATACGAAGCCAATGACATTCCGGTTCTCCTTTCAGGATTACTGCAGGCTCAAGCTGAAAATAGATTTTCCCAATCATCCGCTTTTGGTATTAATGAGGTGTGTATATATATATATAAATATGTATATATACACACACACACACATACATTCTTCTTGGTTGTACACCAGAAGAAAATCAATATGTATTGTGATGTTTGAAATATTTTGTGCCTTCGATAGAGAAATGTCCTCTCAAATATACCGGCATACTGCGAGCAGCATTTCAATTTAACAGTGGGCTTTTGTTTCTTGATTGTTATTTAAGAACACTTTTCCCCCCAAAAAAATAACATTACAATGTGATAAACATGCATATTAAATAGGATTTATCTTAATAATATCTTAATGATGCATAAAGGTACACCGCTGCATTATATTTAGAAATGTTCAACAGGCCACAAATAACAATACGTGAAATGGTGAGTGTGTTTCGTACTTAAGTCAGGCTGTGTGGCTATAGGTCAGGCCTTGGCAGGTACGGGGATGTAATGCTCCAAACCCAGAGAGACCATGCCCATTCCATGGGGGAAAACACCGGCAGTAGCTACTGAATATCTATGCCATCCAGAGAAAGCCTCTCCTGCTATACACAAGGCCTAACAAGAAAACGTCTATTGTCAGGGATCCCTGAACTCTCATGTTGTTGGAGATGGCAGCACGGTTAGATCAATGTGCATAACTTTCCTATGTTCCAATACATCCTTGCTAGTCACTCACTCACTCAATGTTGCTGCAGCCATAGCATAACATTAGATTTGTGTTTTCGTTGATTTGGATAACTTAATTGTCACAAGATTTGTCTCGAAGATAATTCATACTTCAGAAAAGTATACAGAAAACAAGTCATGTTGGAAAGAAAAAAATACCTTGAAATGTTTTTGAACATTTGATTATTAGTATTGACTATTTGCTCTGAAATATTGTTTCATATGGGGTTCTTGTCATGAAGGAAAACAATCATTGCAGTGGTAAAGGAAAGAATTATCACTCAAACACATTTTGAAACTCATCATATATAGAAATGATTATGTGCAAGTTGAACATGGTGTTGATTGAATATTTGATGTATGTTGCAGGTCCACCGTAGCAGGCTATACTGGCCATTAAAGGCCTGTTCCAGCATTTAAGGCCGGAGGTGAGGGCCTTTAATAAGGGAGGAGGACTTTAATGCCGGTGTAGCCCAGCTACGGAGGGCTATAAGGCTATTAGAACATTCTGCCACTACAAGGCAGAATGTTCTAATAAATAAAACAAAGGCTTCATGGAACCAATCCCTAGGGCTTGTTCACATTGGAATGTTGGAGCTCCTGAGTTGTACCAGCTGTTAGAAGCCCGAACATTCCAACATTCTAAAGTTCTATTAATGATTGTTAATTGTCTTACATCTCCCAGGCAAGTTAGAAACAAATTTTTTTAGCTCAAAGAAGTGTGCAGTTTTGAAGAAGAAGATAGTTACTTTATCAGTGGGGAAGAATGCTAGAAAACCTTTGGTGTGATACTACTTGTGTTATGCATCAGTTTTTGAAATATCATATTCACCTCAAAAACATAGAGGGTTACACAAAGATCTTCTTAAGATATATCATGCCTGCCAGTAGACACAGATATCTTCTTAAGATATATCATGTCTGCTGTTAAATAGATGCCATGTACTAAATGACAAATTACTATAGACATCGATTTGCCTTTAGATGTCACTCTTGACTGGAAGGCATCAGTACTCAGGTGAGTGATCAGTCAGCGTGGTCATGCCCAGCGTCTCTGTTTTCTCTCCTATACCATTCTCCTTTCCCCTTTTCACTGCTGCCCACATATTCCTATAGTGTGTGATTTGTGGTGGATACACAAGGGGAGAGTGTATCACGCCTATTGGATTCAGAGTATGAGATTAGTGCTTTCTGACAAAGCACTATAGATATCGATTAGCCTTTAGATGTCACTCTTGACTGGAAGGCATCAGTACTCAGGTGAGTGATCAGTCAGCGTGGTCATGTCCAGTGTCTCTGTTTTCTGTTTTTAGTACTCTCCTTTTTCAGATTAGACAGACAGGGTTCTAAGTGCTCGGCTGATCATTAGTTCTCCAGCAAATGTGCAGACTTCTGGTGATGTCCTTTCACCTTTGGAAAACAGGCTCTAAGACACCAGCCCTGTATCAAAGAAGCTGTTCGAGTTTTTTCTGCAATGTACTCCATTCATTGGTCAAGAATAACTTGGGAGGAGGCGTAGTCTGGCCACCGTCAAAGATGGCCACCTGCTAAGAGACCTCCATGCTCCAGAGAAAACTTGAGGACCACAGCATTGTTTTCACAGCCATGGGGCCCTGCTTGAGTGGGTCCCTGATACCCTGTGACCCCCCCAGTTAATCCTAGGCAGACAGCAGTCCATCAACCAGTGTCATGTGGCAGGCCTCTTCTGACTGTAGGAGGGCCTACCGCAGCAATGGGAAAGATGAGCACAACCTGAGGCTAGCCTTGCGGCTTCATTGTGAACTGTGGAGCCTCCCCAACTCCTCCTCACTTCTTGGTCCTGCTGATGGTGTACCTGACCGCATAGCCACACTTCAGGGATTGCCACCCAACTCACATTCACCCCATCAACAGGTTTCCTTCAGCACCCGGAGGCACAGTGGCTATACAGGGGGTTACAGGGCAGCGGCACATGTGTGGTCCACCTCACCCCCTCACTAAATCTTCAGGACTGAGCTGAGGTGCCCCAGCCCTCTTGCTGCCCTACAACAGGGGCCCTCCTGAAGTGTGAGGTCTGCAGTCAGCACAGACACCACCCACATGGACTCATAGCAACAGCGTCACCTGTGGAATCGGTGTTTGGAGAGCACCATTAGGTCTTCTCACCAGCGACCACTGGAGTCTGCCTCAGGCTTGCCAGCATCCCATTGAGACTGCCAGGATACCACAAGACAGCAGACCTGACTGCATAAGCAGTCCACCAAAGGATGGGTTCTCCAGTTGAGAGTTGCCCTATTTAGGGGCCCTCGCCTCTCATAGTGATCTTCACTGCACTTCACAAGCCCTCACCTTCTTGCACAGCATTCTGTTTCGGCTGGGGTGGACCTTCTGCTCCTGACATAGGACCCACACGTGGAAGGACCTAACTTCCTACAGCCTGTGCCAGGTTGCATGACCTGTGTCCCCCTCCTCCTCGGCATCTCCTCTCCCCTCATCATCCACCTCCAACACCGGGGGGACATACATAACCCCAAACACTGGATTATGGAAAAGCTCCATCTTGACACTGTGGCTCAGCAGGCCTGTGTCCTCCGCTCCTTTCTGTCTACCACTGATCTCCTGTACATCTTTGGTCCATCAGTCCTGTCTACAATGGGCATGGTCCACTCTTTGGCCACCAAGGGACCTTCATCATCCCCGTCAGACACCCGGGCCTCTTCCCTTCTCACCTGCTAAATGAGGGATGCCGTTGATACGGCAACCAGCCAGCTTCTCTTCACCGAGGTTGTCTCGCAGCCTCGCCTCATGGCTGTGCCACCCATGATGTCCACCACTCCATCTGCTGTGGCTTCATCCTGCCCACCTCCTGACCCCATGATGGATTGCATTCTCTTGGAGATATCTGCTGTTAATCGCCGCCTGGAGAGTATGGGCGCCAAAATCTCGGATCACACAGCGGAATCTACATTGATCCGGGCAGACCTAGCAGGCTGTCAGGACTGTGTGGAGTGCTGCCTTTCAACAGTGGAAGAATGCTTCAGTTGCCTACCGGATCAGGACAAGGAGCTCTGGAATCAGCGCAGCAAAATCACAAACCTGGAGGATTGGAATCACAGGGAAAATGTCATTTTTTTCGATTCCCAGAGTACGAAGAGGACTCAGACATCCTGGGCTTCCTCAGAGACCTTCTCCCATGCTCACAGGGCTGACTTTCTCTCCACCCTTGAAAATCCAAAGGGCCCACCACCTAGGTCATCCATTCCCAGCTGTATAAGTGCAAGCATGACCCACCAATGCCTGTGTTCTCCTCCACAAACAGGTAAAGCAAGTCCTGATTGAAGCCTGCCCCCATGGTCCCTATGACCTTGAGGGACACAAGATCCATATTGCCATGGACTTCTCAGGAGAGACTAATGGTAGGAGGAAGGCATTCCTGGCCCTGAGACCCCTGCTACATAAACTGTATATCAAATTCTGACTATTTGACCCAGCATGCATGTGGATTAGAAAGGATGGCAGGTCCAAGGAATTCCTAGAACTGGAAGATCTTTGCTCATTCTTGGGTGGCCTCATGGAGCATAGGATGGAAATGACACCTTTTGACCTTCCTGGATGTGCCCACAGCTCCGATTTGTACTGTTTTACACTGTTTTGATGTGTTCTGCATTGTTCTGCTTTGTATTGCCATACAGGTTCTGGGGGGACCACTGCTGCCTGGTGAGGTGGGGCCTTGATCTCCAATCAATCTCCAGCACATGTTCCTCTGCCCACATTACCCTCCGCTCTCTTACTGGTTATCTGCCTGTGCTCAGGACTGCATGCTAGCGTCATCTCTCCCCTCAGGCCCTCGATCCCTGTGACCCTGACAAGCTGGGCTCCAGGTTCCATCTCTTTTGCCCCCCCACTCCTCCACTGTATTGGTAACCCTTCCTTCCATTCTTACTCCCCCAAAGTCAAAGTCAACCGTGGGCCAGGTACAGGAGCCACGCAGGCCTGAGAAGCAGAGTACCTTGATCCAGGGCAGCAAGAGATGAGGGACGATGTGTTGGTAGATGCATCAGTGTCACTCCCACAGTTGAGGGGATGCGTTCGTTTTTCCCATGCATTGATGGGGATGTACTGATTTCTGAAGATTAGTGCTGAAGCCACGATGCGTTGATTCCTAAGCCGATGCACCCGTTTACTCCACATTCACGAAGGGATGGGTCTATCTTCCTTCAGTGATGGTGGCATTGGTTGCCACTTCCAGCAGGCAGGAGATGTGTCGATTTTGCGAGTGCAAGTATCTGGGTCCACTTCCAGCGAACCATGCACAGGAGCAGGGGGAGAGCCTTTGATAGCCCTGTGTCTCTAGCAACAGGAGGCAAGCCAACATGCCCTTGGAGATCACTATGGGGTGCAAGGCAGAGTCCAGCTCTCCGTCAGCAAGGTTAAAGAGCAGCAGGCAGCAGGGCAGCACAGCAGAAAAAGCAGTCCTTTCAGGTCAGCAGTCCAACAGAGTGACATTCCTTGATACAGTACAGCCGGTCTTCTGACAGAGTCCAGTTGTAGGTCCAGAAGTGTCTGGTTTGGTGGGGTCAGTGACCAAGTACTGATATCCAAATGTGCCTTTGAAGTGTGGGGGGGATTCAAAGAAGGGTCTTTGAAGTTCACAAGTATCCTTCCTTCCTCAGCACTGGCTCCAGACCATCGGGGGGGTAATCAAACCTTTGTGTGGTGACAGGTGTAGGTTTCAGCCCCTCCCACCCTTCCTGCCCATGAAGAGCCATCAGAATGTAGATGAATGTAGATGAGCGCTCAGACACACCTTACCTTCCTGTGCTGTGGTTGTCTAGAGGGAATGCACAAAGTGTAGCTGTCGCCCACACCAGCCGTGGATTGGAGACAGGCGGCAGGCACACAGAGCTATAAGAGCAGAGAAATGTTCACTTTGTAAAAGTGGCATTTCTAAAATAGTATGGTTAAATCTAATTACTAGTAAAAAAGGGTTTATCATTACCATCCCAAAGATGTGAAACAAGACACTGCTACTCCTTTCTAATCATGAATTACAGTTTAAATGTCTATTAAGCAATTCCCAATGGCAACCTATGAGATGAGTAGACCTCACAGTAGTGAAAAATGAATGTAGGTGTATTTCGCTGCCTGGACATTCAAAAATAAACATGTTGGCCCTCATTACAACATTGGCGGTAAATCCAGCTTACCGCCGTGCAGAAAACCACCAACACACCGCTGCAGCGGCAGAATTCCGCTACAGGTACTATGACCCACAACCCGGATTCTGCCAAAATCCAGACACCCACACAAGTCCAGCACACCAAATGTCAGTGATAAACTGGCGATAACAAAACCGACACCGTCACGCCAACAGGAATACGCCTACACTATCACGACCCACGAATCCACGCGGCGGTCTTTCAACCACGGTATTCCATTGGCGGTACACACCGCCGCGCTCAAAATACACACTCATTTACAAAACACAACCACATTGGACAATTCCAAATACACACACCTGCTACACATACACACACCACTCCCACACACCCAATCCAATGTAAAACACACACCCACATCACCCACATACCCTTACGACCAAAATTGAGAAAGAAGCCCAGAGAGAGACATCACCAGAAACAACACTAGCATCAACAGGCACACAACACCATCACTCACACAACATCCATGCACCTCAGACAACACACACAAACACATCCCCTCACACATCACAACCAACACCACCTCACACATCACCCACACCACATCATGGCACCTCAACGACACCCCAGGTTCTCTGAGGAGGAGCTCAGGCTCATGGTGGAGGAAATCATCCGGGTAGAACCACAGCTATTCGGATCACAGGTGCAGCACACCTCCATTGCTAGGAAGATGGAGCTATGGTGCAGAATCGTAGACAGGGTCAACGCAGTGGGACAGAATCCAAGAACACAGGATGACATCAGGAAGAGGTGGAACAACCTACGGGGGAATGTGTGTTCCGTGGTCCCAAGACACCAGATTGCAGTACAGAGGACTGGCGGCGGACCCCCACCTCCTCCCCCACAACTAACAACATGGGAGGAGCAAGTCTTGGCTATACTGCATCCTGAGGGCCTAGCAGGAGTAGCAGGAGGAATGGACTCTGGTAAGTCAAATCTTAACTATTACATCCCCCACCCTACCTGCATGCTATCACATATCCCACCCTCACCCTCAACCCCATCACTCCAACACCTCACAAATGTCCCACTATCACAACCCACCCATCCCAACACCAAGCCCTGCATGCAACACCAAAGCATGGACACCCATCACCAAAGCATGTCCACTACAGATACCCACACAGACCCCAAACCAATTATCACACAAGGTCCTAGACAAGAATGCAAGCACTGGAGTACAGGGTCACCCACCCATGACACACGATGGCACACACAGATGCAATAATCATGCCTTTACACCCCTGCAGGACCCCTACTCAACATCACAGGAGGTTCCAGACATGTCCTCTCCCCCCACAGAAGAGGCCCACAGTGATAATAGCAGCTCTGTCCAACTGGATCAACTGGATTAAGATGACCAGCCTGGCCCATCTGGGACCTCAGGACAGTCGGTTCCCCTGACACTGGCACATGCCACCTCAGAGCCTCCCCCCTCAGGAGACACGAGCACAGCACCCACCCTCTGTCTCCAGGACACATCAAGCAGCAGTGTGTCCACCACTACAGGGAACCCAGGCAAACCCACCACTCCAAGAAAGTCAGGGACCTGGGGGCAGTGGCAGTGGGCACACGGTTCAGGGGACAGAGGTGCAGGAAAACAGGGGAACTGGGAGGACTGCTGTGTGACAGGGGGAGGACAGGCCCAGGGAATCCACTCTCCACGAGGCCCTCTCCAACGTCATGGGAGCGTACCATCATTTCCAGGAGACGATGGCAACGGTACTGGACAAGTTTCAGGAGCTGTGACCTCAGTCTGGAAGCAACAATGGCTCATGTGTCTGGGGAAAGGGCCCCTGCCTTCACTTCGGAGGAGTTGGAGAAGTGGGTGGATGGGCTCCTCCCCCAGTACACGCTACTCTACGGTCCTCCAGACAAACAGGTGAGTACACTGTGATCATGCTGCATGGGCAATGCCTGTTTGGAGTGGTGTGGATGGAAGATACATGGGGGGGGACTGAGCCCTGCATGAGCGGACAGTGAGTGTATGTGCGTCAGGGCAATAGTAGGAACGTGGGCCAATGACTGTGGCGGTCCAGACGGTTAAAGTTTTTCCTTTTCCCCTGTACTATTCCTCTAGGTCAGCGCCCACCAGAAGAAGGATATTTGGCGTGCCATCGCCAAGGACGTCGGGACCCCGGGGGTCCACCACAGATGGAGCACCCACTGCCGGAAAAGATGGGAGGACATTCGCCGCTGGAGCAAGAAGATGGCGGAGGTCCAGCTGGTGATGGCCTCCCAACGTGGGAGGGGTGCCCATCACACTTTGACCCCCCTGATGTTCCGGATCCTGGCAGTGGCATATCCGGAGTTGGATGGGCGCTTGAGGGCATCACAGCAGCCACAAGGGGGTGAGTACTGTCACATCCATCTGACTCTGCGCGCATTATGAGGTGTCTGGGTGGGGGAGGTGGGCGGTGGGTTACCCTAGGCCAGGGCGAGCTTTGTAGGCAAGGACCCTTTGTGAGGCAGGCTATGTGGCACCTCAAACCCACCAGTGGTAAGAGCCATCTACACCTAGTCCGGCTCCTGTGACTTCCATGTGTGCAGCAATCGGGCATAGGCTTTGTTCCCCATGGGCATGTGATTAATCTAGGAACCATAAGTACATGGCGTAGTGCAGAGGGCTGCTGTGTCTGTAGTGTCCGCCAGCGGTAGTGGTATTGCATGCACTGAACATGTCTTTCTTCTGTCTCCCCCCCTTTTTGTGGTCTCCCTGTTCTTGTATGCAATAGCGTCATCAGGCGGAGGAGCAGTGGCACCGGAGCAGGAGGTAGCTGCATCCCACTTGAGCTCCCTTGCGGTGGCGGGTCCCAAGTACAGCCGCCACCCCCCTACCAGCACCGCCCTCCCAGCAGCCGCTCAGCGTGTGTCCCGTGGCCGCTCACCCAGGAGGGTGGGCATCTCCTTCGCCCCAGGCACCTCAGGCCCTGCCCCAGTCAGCCCTGCTGCCCTCAGTGAGGAGGCTTTAGACCTCCTGAAATCCCTGACTGATGGGCAATCTACCATTGTGAATGCCATCCAGGGTGTTGAGAGGCACTTGTACCACACAAATGCATACCTGGAGGGCATTTATTCTAGCCAGGCAGCCCAACAGAGAGCATTTCAGGCTCTGGCCTCAGCACTGATGGTAGCCATTGTCCCCGTGTCCAGCATCCCCCCTCCAGCTTCCTCCACCCAGACCCAATCCCCTGTACCTCAGCCTATCCCAGGCACACCATCGGATCAGCATGCACACACCTCAACACACAAGGGTGGCTCTGGCAAACTTAAGCAACGCACATCCCACAGGCACTCACACAAGCATTGTACCCATGCACGCATACCAACATCCACTGCCTCCACTGTGTCCCCCTCCTCCACGTCGTCCTCCTCCCTCCCTGTCTCGTCTCCACTCACACTTGCATGCACTACATCTTCAGACACTACCTCCATCACCAGCACGCCAATCACCACACACTGCTCATGTGCACTCACCACCCCAACTGCCATTCACACATCCCCTGTGTCCTCTCCCAGTGTGTCTATGAGCCATCCTCCCAAAGTACACAAACGCAGGCACTCACCCACCCACAGCCATCTACCTCACAACAGCCTCCAGCCCATGCACCTTCACTCAAATTCAGCAAACGTACACCTCCTACAACCACTACCTCTTCCTCCACTCCCAAAACCCACTCCATCTACCCGTCCCAGTGTGTCTAAAAAACTTTTCCTGGCTAATATTGACCTCTTCCCTAGACCTCCCCCCCGTCCGTCCCCTAGGGCCAGGCTTTCCAGGTCCCAACCCAGCACTCCAGCCACCACATCACGGATACAGTGGTGCCAGCAACTGCAGGCTATTGAAGTGCGCCAAGCATCAGGGCTGCCAGTGTGCCACGTAGCGAGGGCAAGGACATTCCGCCACCTGCAAAAGTAAAAAAGTTGCCCACATCCCAGAGGGACAAGGTGAAAACACCTGCCACCAAGGGCTCAGGGAAAACGAAAGGGGATAGTGGCAAGACAGCTGTGCCACCATCCAAGGTGGGGAAGGGCCAGAAAATAAAGGGCAGGTCAGGAGAGGGCTTGGTAGCACCGACAATGGGACCAGTGTCCCCCCTTTCTGTACATGTCGACACCAACCTGTACGGCAGAGAAGACTGCCACCTGCACCGCCACCTGCACCGCCACCAACACCGCCACCAGCACCTCTGTCATTGAGCCTGCCACCAGCACCGCAGTCATTGAGCCCACCACCAGCACCGCAGTCACTGAGCCCGCCACCAGCACCGCAGTCACTGAGCCCGCCACCAGCACTGCTGCCACAGAGCCCGCCACCAGCACCGCCGCCACAGAACCCGCCACCAGCTCCGCCGCCACAGAGCCCACCACCAGCACTGACGCCACAGAGCCAGCCGCCAGAACCAATGCCACAGAGCCCGCCACCAGCACCGCCGCCACAGAACCCGCCACCAGCACCGATGCCACAGAGCCCGCCACAAGCACCGATGCCACAGGGCCCGCCGTAAGCACCGCTGCCACAGAGTCTGCCGCCAGCACCAATGCCACAGAGCCCGCTGCAAGCACCGCCGCGACTGACACCGATGCAAGCACCACCAGCGGCCCTGCGACATCCTGAGCCAGTGGTACCACCGCAGACATGGCTGCCATCCCCAGTGGTCAGTCGTCCGAGCCTGGTGGTCAGTTCCAGGAGCCTGGGCAGCTTCAATGATGCACCACCTTCAGACGATAAAGGCATCCACTACCGCAGTCCTTGGCAGGATGAAGCACTCTGGGCCCAATGCCCCCTCCAGAACAAGTGGAGAAATGCATCCACTACCTCAGTCCTTCGCAGGATGAAGCACTCTGGGCACAAAGCCCCCTCCAGAACCAGTGGAGAAAGGCATCCACTACCTCAGTCCTTGGCAGGATGAAGCACTCTGGGCACAAAGCCCCCTCCAGAACCAGTGGAGTATCACATCCACTACCTCAGTCCTTGGCAGGATGAAGCACTCTGGGCACAATGCCCCCTCCAGAACCAGTGGAGAAAGGCATCCACTTGAGAGACTGAGGCTTTGCACTCCCCAGGATGAAGCAGTGGGCAAACCACCCACTGGAGAGACTTGAGAGACTGTGGCTTTGCACTCCCCAGGATAATGCAGTTGTCAACCCACCCACTGGAGAGACTTGAGAGACTGTGGCTTTGCACTTCTCAGGATAATGCAGTGGGCAACCCACCCACTGGAGAGACTTGAGAGACTGTGGCTTTGCACTCCCCAGGATAAAGCAGTGGGCAGCCCACCTACTGGAGAGACTTGAGAGACTGTGGCTTTGCACTCCCCAGGATAATGCAGTGGGCAACCCACCCACTGGAGAGACTTGAGAGGCTGTGGCTTTGCACTCCCCAGGATAATGCAGTGGGCAACCCACCCACTGGAGAGACTTGAGAGACTGTGGCTTTGCACTCCCCAGGAGAAAGCGTTGTGCACTCATCCGGCTGAGGTGCCCCCCTTCAATACCCCTGAGGTGCCTGTTTCATTTCGATCTGATGCCCCTGCAGTGTTCTCTCCGTTTGAAGTCTGGTATCATGTGTGGGCCTCGCCCATGCATTTTGGGCCCAGTGGTCCACGGACAATAATTGGTGCACTATCCGGACATGTGTAGCCCTGTTGGCTGTATTACCGACGCTTTAACACCGACCGCCACGGTTGAAATGAGGGCCTATATGTCCTACCTTTTACATCCACAGCAACCCTGCCCTCTGGCCTAAGTTATAGGTGGATTATGTTGAATAAAAGGGGAGTTTTAGGTTTGGCAGAGGGTTTTAAATGCCAAGTCAAAGTGGCAAGCAAACTGCATACACAGGCTCTTCAGTGGCCGGCCTGAGACATGTTTAATGGGCTACTACAGTGGGTGGCACAATCAGTGCCACAGGCCCACTAGTCGCATTTAATTTACAGGCCCTGGGTATATGGTGAACTAATGTACTAGGGACTTATAAGTAAATATGCCAATTGTGGATAAGCCAGTATTACGACATTTTAAGGAAAGAGCACAAGCACTTCAGCACTGGTTAACAAAATGAGATCAGAAAAAGAAGAGAAGGAAGGCAAACATTTGGGGGTGACCCTGCAAAAAGGGCTAGTTCCAATGGCTATGTACCAGGCAGCCTTGTATGAAGGGGTCATCAACAACCTGCAGGACAAAGAGGAGACCCTCCTCCTTAATTGGACACCTTTCCTCCAGAAAGACAGGTGCTAGGTATCACCAGCCCTCAATGAGAGGGCTGGGCTATCTGCTGCTGGCTATTCTTGCCCTATGGCATCATCCTGGCACCCCATAGGTATTTACCATCACTTCTGTTTCTGCTCCTCCCCTTCCTGCCCTCTTCCCCTCCTCTCTTCTCCCCTTCCTTCCCCCATTCCTTTCTTTCTTCTTTAGCCCCTTCAATGTCTCTGCCCCCTGCCTACTCCTGGTCCTGGGGCTCCCACCCCCCACACCCTCTCTCCATGTTGCCCCCACCCTTTTCCCTTCCCCTTCCCCATACCCTTCCCTACTCTGACTAATCCCCCTTCCTTATTGATTGCCACAGATGGCACTGTGACAATGTAATTAAGTCCTGATACTGTCACCGCCTGGCCCACTGCATGGGTTGGGAGACCTGGCCTACCATATTTTCTGTGCCACATGATATACCCATTTTACAATATCTGTTTGTTTAAGGTATCATGCTTTCTCCCCTCTGTATCCCTTACCCTCTGTTATGACTTGAAACGCTAATAAAGAAAGACGAAACAAGAAATATACATGTTAAGCCATATAAAGCATCATTATTTGGACTGGGCAACATGGCTGCCATGTAACTGCGAGGCTCGTTTGTCCCGCCCACCCGGGATCCCGAGGTTGCAGTCGGCGCAGCGACCGCATCCGCGCAGCATGGGACACAGAGACGGGGGAGAGAAACCGCTGTCTATCTCCAGCATGCTGGCGGAGCTCGCTTTTGAGCAGAGGTGATTGCGGCGGCGGCGGCAGCTCCTCCAGAAACTCTGCGTGCCAGAGACTTTGCAAATTAAAGAGCCGCCTCGGAGCAGGGCGGCTCGAGCCCCGACCGCGGGCTGGATTTCCACGAGGCTGGGCCATAATGGCCCTTTAACTCCGAGGCTGGGCTGAAACAGGAAACGCCGCAAGGAGGATGAGTTTCCTGCAACGCTGCTTGACTACACCCAACAAAACCAAGTAAGAGGAGGGGGCAAGGGGAGCGAGATATTGGTTCTGGACGGAGCATTGGAGCATTAGGCAGTAAACCAGGCACCAGGATTTTAATGAAAGCTCTTTGGTGGTATGTACTTCAAGCAAGCTGCTCCTTATCCAGATAAAAAGCGAGTAAAGTGAAACCAAAATATATTTAATGGTACTATGGACTGCAACACTGTAATTGAAACTGAAGCAGTTTTATTAAAAAAAAAAAAAGAAGATTAAGACATTGATCAAGCAAATCAAGAGAGCCACTATCGCTCAGTACTTGAAACTGCTACTTCCCGTTACTATTGGGCCTTGTTACTTGTGGGAGTATTGAATGAATTGTTAGACTGTTGCTGAAAAGGGTAATCGCCAACATAAAAAACAAGTGTTTTGGGGCCCCAATGTTGTTTGATATACAAGCCGGCACACTTAGGTACCCGTACACTCCCTCTCAGCCTCTTAGGAGTGTGCTCAAATGGGTGATATATGACGTGATAGCGGCAGTAGCTGGACTAGCTGGATTTGTGAGACTGTTACCTCACGCTCTGAAAATAAGTATGGCACCCAAAACTACTCGGAATTCCGGAGATAAGCTGGATGGATCTAAAATGACACGTGTAGGAAGAGATAAAGGAGACCTAGCTGGAGCAAACAGGTGCCCCACATCGACAACAGGTAAACCAATTGGGAAAAATATGTCTGGTCCGGGGAAAGACGCCAAGACGAGTGACAGCGCTACCCCCCTGTTGGAGGTCAGGGGGAAAGGCAAAAGTCAATCTACTATTATGTCTTTTCTCGCAGGGGGGGGTGCAAGAAAGCTATCCTGTACACACAACTCTCCCCTCTGAAATTAATCAGTTGGTGGCAGAAACTATCCCTTTGGATGCTTGCAGCGAGAAGACTCTTATTGAAAGCAACAAACCCCTTATTAAAGCTATACAAGGCAGTGAGGATCTGTTAGGGGCCAGAGACAGCAGCACAGTAATAAGAGAGAAGGAGTGCGGCCCCCTCACCGGAAAGGAGCAGCTCCAAGTGCAGCCTCAAGCGCAACGATCTGAGAACCAAACCAGGGTAGGAGCTACGAGTGTTCCAAGTTCCACACTGGGTATTGAAGAATTGCAAAAGATATCATCAAATCCAAAAGGGTGGAATAAAGCAGTTGAAAAAGACCTGAAATCCTCGGATTGGGCTAAAGATAGTAGCGATAAATTTTACTCTCTGACAGAAGAATCTGATCTCAGTAGTGGTGAGCATAGCTTCAGCGAATCTGGCAGCAGTGAAACCTCTGAGACTGGAAATAAATCATCAAGCAATGAACCCACAGTACGGCAGTGGCGTCGGCAGCGGAAATGTACAAAAATACAGCCCGGCCCTCAAGAGGGTCTTGAAATCCCGACATCTACTGGTGGTAGGACATTAAAGTTTGCAAACTCATGCACAGAGATTGAAGCTAAGTTATGCTCGATGGATGAAAGGATAGGCAGTCGAAGAGGACGTTGATACCCTTAAACAACAGAGCGCTACAAGGGATGACCAATTGACGGATGTAATGTGGAAACTGGAAGACTTTGAGACTCGACAGAGAAGAAATAATCTATGATTCTTGGGTATACCCGAAGGGCGGGAAGGGAGCAATATACGGACCTATATGGTCAAGCGCCTATGGGGGGCCTTCCCGGAATTGGGTAATTGGGACTGGGAGAACGAGGTTCAGCGTGTCCACAGGTTTCCGGCAACCCGGCGGGAGGGAGGTCAGTTGGCAGAATCCAAATACCCTAGAGCTATCTTGGTCTTTTTTGGCAATTATTTGTTACGGCAGGCGATTTTTGATAAAGCTCGCCTTAATGCCCCACGCAGTGTGGAAGGGGTTACCTTCTTCACCCGGCCGGATTTTTGTCATATAACCGTTTAACGGAGATGGTGGCTCCGACAGCTCATCAAACCGTTTTTGGACAAAGGGGGGAGGCCTATTTTATGGCCCCTGCTTGACTTAAAACAGTAGTGAATGGGAAAGTAAGAGTATTCACTTCAGAAATCCAAGTGAAAGAATACCTGATGGGGTTTAATAATAGACGTTAGAGACATGAAGAAGATAAGGGAGCTCAGGGGGTTGGTGGGCGATCAGGCCCACATTTGCACGACACCAACATTCAGGCCATCGGGGGTCTGATTGCTCAACAGGATGGGGGGGGCTGGCTGGGAGAGGAAGATCTCAACCAGTCCTAGGGGGGGCGGGAGGGGGACAGATGGGAGTGGTGTGGGGAGAAGGGCAGTGCATGGGGGAGGAGGGAAGAATGGAGGGGGGAAACAAAATGGAAAGGAAAGGATAAAGGGAAGTAAGCGAAACATAAGGATAGGAATAGGGGAGCAAATTTAGAAGAGAGCTCAGGATCCCGCACAGCCAGATAGGAAAGCGAAAAGTGGAGAAAGGGGGGAAAAAAAAAAAGGAGAAAAAAAAGGGGAAAAAAAGAAGAATAGAAAATGACTAGACTTCGAATTGCCTCAATTAATATATGTAGATTAAATGATCCCCGTAAAAGAAGGAAAGTTGCAGAAGATTTAAAAACTTTTAAGGTGGACATCTACTGCCTACAAGAGACACATGTGGAGTATGAAAACTCCAGAATTCTTGGGTCACTCGGTATGAGAATGATAACTTGCTCAGAACAAGATGTCAGAACCAAAGGGTGGTAATATTATATCCGAGTAACAAACTAAAATTCATTAGACAGAAGGCTGACAGGAACGGGAGATGGGTGATCGTAGAATGTTGCTACGGGAAGGGTAGCTTTACATTATGCTCTGTATATGGGGTAGTAACGGACGACCCAGCAGTATTGGACACTCTTGCTATAGAGCTAACAGGTTGGTCTCCTCCCTATATTCTCTGTAGTGATTTCAATTTTAATGGCTCTTGGGATGGACTGCAGGATCTATTAGCACGCACAACCAAGAAATATCAGGGATGCAAGCCTCGAGTATTTAAGGCAATGGCTAGCATCCAGAAAGAGTTAGGATTGGTGGATGCCTGGGTAAAGTTATGCAATCCAGACCCTGGATATACTTATTATTCTGTCCCTTATGTGAAGTTAGCGCGACTTGATTATTTCTTGATATCCCCGAATTATTAAAGAGTGGAAGGATGGAACTATATCCGCGGATTATATCGGATCACAACCCATTGGTATTTGACTTGGAATTGGACGGGCTTGAGCAAAAGGTCAGGAGGTGGACATTTGAAAGAGGGCTCCTTAAGGACCCTTAATACTGTGACTATATGAGAAATTGGATAGTTTAATTCTTGGGGTTCAACCAGGGGTCAGATCAGGAGAGATAGTTTGGGATACTTTGAAAGCAGGAATACGAGGGGAAACTTTGAGCTTTAGTCTTAAGAGGCAGAAAAACTCCCAAAGTAGAATAAAAGACTTGCATATGAAGCTGAGGGATGCAGAAAGACAATTGATTATAGCCATAGAAACCGGGGAGGACATAAATAGGGTCCAGGAGGAAGTCGCTTTAGCTAAAGCAGCAATTAACGAGGTTACCGCACAAAGAATAGCAGAGAAATATCTGGCGCAACGTTCAGAAGGGTATGAGTATGGAGAAAGATCCGGGCACCTGTAGCAATAAGGGCAAGCCAGAAAACAGCAGCTGGGGTCATTAGAGAGATTAGAGATTGGCAAGGACAGATAGTGTCAGATGCAGATGGAATTAAGAAGGTGTTCCAAAGATATTATGCAGAACTATATAATGACACATCCGTATTTTCGGATACAGAAATGCTAGAATTCCTAAATTCTAACAAGATTGAAAGATTATCGGAGGAGGACCACCTGTATATGGAAGATCAGATGGACACCCTAGAATTAGACAAGGCATTGAGTGAATTTGCCACCGGGAAAGCCTCAGGCCATGATGCGATCCCCTTAGAGTTTTATAAAACCTTTAAAGCACTGCTGTTCCCGGTGATGATGGAGTTATTTATTCAGGTACAGAATGGCGGGGAAATCCCACCATCATGGGATATGACCAACATAGTAATTTGTTTGAAGAAAGGGAAGGCCCCACAAAATCCGGCTTCATATCGGCTGATTACATTAATCAATAGTGATGTTAAAATATACTCAAAAATACTGGCCGCCCAATTATCCTCGGTGATCAAGAAATTGGTATCACCTAGACAACTTGGGTTCGTTCCAGGTAGAGATACTACTGATCATATTCGAAGAGTTGTTACGCCCTTCGATGCTACAGAAGTGGCAGAGGAGCCCATGGCAGTCGCATTATTAGATGCAGAGAAGGCATTTGATCGGGTGAACTGGAAATATCTGTGGCATGTAAAGGAGCATTATGGTCTTGGGAAGAAATTCATCTTAGCGATAAGGGCTATATATAGGTCACCGGGAGTGAGAATACAACTAATGGGAGGACAATCCGAGTGTATCCAGGTGAGGAGAGGTACCAGGCAGGGATGTCCATGCTCTCCGCTGCTGTTTGCTCTATATAGAGATCCCCTGCTTCGACAGCTGGAAGAGAACAGCAGGATTTCACCGGTATGTAGGCATGGATGGGATACAAAAGTCCTAGCATATGCGGATGACATAGCCATTATAACTCCCACTCCAGATCTGGCACTAAAAGAAGTTGAAGAGGTGACCAGGAAATTTGGAAGGTTCTCTGGATATCTGCTAAATAGAACTAAAACGCAATTATTGACTAACCAATACACGAATACCCAGGATAATCAGAGGGTCGATCATGCAGTGTATCTGGGTATCGATATTACACCAAAAGTAGGAGAGATTATTAATCTGAATTTAGATCCAATAATTGCGAAAGTCAAAAAAGACATGTGCAGATGGAATAATCTACATATGACTATAATGGGGAGGTGCAATATAGTTAAAATGACCCTCCTCCCTAAATTGTTGTATATGTTTCGTGCTGTACCATTGAGTTTTACAAACCCTAGATTTGAGGAGATAGATCGGTTGGTCATGAGATTTATCTGGGCATATGGCAAGTGTAGAAGAGCAAGTAAATTTATGTCTCTACCGCGAGAAAGGGGTGGTGGTCCTTACCAAACATAAAAATATACCAAATGGCAGCAGCTTTTCAGTACATGCGCCCACTATGGGGGGCTAAGAAAGAAGGGACCGAGGTAGAGGACTGTCCTAATATTTACAAACTGCAGGTAGGAGCAGCAGCCAATGGCTGCTTGCTAGCATTTCACGAACCTGGATAATATAAGAAAGCTCGATATAAGGTATTAGAGGCGGCTTATAAATGTTGGCGATTATGGCGAAAAAAGAATGGGTTTGGTAGATTTTATTATTTTACTGTAATAAAGAATAACCCATTGCTTCCTAAAATATTTAAGGATCGCTATATGGTAAATTTGGCTTCCCCAGGCATAGAAAGGCTAGGGGACTTTTTTGACAATCTCGGGGTTAAGGCGTTCGGGGATCTCCAAGAGCAGTATGGTTTAGAGCGAAGAGACTTTTTCAAATATCGACAGATATGGGACTTCTTGGGAAAGAAAAGAGGGGGGGCGCAGGGATTAAGAAGTAACCAACTGCTCACTGACATTTTGGTAAAATCCAACATAACAATCAGGTCAATCTATTCATTATTGATGGCAGAACAACCTGATGACTTGGAGAAGTACAGTGAGAGGTGGAGAGATAAGCTGGCTGACGGGAGTAGCAACTTTTTTAAGTCATTAAAACTGGGACATAATATTTTACTCTCCTCTTCGTTGCAAGCACAGCATTATAAGACCTTGTTCGACACCAGCGCATCTTGCCAATTGGGGAGCTCATTAGGAACAAGTTGTCCGAGATGTGGGATCTATGGAACGGATATTGTACATATGTTTGCCACATGTGGGGAACTAACGACTTTGAGAGATGGTATTCAATTTGTTCTGAAAGGGGTCTTGGGACATGATTTGGACCTTACCCCCGAGACCATGGTCTTAGGGGTCGCCAAGGAAACAGGGGGATGCCATAGAGCATTTATTTTTCTGGCCATGGCGGTTTATTGAATATTTATATATCTTCTGCATGGTTGAACTCACGACCACCGTCATGGCAGCAATGGCTGGGCAAATTATTGTCTGTATATCACCTGTAAATGGCATGTGCCCATTGCATGGGAAATGCAAGAACCCTCACCCCCGTCAGCACCCTCGGAATGTGCAGTGTCTGCCATGGTAGACACTGCACATTCTGAGAGTTTAGAGTTTACCCATTCAATTTAGAGTGGTCAGCCTGATGCTTCTGTGTTTTGTCCCTTGTCACCAGGAGAAACCTGGCAGTGAGGGACAGAAAAAAATATCTTCCACACGTTGGGAGAACATTTGCAGGGTGTGGGGCTAACTAGTAATTTGCTATACAATAGCAAACTCTCACTTTGGAAGTTTGTTTTTGAAAAAAAAAAACATGTTAAAAGTTTGGTGGCCCGCTGTCAAAACTGATAGCAATCATCCATCAAATGTTTTGTTCCTTCAAGGGAACTACTGTGGTAGTGATTCCTTTCAACATACATAGATAAGTCTAGGGCCAACGCTCAACACTTAATAGGATGGACTACAGTTCTTCAGTGGCAGGAGTTAAGTCCTCAGCCACTGTGATGGATGGTACTCTGTCCTTCAGACTCTAATTCAGGCCCGTAGATTCTTCAGGAAACAAAGCAAAATTATTCTCCTCCATTCAGCTTGTCGCAGAACTCACTACTTGAATGTTCTTATCAGCAACATATCAGAGAAGAAACTTAGATGCATGATATATACAACAATTATTATTTCCTTTTTTTTAGTCAATCAAAGAGAAAAAAACTATACAACGTAATCAAAATTCTTTAAAACTATGGGCCAGATGTATCAAAGCTTTTTGCATTCGCAAACGGTGCGAATGCCCGTTTGCGAATGCAAAAAGCCATTTCAGAATGTATCAAAGGCATTCTGAATGCAATTTTAAGGAATCACTAAAAATAGTGGGGCCAGATGTAGCAAAAGGTTTTTCGCATTCTGTGTCAATGGGAAAATGTGTTCGTACATATGGCGCGGGATTCCTTAAAATTGCGACCCTGTTTAGAGAGTCGCAAATTGCGACTCTCTAAATAAGAAATCGCAAATAAGGAATGCTTATTTGCGATTTCTAGAGCACATGTAAGAAGCAATTCCTTAATGCAAATTGGGCATTAAGGAATCGCTATTTACCACAATCGTTATTTCCGATTCGCAAAAGGCCTTTTTCATACATCTGGCCCTAAGTGAACAAAACAACAAACATTTCTATAAAAAGGTAAATGAATTTTTAAATATTATTTAACCACATATGTTTTCTCTGTAAAAAACTGAAAAGGCTAATATAAATGTTTTACACAGCACTATTTTTATTCTGCAAACGAGGTACTGGAAACATAGAAAAGATAATATTGAAAATTGCATTAAATAAAAATATGTTCTCTTTTAATACAGGGACAAGTAATCAGTCAAAAACACCTACTGAAAATAAAAGAAAATAATAAACAGTAAAGGAAGCTAGATTTAAAATGTCAACAATATTAAGTAGTAAGTAACACCACTATCATTTTTTAATAAAAAAAATGAAAACATTTTTTCAACAGTCCTGTTTTCTTTCACAAAATAGGTTCCAAAGAGACACACAATGATTTAGAAAATGCTTAAATAATACATAAGTCAAAAGGTATTTCATTTAGTATTTGTTCTGGGCAAAAAACACAAACATAGACAATATGCAACTTATTAATATTTCCTATAGAAAATAGGTAATCAACTAGTTAAATATGTGGATACATTTATTGTACCCAGGCATGCTAGGGACTTTTTGATTGAATTAGTGATGGTGTATTATCAAAATATGGACTTTGACAAATTTCCTCTGTCCATTGACCAGCAGGGTACCCCAGAGAGAAATTGAAGGCGCCATACTAACACAGGGAACGTTACTCCCCTAATTCAGAGCAGGCACCAAGCCACCTGATTGCCTTTAATTGGGAATATAAGAATGCATCTAGAGACAGTTCTGCACTACAGTGTGCACTGATCAATCCTAGCTCCCTTGTCAAGCATGCAGGCAAAATTAAAGACCTACTGGTAGATCCAAAACCTGATATTCTATCTATTACAGAATGCTGGACTAACAACAGCTCAGATGTTGACCTTGGGATTGACTGCCCACATTGGTGTGAATTTATAAAACTCTCTTGGCCTCTTCATAGATGCGGTGGGTTAGCAATTCTCCTAAAAGACTGCTACAGCATAAAAAAGCTGGCCCTGCAATACCTTATCGCCACATAGCTTTTCAGGTTCTCTCTAAATATAAATCAGTACATGACTTTACCAGGTATCATTGGCTATCACCCTCCTGGTCCGCAACTGAGTTTGTGGCGTCACTAGTAATTTTTATAAGCCCACTTTTGACATCACATATCCAATTTTTATTATTAGGTGAATTTAACATTTGGACAGATGTAGTCGCCACTTGCACAAGATATAAATACCTTCCTAGCAGCCATTGATTTGGATCAGTTTGTTACATGATGGGCTTATAAAGACAGCCCTATATTAGGCCTCATCTTTAGAGTAGGTAAATATAGGCGACGTGGCTCAGCAAGCTGGGACATGCCATTTTTGTTTCAATTTAGTATTCCTTTGAAGTAGCACTTACAATTCTGCCCTGCAAATAATACCCTAGTCTTTGTTCATGCCTAGGCTAAATTTGATTTGGAATCTCTGAAATTAAGCTAGACCACATGAACTTATCCTTCCTGAGTGGGATGTTGACTGACAACAAGCAGCCTATAATCTTTGAGTAAAACCAGCCCTCTATACTGCTCTTTCTAAGATATGGACTTCAGCCCCTTGGTATAATGACACCCTTGAATTAGGCAGGAGAGACTGCAGATCAATAAAAAAAATACTAGTGTGCCCAGTATGACACCATGATTAGAACAGAGGTAGGGACCAAACAGAAAAAATATAAAAACACGTTAGGCCTGATTCATAAAGGTAAACGTATACTTTAGTGTAGGTTTATGATTTTTTGCAGCTCTCAGGGCAATTTTATGAGTGATATCTTTATGACTGCCTATCTTTTTATGTGCTTAGGCTCTGCAGTCATAAAGATACTACCAGTAAAATTGCTTTGTGAATTGGAAGACTCATAAACTTAAGCTAAAGTGTAATTTCACCTTTGTGAATCAGGCCCAACATGTCTGCCAAGCTGACTTTTTTTGCCAATAAAATCTTGATGGCCACCAAAGCTAGCATAACAGTGTCTTTTTTTTACACGGTTGTTGGCCAAGCCCTAATGTATGTCACATTCATTGTCACACATTTCATCAGTTTGTGATAAGTCTGTATAATTTTTGGAGGATAAGGCATTCAACATTATAGTCTGAAACATATTAGAGCTACTTATGTTACCTCTGATACTCCATCCACTGATTTGTGTGCTATGTTATCCATGCCAGTCAATTTTTCAGAATTCTGTCTAGTACTATCTGCTTTTTAACCAGATTGAGCAAGACACCTTTCCAAATTTGATCTCCTCCATCTCCTCTGGGTCCCTGCTTGATCTTATCCCTCTCAAAATGTGGCCATTACTAATGAACGCTCTTAGAAACTCTTTCGAATGAATGGAAACATTTTCTTTAGCTACAGGTTCTTTGGCTCTAGAGTGGAAAAAAAAATCAGCAGAACTGTGCTTAGCGGTTTTAGGCTAATATGTTTTCTATCAATGCCTTTCAAGATTTTGGAAAGCCACGTGATCATTATCTGGAATCATTTGGAAGATGATCTGTTACTTGACTCAGCACAAAACATTTTTATTCCTTTACACCGCACTAAATCTGCCTTGATTGGGTGATCTTCCTGCTGGTTCTTTAGGTCCCATTCCATACAGTCAACCATAAGATATTGAAATCCAGATTGAAGAGGCAGTGATCAGAGACACCGCTCTGAACTAGTGCAGTTCCTATCTTGAAAATCCTGGGCAAGTGATACATTTGCTCCTTTCCATTCTGATTTCAGAGCCATTGCATATATGATACTCCAGCGCTCATCTTTGAGCCCAACCTTACTTAACATTAACTCAAACCACTGGCTCATTTGATCTTTAAGGGATATCATTTATCAGTTACACTGATGACAACCAGCCCAACCAACCAATTATCTTGTGGTCAACTCCTATCCTCAGCCACTTGAGTTATTTCATACCTGCACGGGTAACATTACCATCTAGCTTAACAAATATTTATTTAAATAAATGTCGACAAGATGGAAGTGTTGTGCTGCTCCACAGGCATGATCCCCAGATCACTACCAGCTGAATTCTGGCCATGGTCTGAGGAAACCCCCTATTCTCTGTTCCAGTGGTAAGGATTGTAGGGTTCCAATTGGCCCCTGACCTTTATCTTTCTTCCTAGGTCAACAAATTAATCTCCCCTTGCTTTGCCCTGATTAAAACAAAGGGTAAGATATTACCTTTTCTACTGGCTCATTTGTGTCCTTTAGTTGTTCAAGAACCTATTCAGAGCAGACTTGACTATGGCAACTAACTTTTTCTTGAGACTCCAGAATATTTGCTAAAGTGCCTCTATAGGATACAGACAGCAGGCGCTTGTCTGTGTTCTTCTCTGTCTCGTACGTTTTTGGCATCAATGGCCTTGGATCAGTTACACTAGCTACCAGTGCCAAAAACAGTGATTCTAAATCACTCTGCCTGGTGCACAGAGCCATTCTTTATGTTGGTTGTTAGAAATGGGGTTTCTGGTTGGCTAGGGTATGTACCCAAGCCAGGCAGAACCCACCTACTCTAGTCAGGGCAAGGGAGTTACACGTCCAAGATAACCCCTGCTCACCCTCTTGGTAGCTTGGCATGAGCAGTCAGGCTTATCCCTGAGGCAATGTGTAAAGCGTTTGCACAGCATACACAACACGCGTGATGCAATATGTACACCACAAAGTAAACAAAACACTGAGCTATGTCAAAATAAACTGTATTGCACAAAACATAATTAGACCAAACATTACGTCAGTAGTACCTTGCTACCTTAGCAGTTGTCAGATTGTTACACATGTTACTAATACTCTGCAAGAATAAGCAGTTGTCACATTAGAACATGTAAGTACTCAGGATTCTTCAACATAAGCAGTAGTCAGGAATCACAGGAAATACATAAATGCACTTGTCGTTAAAAAAAAAATCATAAAGGCCTATAACAGGAACATTATAAAATTATATGGCAAGTCATGAAAAACACCCATAACAGGAACATGTAGCAAATATATATCCTTAAAAAAATTAGCCTGGAGCATACCACGCTCCAAGTGTCCCCAAAAGTACCTGGTTCAGGAGAAAAAGGCACTCCTAGTGCCTGGAAGAATAAGGTGAGGCCCCTGGTGCTCCCGTGCACTCAACGGGGCCAAGTTCAGCTCTTGGGGGAGAGGGGCGGTTGGCACCCTCCCCGATGCACTTAACAGGCCCTTCCTGGGGCCCGTGATATCTGGGTGCCCCACCGGGCCTCCACTGGCCCTACCACCGGGGGGGGGCACCAAAAATACCCAAAGTGAGTTACTAGGGTGATCACGCCCCCAAGGCGGTGGCTGGGCGGAAGGAACTCCCTTTCTGCCCCCTGTGCCCTGCGTCGTGCAGGCAGCCACCCGTGTCCTCTGTGCTGCTGCCCAAAAAAGGAAAGGGGGAGCAGGAGCCTCCGATGAGGCTTCCCTCCTGCTCCTCCGAGGCCGCACCCGACACAGTGCGCGAGCTGCTCTTCTGCCCATTTCCTTGGCCAAAACGCTGATCCGGCCCTGAATCAGGGTTTTCTGGTGCCCCGGGGGAGCTCTTTGGAGGGACCGTGCCCCAGGGTACCAATAGGAGCACGCTTGCTCTGGTTACCTTTTCTTTGTGCCCCGGAGGCACTGGGGAGTGTGCGGCACTCACGCATTCCTCTGGATAAGACGCCCGGGATGCAGCAGTGAAGTCTTAGCCCGGGTCGCGGCAGTGAAGTTACGGCAAAGCGCCTACAGAGCGCTCAGGGGGCCCCACAAGCAGCACTCTTCAGCGCACTAAGCCTGGGCTATGGCAGTGATCCTTCCTCACCACACTGCACTCATATGATGCGCCACCGTCCCCCTATAAGCGCTAGAAGGTGCTTTAGGGGAAAATTGCATCACTCCTCCGGCTTTTAGAAAGAACAGGGGCCACAGCACTCTGCTCCTAGAGACTAGCAAGGGGGGGAGCACAGGACTGTCAGGCCCAACAACAGGTCAGCACAAGGGGTGAGGGTGATGGCAGTTCCTCCTAGTGACTAGGCAAGTCACAGGTTAGCACAGCAGCAGCAGACCAAGGTGGTACTGGTGAGTCCTTTCAACAGCGTCTTGTGTCCAGTTCCAAGTAAGTTTTCTGGAGTCCAAAGAATGTCTAAATTGTGGGGAAAATTCCCCTGTACTTATACTCAGTTTGCAGAGTCTCTTACAATGAGGAGGACAGGGGCTTCCAACCAGTTACAACTGGTTCTGGGAGTGCCCCTTCTCTCCTCCAGTACAGGCTCCAAACATCAATGGGGGTAAACAACCCTATAGTGTGAAGCCAGGGCACAGCCTTTACAAATGCAGGTGTGCCCGCCTCTCCATTCTCTCAGCCCAGTAAGACCATGCAATATGTAGATGCACCTCTGTGACACCTCCACCCTCCCTGTGTTCAGGCTGTCTGAGAAGTATGCACAAAGCCCCAACTGTCAGTCTGCCCAGACATGGATTGGAGTCAAGCTGCAAAACACCAGAGTCATAAGCACAGAGAAATGCTCACTTTCTAGAAGTGGCATTTCTGTAACAGTAATAAAAAATACACCTACACCAGTAAGCAGCATTTCTTACCACCATTACAACCATACCAAACATGCCTACGCTATACCTCATAAATCAGACAATACCCCTTACACAAAAGGCATGGCACTTCTAATGCAATCCTATGAGAAGGCAGCACTCACAGCAGTGAGACACCAAGTTAGGCAGTTTGTCACTGCCAGGACAGGCCACGCAAACTGTCACATGTCCTGTCTTTTATATACATGGCACCCTGCCCATAGGGCTATCTAGGGCATACCTTAGGGGTGACTTACATGTAGTAAAAGGGAAGTTCTGGGCCTGGCAAGTAAATGTAGATACCAGGTCCCTGTGGCAGAAAACTGCACACACAGGCCTGAGATAGGTTTGAAAGGCTACTTCAGTGGTGGCGCAAGCAGCGTTGCAGGCCCACTAGTAGCATTTAATTTGCAGGCCATGGGTATAGGGATACCACTTTACAAGGGACTTATAGGAAAATTAAATATGCCAATTAGGTATAAGCCAATCATACCAATTTTACAAGGGAGAGCACATGCACTTTAGCACTGATCAGCAGTGAAAAAGTGCTCAGAGTCATAACGCCAGCCAACAAAGGTCAGAAAAATAAGGAAGCAAAAGGCAAAAAGTCTGGAAATGACCCTGTAAAAGGGCCAGATCCAACATTGGTCTAATTTACCTGCTAGAACAAATTCTGTGATATCAACCAATCAGTACACTGCACTCGGCCAGTTCTATGATACTGTCCATTCCTAAGTTTAAACGCACCTATAATGGAGGCAGATCCTTCTCTGTACAGCCAGCATGCCTATGGAATACTCCACCTCCTGTCTTGCATTCCACTGTAGAGGTTTACAGTCTTTAGCTAATCAAATTAATTAGTATGTACTTTTCATTATCAGCAGGATATCTTTCAGGCAGCAGGCTGTTCTTAATCAATAAATTAGATAAATAAATATATAAATAAATAAATAAATAAATAAGATAACAGAACATAACATACAACAAGGAGCTGCATACCCATCCTAGGGGTCACTCGTGGTGTGGGGACTTACCAACTTCTGGCAAAGGCAGAAAAGATATTCTCAGTGATTTTGTTGAAGAAGCAGCAGACCATAACCACTGTTCCTCCACAACAGAGTTATCAATTAGAGAAAATGTCCAGCCAATACAAGCCTTGGAGACAAGCTCCAATACATTCTGTGGCTATCCCTGAATGTTGCAACTAATAGGTCCACAATTTTAAATTTAAAATAAATGACACATTGAAAAAAGCAGGGGAGTAATGTGTAAAAAAATAAAAAAACAGAACATATAGGGGGTCATTATGACTCCGGTGGTAGGTGATAATGTGGCGGTAGTACCGCCAATAGGCTGGCGGTACATACTGCCACATTATGACATTGGCGGGTTGGCTGCTGCCAACCCACCAATTTACTGTTCCTACTGCCATCCCGGTTGTCGCTATTGTACCGCTGCCTGCATTTTGAGCCTGCTTACCGCCATGGTTTTCGTGGCGTTCGCAACACCATGAAAACCAAAGTGGTAGGCCCTACCAGTGACAGGGAATTCTTTCCCTGTCACTGGTAGGAGGCTCACCCACTTCCTCAAACACTCCCCAGATGCCCCCCACCACCCTCTCCATCCATGCTCCCCCCTTCCAATCCCCCACCCGCATTCACTCACACTCGTAGACACGCAAGACGCATACACCCACTCACCCACACTGACATACATGCATTCATTCATGCATGCATTCATTCTCACACATATCTGTATGCACATTCACACTAACACCCAATCTTTCACATTTCCATTCATATACGCATTCACACACATGAATACACCTACGCAAACAACACAACACACACAGTCGCATTCATGCACACAACCCACCACACACACAACACCCACCATTCCCCTCCCCTGTCAGAAGCCTGGCTTACCTGCATCCAGGGGGTCTTCTGGCAGGGAACGGGATGGGGTGCTGCTACTGTCGGAAGCGCCCGCCAGCAGAGCACAGCCAGGCTGTATTATTTGTCATAATACGGCTGGAGGCGGTCTGCTGGCGTGGCGCTGCTGGTGGTAGCAGCACCACCTTACCACCATCTGCCAGTATGGCCACAGCCGGATTTCTGCCCTTCTTATTGCGGAAGTCTCGCTGTGGTCATAATTTGACAGGCAGGTGTTAGCTGCGGCAACGGTCTTTTGGCGGCTGTTGCAGCGGAGGTAGGCAGCATTTACCGCCAATGTTAAAATAAGGGCCATAGTGATTTTAGCATTCCACTTGAAGTAATCAAAGCCTTCAATTATGAGTCCCTTCTTCTGTATGACAGAAAGGTCCCAAAAAACCTAATATTAGCAATACATATTACTGTAACATTAGTGATTAGTGAAATCAATTGATTCCATAATTACACTGGACATTTGTTTGACTCATGTAGGATAGAAGCAGATGTGTTCTGTGATCCCTTTAATCTTTATCTGCTCTTCCAGTGAATGTCTCTAACTTTTGGGCATTGTTATTATATACATAGATGTAAAATGCCCACTTGACATGGTCACAGTGAGTAATTATTGGGCATTGGTCGACTAATGGTGATGAGGACTGAAAAATTAGAATAGAATTGTGAAATCTGGATGATGGATGGAATGTGCAAAATAATACCCCCATTATTCTCACAGATTTACACTGCAAATAATTATATAAATACCATGAAAGTACCTCTGATTTTTGCTACATTAATATAATAATATAAAAACAATAATATAAAAAACAATAAGCTAAAGTCCTAGGAACATAATAATTGATTTTGAAATGTTTATGATCACTACAATTTTTTTAAAATCAGATATCAATCTACCACATCTAATAGCAAACTACAATTCGAATTGAAAAAAACTAACCATGTTGTGCTTTGTTTCTCTTGAATATGAGGAGGAATTCTACACATCAATAATTCTGAGTATTTTTCCCAAAATGAAGACAAATTACTTTGAAAAAGCCTGAATTGGCAATCTAAAGATGTCAGGTGGCAGGACAGAACCACATTTTCATTCTGAATAATGGAATTGCTACTTGCCCAGTTTAGAGGGAGGTGCAAAGACTGACAACACAATGGAAGGTTGTCATAATTCTTTCAGGAGTGCTAAAGGGAAGAGACATCCCAACTTGTATAATTTCCTGGAAATTTTCAAGGAAATGAAGCAGAAGCAAACTAACAACCAGAAATAGCATTACTTTCCTGTTTTAAAATTAATTGGCAGAAATCAAATCTATTTTTCTAAGAATGAAACAGAAATGTTAGACACGCTTTTTCACAAAATTAATTTAAAACAGTTTTTTGTTGCTTGGAGAGCTTTTCTCTTATCAAGTCTTGGTGAGATTAGATATCCACTCACCAAAACCCTATGGTATTCAAATTATGGTATAGCACTGTATGTTTACATAGCCAAATTAAAGACATTGGGCCTCAGGACATCTTTGGCGTTCTTTTGGGAAGACCGCCACGGTGGCGGACACCAAAAGACTAACACGAAGGAGGTCATCCTCCTGCCGTCTTACAACTCACACAGTGAAGACCACCAAAAAACATCCAAAATTCTGAAACCACCAGGACACTGGAGGGTAGGAAAGAGGGGGTTCCACCACCAGCACCATCAGCCTGACACAAATGTGCTCACCAGACTACAACTTACAAATCACCACAGTGGTTCTTCCATGACAGAAAACCATTGGCAGTGTGAACCGCTGCGGTCCTAACCCACTACTGTCAGAATACAACAATACATTAGACAATTTGAATACCCCACCCCTGACACAAATCCACACACCCAACACACCTACACACTGCACTATATAACACACCCCCACGCAACCCACAATCCTTTACCACAAAAACATCATTCTGAGACACAGAGAGCAGGCAATTACATAGAGAGAGCACTCTTACACTATAGGTGCTCACACACACACCACACATATCACACACCACACACCAGCACAACTAACTCATAAAACACAAAGTTGGTCATTATGAACATGGCAGCAAACACCAAATAATGAAGTACATGAGAAACAAGGATAGGTCTATTCACACACCTCTATCATTGGAGTGGCGATGAGGACAGAGGCGGCTGCCCACAGGCTGGTGGAAAGGATCCACCCGCCCACCAAATAATGAAGCACAAGACCGCCGTCAGTTCCGGGGCGGGAACGTGGCGGAAACAAACTAAATAAAAGGAAACACTCACCGGAGGTACACACAACACGCCAACGCAGACATGGAGAGCGAGTTGGAAATAATGCCAGTGCTGCTCTTTGCCATATACCTCCACGACCCCGACTGCAGATGAAAATGACGACGGTAAGTACTGCAACCTAGTACACATGGGAAGAAAGGGTACAGTTACACACCTACCCCACCCACCCTGCAACGCACTCCCAACCCCTTACACCATCCCACACCATACACATAAGAATAAGATGTACTTACCTGTTACAAGGCAGCAAAGTCCTGCACCAAAGTACACACATGTGCACACCACACCCCCACAATGAAACGATGAACCACGTTACCATTTTGTGCCAAGAGCACCACCGGGCATTCAAAGTTTAATAAAACTAGAAAAATGTAATGTCCAAATAAGGCCATTGGCGAGTCCATTCTGAATAACCTGAAGGGCCTAAATATGCCAGACTTGACTCCCACATGTGCACAGGGTACTCCACTGTAGAGAGACATCAATGGGGCAGCCAGGCACCTCAGGGAACAGGGACAGGGAGTGGCGGGGATTTATGTCTGGAAGTGGGGGGCTTGGGCTTGGGCTTAGGTTTGGGAGGTGGAGTGAGTTTGGGCTTGCCCTTGGAAGGTGAGGGAGTGGGATTGGACCAGGGATGGCAGAGGGACCTGGGGCAACACAGGGCTTCTTCCTCCCTGGGGAAGGCGCACAGGAATGGGAAGGGCAGACTGGGACAGACATGGACATGGAAGGAGTGGACTGGGCAAGGAGATGAGCATGCTTAGGGACAAGACAGGGTGGGCCAGTGGGTTCAAACAGGTCAACTCAGAGAGTAAAAGCTTCTTAGGGGCAGTTGGGGGGGATTTGGAGGAAGGTCTGGGAGCGGAGGTTGAGGGAGTGCTTTTACCAGGTGTAGGCGTGCCACATGGATGCAGGTGCCTGTAAAGTGATCTGATGTGTGGTGGATGGGTGCTGTGTGGGTCGCTGCGAAAGTTTGAGTGTTTTAGGAGGAAGGTGGACACAGTGGGACAAGACAGGCTGCCAGTGTACATGGATGTTGTCTGGGTGTCTGCAGGTCTGGTGAGTGTGTTGCATGTGTCTGTCAATGTAGTTGTTGTGATTGCAGGTGTGGTGTATGGGGTGGATGACTGGATGTCAGACGTTGTGGTGACTGCAAGAATGGGGGCTGCAGCAGTGACTGAGGGTGGAGTGCTTGTGGGTGTGCATGTTGAGGTGACAGACAGGGAGGCGGGAGAGTTGGACACAGTGGGGGAAGTGGATGTTGTTGTGTATGTCTTTGTATGTTGGGTGTGTGTATGCCTGTGGTGGGAAGTGTGGTGCTTGTATTTGTCTGTGTGCTTCTTGTGTTGAGGTGTGTGCATGGCTATCTGGACATGTGCTTGGGATGGATGAAGGGAGTGGGGTGCTAGAAAGGGTAGAGGTGGTGGGAGGGGGAATGGAAAGACCAAGAACACTAGCTGCTGAGCCTGAAAAGATCTCTGTAGGCCAGACATGGAACTGTGAATGCCTTCCAGGTATGGATTGCATTGCCTCATCTGGGATGCTAGCCCCTGGATGGCATTCATGATGGTTGTCTGCCCTACAGAGATGGTCCTCAGGAGGTCAGTAGCCTCCTCCGTCAGGGCAGCAGGGCTGACTGGGGCAGGGGATGAGGTGCATTGGGCGAAGGAGACGCCCACCCTCCCGGGTGAGCGGGCACGGGCAACTGGGTGGGGAGCAACTGGGAGGGCGGAGATGGCATGGGGCTTGGCAGAAGATGACAGAGAATGGGTGGGCCCAGTTAGGTCCGCCGCCACCAGGGAGCTTCCATCAGAGGAGGTATCAGAGTCACTACCGCCAGTGGAAATTTCCTCCCCTTTGGTAGTCCCCTCGTCCTCCAACCCACTGGTCCCCTTGGCCTCCGCCGACTCTGCCGCCTTGGGAAGGTGTGTCACTGTATCCTCACTCGCCTGTGCCACTGCTTCCTCACCAGATGATACTGTTGTACACAAAGGACACAAGAGCACAGGGGTGGAGAGACAAAACATGAGAGAAATCTGTAAATACCTGAATTAATTTACATCCCTGGCTCACACACACTCCCATGCAGGTCACACACCTACACACAGCACCTACAACAATAGTCATGACTGTGTCCCTGACTAGTGGCCACTACCCCAGAATACACACCATTACCCACAGTGGTGTGGAGTACACACGTGGGGGACCATGCCCAGCCAATGCACCCACTAGTCAATGAGCACACAAAGCATCCAAGATTACAGAAAAGTGAACCCCCATGGGCCTATTGGGACTGCCCACACCTGACCCACACATCCACGGGTCTATGAGGGGGAACACACCTGTCTGAGTGTCTGCCACAAGACAGCATACATACCATAGGACTGAAACACATCCATCAAAGTAGTATAACAACAGTGTTGGTACTCACCCCCTTGTGGCTGCTGTGCTGCCTTCAAGCGCCCATCACAATCCTGGTAGGCCAGTGCCAGAATGCGGGCCATTAGGGGGACCAGGGTCCGACAGACACCCCTTCCTCATCGGGAGGCCTTCCCCAGCTGGGCTTTGCCGGTCTTCCTGGCTCTGGGCCTCAGGTCCTCCCACCGCTTTCTGCAGTGGGTGCTCTGCCGGTTGTAGACCCCCACGGTCCACACTTCCTTGTGATGTCCTCTCTTCTGATGGGGGCTGACCTGCATGGGACACACAGAGCAGAAAAACAGATGTCAGTATGTGTGCTTCTAATACAGATGACATGTCGGCCCCTATGAAACGGACATTTAAAAAAGTCATGTCACCAACTCAAAAGACAGTACATGCTACACAATCTACAGCTTTGCAGTTACAAATCAAACACACATGCATACAGGCATCCGCCACCATCACACACACATCCAAGGAAGACAGCTGCCAACACACCTGCTCCTCTGGTCGCCCATACAACTTGGCTTTTCAGGGGTAGGACCCCGTCCACCAGCTTCTCGAGCTCCTCCATGGTCAAGACAGGGGCCCGTTCCCCTGTGACTCATGTCATTTCAGGGACCAGAGTCAGGGCACAGCAGCACACTCAGTGGAGTAATGACCTGTACGGGAATCCGGAGTCAAGTGTCAAGGGTATGACGAAATGGCATACGTTCCACAGTGGTGTGCACCGTCATCGCCAGCGGCAATCATGATAGGCCCAGGTTCCCCATTGACAACCATGTAATCCAGTGATTGGGTGCATGGCGGTGAACACCGCCTTCCGCCATGACGACTACCACCACTGGAATTATGTCACTTCCACTCCCTCAAACCTGGAAGGCAGGAGGCTACCATCTTGCCACCACCACGTAAACATATCCTGGCCAGGGACCCCATTCAGGGCCTTCAAGTCTCTGACCTTAGTCGCTTGCTTAAATGAGTGCCTGATTTTCACATGCACCCACGTTAGGAAATGTGTCCATGACTCTGCACACATGTGCCTGACGTTGTACATAATACATAGTGTCTGTGTGTGTAAACTATGCTTTGCACATCCATTAATACGGTAACAACATGCGTTGCACATGTATGTGTGCCCCTCATGTGTGCTCTTTCTTCCCCCATAGGTTCAGACATATGTGGTGAGGGAGGGCCCCATCTGTGTACAGACCTCTTGTTGATTTGAAAACCATGGATGAACGTCACATCATTGTCACCTACAGACTCAATCGTGCAACAATCCATGACCTGAGTGCTATATTGGATCCTGTACTGAGACCGGCTAATTGGAATCAGCATGACATCCCTACTGAAGTGCAAGTGCTATCTGTACTCGATTTTTGGGCTATGGGTTCATTTCAGGTGACAGTGGGCATGGGTCTCACAGCCAATGTTTAGCCTTATCCTGTCCAAATTCCTGGATGCATTCGTCCAACACCTGCAGACATATGTTCAGTTCCCCCAAAGGGCTGAACTTCCTGCCATCAAGTCTGGATTTTATGCCTTTGCCCCCATGTGATAGGTGCCATTGATGGAACCCACATTGCTCTCATACCCCCAAGAGTGAATGAACAGGTGTACAGGAATCAAAAGAATTTCCACTCCATGAACATACAATTGGTGTGTACTGCTGACCAGTACATATCACATGTCAATGCCAAGTTCCCAGGATCAGTCCATGATTCCTTTGTCCTGAGAAACAGCAGTGTCCCACATGTGATGGGACAACTACAAGCGGACAGAGGATGGCTCATAGGTAAGTGTGTATGATACTGGATCAGAACATAGCTGACAACCCTCCTGTATACAAGTAATGGCAGTTTGTTAAAGTGCTCTTTCACCCACATTTGCAGGTGATTCTGGCTACCCCAACTTGCAATGGCTTCTGACACCTGTGAGGAATTCCAGGACAGATGCAGAGAGGAATTATAGTGAGGCCCATGGACATACTAGGAGGGTGATTGAGTACAGTATGGGTCTCCTGAAGGCTAGATTCCGTGCCTCCATCTCTCTGGGGGATCCCTGTGCTATGGCCCTGAGAAGGTGTGCAGAATAGTGGTGGCCTGCAGCATGCTACACAACCTGGCTGTGAGGAGAGTAGTTCTATCCCTTCTAGAGGAGGAGGGTTCTGTCAAACCAGACCTGCAACCTCAGAGAGGGAATGAGAGTAATGGTGAGGAAGAAGAGGGGGAAGGTATCAACTCCAGGAACCAGTTGATCCGCCTATACTTCCAGTGACTATGAGGTAGTGTTCACTGATGCTGTTGTCTTCACTGCATAGTGTCAGTATGACTCATGTGATTGGTGATGTGGTGTCTGTAGTCATAGACACTGTTAACTGAACACTGAAGTGGCATGTGCCAGGGAGCCCAATATTGTGTACATTGTGACTTATTTCAAACACTACAGTGCGTGGGATCCCCTCCTGCAATAAAGGTATGAATATTAAATTGACTGACTAATGCATACACACTTCGAATTGTAAACTCATAATGACAGAGGACATACATTTTGGTGCAGATGTGTTTTTATTAAGTGTCAAAAATGTGTTATATTGCTGTACAGTGATATGAAGTGGGCTCATGGTGCATATCCATACTCTGGTGCATGGGCTCAGCTGTTGGTGGCAGTGGGTATTGGTCCATTTGTCCCTTGGTAGATGGTGTGTTGGCGTGGCAGGTCAACAAAGGTAGCACAGTGGCACACATGGGTGACAGTTCAGGGAAAAGTCACTTCTTAGCGGGGGCCTTGGTCTTGGCAGGTGTTCCAGTGCCCTTTCTGGGTCTGAGGGCACGTTTGAGTGACTGGAGCTGGGCTGCAGGGCTACGGGTGCTGGTCTCCTGTATGTCCTCTGGCAGTGCCACCAGTCCAGTAGCTACTGCAGATGTAGATAGCAGGGCAGTGTCCTGGCTAGTGGTAGGGGCTTTCAGGTGGGTGGAAGTCTCAGGCTAGCTAGGGTAGTGGTGCTGCAGCACCCCTGCAATGGTGGCCATGGTGGCACTGAGCTGTTTCCATTGCTCCATGGCCTCTTGGTGGTGTGCTATCTGCAGCCTTTTATTCTGCTCCACGGTGGCCAGGATCTGGCCCATCCTGTCCTGGGTATGGTGGTATGCTCCCAGGACCTCTGAGATCACCTCCTGGGCTGCAGCATCCATCCTTTGGCTTCACCCATGGGCCACTAATTTCCTCCCATTGGCCCTAGCCCCCTGTGCCTGTGTTCCCTGCACAGGTCTGGCAGTCCCACTTGCACTGGGGCCATCATCACCCTGCCTGTTGTTGGGTGGAGACTCTGGCCTCTGTACATGTGGTCTGCCAGTCTGTGACCGGGAGACACTGGTGTGGCGTTGTTTGGCCAGAGCTGATGGTGGTGGCTGGGTGGTAGGGCTGTCAGTGGTATCCTGGGTGGGGCTGCTGGAGGGAGACAGTCCTGGACTGCGTGAAAGGCCAGGGAATTCCTCACTTTCCATACATCCCTCTCCAGTCTCCTGAGTGGGACCTCTGTCTCCATGTGGGGTGCTGGCACTCCTTGGCCTTTCCGTCCATGGTGGTGGTGCCTGTGGGGGGATTGGGCATGCATGTTACATGTACTAATTCGGAAATGGATGCACATCTCTGCCTTATTTTGTGCTTTTATTCCCCTGTCGTGCCATGCAGGGTCCTTTCGTGGAATTATCCTTTCATTTTGCGTGGGGGTGGAGGTGCATTGTGGCTGCTGTAGTGCCATTGAGAATCCTTGCAGGGATAGATGACTGTGCACAGGGGGAAGGATGGGGACCTGTTAGTGGGTTTGTGAGCATGCAGGGTGACTGGATGTGGGTGTTGAAGCCTGGGTGGGGATGTGGTCCTGGTATTAGTGGGAGGGGTGAGGTGGTACATGCCTTACAGGTGTGGTGCATATGAAGTAATTGTAGTTGACTTACCAGAGTCCAGTCCTCCAGTGAGTCCAGTGAGGCCCTCCAGGTGCAAGATGGCCAGCACCTTCTCCTCCCAGTCGGTGTAGTCGGGGGGTGTCCTCCACCAGTCTTCTGTACCGCAATGTTGTGCCTGGATGCCATTGACCACACCTTCCCGCATAGGTTGTTCCATCTCTTGCGGATGTCATCCCTTGTGCATGGATGGTTTCCCACTGCGTTGACCTTGTTGACAATCGTCTGCCATAACTCCATCTTCCTGGCGATGGTTGTCTGCTGCACCTGTGCCCCAATTAATTGTGGCTCGACCTTGAGTATTTCGTCCACCACGGTCCTTAGCTTCTTATCTGTAAAGTGGGAGTGCTTAGGGGGTGCCATGGTGTGCTTTGTGTGTGTGGTGTTATGGGATGTATTGTGAGGGTGCTGTAGTGTGTTTGTGTGTGTGGATTGTGATGGTGTTTGGGAAGTGTATGGGTTTTGGTGGTGTATTTCTGTGTATGACTTTTGTTATGTTGTGTTCAGTGTATGCATGTAGTGTTGTCAGTCTCATTCGTGAAATTGGCATTGAAAAGGATTGTTGGGGTGTGCATGTGAGTGTTTTATAGTGTTGTGGATGTGTGTCAGGTGTGTGGGTTTTAAACTTGCCAATGTGTGCATTTGTTGTTGTTGGGTCCCATTGCTGGCCGTGGCAGTCCGTACTGCCAATGGTCGTTTGACATCCACTATTCGCCATAGTTATTTGTGCATCATTATTTGGTGGGCGGAGGATTTGTCTGCATGGCGGGGCGAGGTGTACAGCCTTTCCACCATCATAGGCCCTGGCGGTGGCTGGAGGTTGCAGGATTTTTGGAGGTTTGACTTTTTGATATCATTATACAGCGGTGTGCTGTTCACTGCCACTGGCAGTCTTCTGGTCACCGTCGCCACGGCGGTCGGTGGTGATTGCCATCATGTTCATAATGATGACCATAAAGAGCACACACATTTCACGACAAGAGTCCATCCCTCATGACGCACCATCCACACTCCATCCATCACCCAACACTGCGCCCTTCCACACACAGCAACCCCCCACACCCTTCAACACAACCACTACCATGTCGCCACAAACACTACCATGTCCCCACAAAAGCAACTGACAACGAGTTGAGGGTCATGGTGGATGAAATTGGCAGGGTAGAGTCACAACTGTTTGGAGCACAGCTCCAGCAAACAGCATTTGCCAGCAACTAATAGTTGCCAGGGTCAACTCAGTAGGCAACTGTCCACGCACAAGGGAGGACATCAGGAAGAGGTAGAATGACCTACGGGGGAAGGTGCAGTCCATGGCATCACAACACCAGATCACTGTAAATAAGACTGGCGGTGGGCTCCCACCTCCTCCCCACAGTTCACATCATGGGAGGAAAAGGTCTTGGGCATACTGCATCTGGAGGGCCTGGCTGGAATAACTGGAGGACTGGAGTCTGGTAAGTACCCACAACATCCATGCCACACAATTGTTGTGTCCTGCATGCTTCTTCACCACCCAAATACTCCCTAATTAACTGAATGTCCCACTACACCTACCTGCCAATCACCTAATGCCCCTCTGCTGCATGCCACCACCCCATATTAGATGCTAATTGTATCACTACGACTCCCAGAATGCACTAACACATCAATGTGAAAACCTGGAATGTGCACATCACATCACATGTTATACATGTATGACCATTGTACTAGCCACACAGCTATATTGCACGACTGAAGACCAGTCGATGGCAATGACAGCAATGCAATGGCACACCACCACAATGGCAACCAAGGCCAAACATAGCTACAGCTCCCTGAGTCCAAATGGCCACTGATCCATATCGCCAAGCCTGAAATGGACTGATCATGGTTTGGAAAGTAAGATGGCAGACTCCATGCACATGCAGAACATCAAGAGACAGGACTATTCCCCTTGCGTACTCACATACTGTGTTGCCAGGGGGACACCATGGTGCAATGTGCAGCCATATTGTGTGACATCTAGCAAGCCTGACTATTCACTAGGTAACAGAGATGAACAGTCATGTGAAGTATCAGACAGAACCAGAACCCATATGAACCCTGAATGACAGCACCCAACATGGAGTATGGAACACATGCCACAGACTTGTATGTACTACCAAGGTATGTTGTGCAGCATCTGTCATTGTCATTGCAGGGAATCATGTAAAACCACTGTACGCATCTGACAAAGAGATAAGTAAGCACACTTTCTAAACTGAACTCTGTGTCTCACTCCATCCACAGGTAACCCTGCCAGTGCCACCATGGAGAGGATACCAGACAATGCCAGCCCTCCTCATCATGAAAGCCCCAGTGAGGACAACATGCCTGGATATCTAGACAGTGACGACCTACCTGACCCATCTGGGACACCTGGTCAGGCTATGACTGACTGCCTCACCCTGCCCACATCAATCCCTCCAACCCTATTGCATCAACATCACAGCCAACCATTCGCCCCCAAGCCTGTGTCCCAAGGACTGTTCAAACTATTGTGTGCCCCACAGTACAGCGACCTGAGTCTAACCTTCACAGCCAAGACAATGATGGTCCTTCTAACACAGGGAGTGCGCACACCGTACCTGGGGCACAGGTACCTGTGGGCAGAGTGCATGGAAGGGACGCCGTGGGCCAGAGGATGGGGCCCCAAAACGACTCCACTCACTAGGAAACCATCTCCCAAGTCTTGGTAGCATACCAATCTTCCCAAGTCAGGATGGGCCAGATTATCACCATGTTGAGGGAAAATCAAAGGCTGCAGAGGGAATACCACTAGGAGGTCAAGCAGCAGTGGCAGGCACGCATTGCCACCATGGCCTCCATTGCAGGGGTGCTGAGGGACATCAACTGTTTATCAACCCACCACAGGCCTTATCCTATAGCAATGTTAAATCTGCCCAATCTACATCAACTGCAGCTAGTGGAATGGAGGCCCTGCCAGGGCAAGGACATGCCTCAGACACCCCTCCCTCTGTAGCCAAAGAACCCAACCCCCGCACAAGTGGACGTCCAACCAGACATCCGGCTGGAGCAGATGCCTAGACAAAACCTACTGCCAGGAAGTGTGTCTCTCCTGATTTGTCATTCTTGTGTGCCACTGAGACACCCTGTTGACTGTTCTAAGATAGAACTCAATTTCCCCATAGTACAAAAACACAGGACCTGTATAACCAACAGTTGTAGGAGCTACTCTGAATAATCCATCTACCGTATCACTACTTAGCACATATTTGTTATTTTGTTCACATATATTGTGACTGTAAAAAATCTGAAATGCACAATAAATCACATTTGGACACAGCTACTGTATATGTGACTTTATTTATACAACAACAAATGTATTGCTTTCCAACTGTGGACTGGTAATGCCCCCCTCATTCGAACTGGAAATATAATGGCCATTAGACAGAGGCTCCCTCAGCAGGGCACATATGACAACAGTGATTTCACTGGATAGCTGATAGAGAGTGAGGTTGAAATCCAGAGCAACACAAGGGCATAGTCTGCAGACCGATCTGCAATTAGAGCATTACAGGGAGTACCATCAGGATGGAAGGCATGGTGCCACACAAAACACAGATGCAGGGCATAGATTTTGTGCCCATTGTAGAATACCACTAAAGCAGGGGCACCCATAATTGACCTTTACATCACCAGTCACAGGCCCTTCACGAAATCCATTTTAGCAGCTATCTGTCATGTACACCTCTCATGTCTGTAATCACTTACCATTGCCTACTGACAATGAATACCTCAACCCATAGCTAGCAGAACCTCAGAATGAATGTCACATTCAGTGGGTGGAAGGAAATGAGAATATGAGAATGCAGGAAGCATAGCTGAATACTGGTCAGTTCATTAGAGAAATGAATGTTGGAATCTGTTATTATAACACATGTCAGAGCTGAACCACTATAACTGTACACCCTACATTCTATCTGTATGCTTCTACAACTCACACATAGGCATTTGACCTCATTACACCCCCACTGATGATTCAAGTCAGGAGGTGTAATGTCAGCAATCCACTTCAGAATGTGCACATTCAAGGCTTGAAAAGGCCCACTCAACATACCTGTATGCCACTGGAAATACTAATTGACGAGCTCTGTCCTAGAGTCATCTGCACCTTCTTCTTTTGGTTCCTCATCACTTGCCATATCAGTATTTGCAGCTAATGGTCCAGCTGCTTTACCCTCATCAGGTAGTAATGGTATCTGACATCTGAGGGCTAGATTGTGGAGCAAGCAGCAGGCAACAATGACTTGGCAAACTTTGTGGGCAAGTACAGGAGGGCACCTCGAGATAGGTCCAAGCATTTGAATCTTGCTTTCAGGAGGCTGAAAGTTTGCTTGATTACACTCCTTGTCCTCCCATGGGCCTCACTGAAATGGAGTTCCCCTGGCATGGCTGGGTACCTCATAGGTAAGCTAAGGAAGGTTTGGATAGCCAGAATCACCTGTGAACACAATGGTAGGACAATTGATATAATAGGTACAGTGACTTTGCTTGATTACACTCCTTGTCCTCCTATGGGCCTCACTGAAATGGAGTTCCCCCGGCATGGCTGGGTACCTCATAGGTAAGCTAAGGAAGGTTTGGATAGCCAGAATCACCTGTGAACACAATGGTAGGACAATTGAAATAATAGGTATAGTGACTCTCCAGTATGTGATGACAGGTGACATAACATATAAACACATAACTATGCACACTTACCAAGCAGCCAGGCCCTCTTTATGTGTAGTCATGCCATCATGTGTGGGACATTGCTGTTCTGTAATATGTAGGAGTCATGCATTGATCCAGGAAACTTGGCTATCATTTGTGAGTTTTACTGGTCTGCCAAACACACCACCTGCACATTGATAGAGTGGTAGTTCTTCCTGTTCCTAAACACCTGTTCATTGACACTGAGAGGGACCAGGGCTACATGTGTGACATCGATGGCCCCTACCACATGAGGAATGTGTCCCATCTCATAAAAGTCTGCCTTCACATAGGCCAAATCTGCTCTTTGGGGGAACCTGATGTAGCTGTCCAGGTGTTTCAACAAAGCACACAGTGCATCCTTCAAAGCCTGACTGAACATGGGCTGAGACATCCCTGTTGTTCAGGAGACAGTATTCTGAAATGAGCCTGTGGCCATGTAGTGTAGCACTGCCAATACTTATACTATAGAAGGTATGCAATAGGGATTGCAAACAGCAGGCATCAGATCTGGCTCAAACCGTCTACATAGATACATGATGGTCTTACTATTCAGACAATGGTGGTCATTATTACCTTGGCGGTCAGGTTACCAACACGCCAGAAGTAGTACCATTGCCAGGCCGGCGGTAATGATGCCAAATGATGACCATAGCGGTGATCCCTCCATAGATAGCCAATGTACCAAACCAACCGACGGTGCAGTACGACCACTGAACACAGCAGTAGCCACCTACAGGCATTCGGAAGACAAGGATCCACCCACCATATTATGACATAACACACTGCCAAGATTTCCGGGGCGGGAACAACAACACCAAAAGCCTTGCAGAAACACATAATTTGAAAGGAGATACTCACCTACAGGGACACAGAGGAGTCTGCGGCCGCCATGGAACCAGAACTGCAAGTCTTCCCGATCTTGTGCGACGCCATGGCCGTCCAGGAGCACCAATGCCGATAAAGACGGTGAGTACAGCTGCCTAGCACACAAAGGAGGGAGAGAGGGAGGGGAGAGTAACACACACACGCACAACACATACCATACACACACACCCAGAACCAGCTGCAGAGTCAATCGACTGTAACAGTACCCAGAAGCAAAGAAAGCCAGGATACATACCTCTGTTCCAACCATTGCAATCATGTTGGATGAAAATTCAAAATAAAAAAACATACACAACTACATATGTACATGCAGGCCCAAAGGCCATTTCAAAGTCTCTAATGCCCACAGGGCAAAGTGCAAGCCCCAGCTTGACTCCTGACAACATTGGGGCTCCACTATTTAGGGGCATCATGTTGGAAATGGGCAGGCACCTCAGGGGGTTGGGGGGTGCTTATTTTTGGGAGGGGGCTCATAGCCCACTGGCTCTGGAGGTGACACTTGCCCACTGGTTCTGGAGGGCGCTCCTTGCCCACTAGTTACTGAGGGGGCTCCTTGCCTACTGGTTCCGGAGGGTGCTCCTTGCCCACTGGTTACTGAGGGGGCTCCTTGCCTACTGGTTCCGGAGGGTTGGGGGTGAGGAGCCTGGGACTGGGAAGTGGTAGTTGGAGGGGGGACGGAAGAAACAGGGACTCTGGCTGCAGTCAGTGAAGAGGCCAGAGCCTGAAATTATCTCCGTAGGGCCGCCAAGCCACCGTGAATGCCCTCCAGGAAAGGCATTGCATTGCTGCATCTGGGATGCCAGCTCCTGGATGGCATTCACTATGGTTGACTGCCCTACAGAGATGGATCTCAGGAGTTCAATAGCCTCCTCACTGAGGACAGCAGGGCCTGAGGTACCTGGGGCGAAGGAGATGCCAACCCTCGTGAGTGAGCGGGCATGGGCAACTGGGTGGGGTCTACTGGGAGGGCAGTGCTGATACGGGGGTGGCGGTAGAACCTGTAGCTAGGGTGGTCTCAGAGGGGTCTGCCACCACCAGGGAGCTCCCATCGGAGAAGGAATCAGAGTCAGTGGTATCAGCTCCTGTCCCTGCCGTGGTACTCCCTTCACCCTCCATCCCACTGGTCCGCTCGACGTCGGTGGACTCTACCTCATGGGTCCCGTGGGCTGCAGCTCCCTCACTCGCTGGTGCCCCTGCTCCTTCGCCAAATGATGCTAATGCACCCATGGACAGAATGACAAAAGGAGAAAGAAAGGGGAGAAAGAAAGGGAGCACAGGGTCAATCACAGCACCAACAGCACAGATGGCATACACATCACTGTCACACACTGAGACTGAGAATGGGAAGTATGGCCCGAATTGGTATTCCATTGGCTAAGTACCACAGCAGGTAGGAGCCAAACACTGCCAGCTACACACCCACTGGGACCAACTAAGCCCTGTCTGCCATGGAAAACCAGCTACCTGGCTATCAAAACATGCATTTCTCACTATTACCTTATCTGGACCATGCAGCAATGTCTAAACTGGCATATTGGGGCATCCACTGACTAGTACCCTACCCCCAAATCCCATGCCAGGCTACAGAGATGGTTTTCAAACACACTGTACTCACCCCCTTGTGGCTGCTGTGATGCCCTCAAGCGCCCATCCAGCTCTGGGTAGGCCACCGCCAGTATGTGGGCCATCAGGGGGGTCAGGTTCCGACGGGCACCCCTTCCTCATTGGGAGGTTGTCCCCAGCTGGGCCTCTGTGGTCTTCTGGGCCCATGCATCTCAGGTCCTCCCACCGTTTCCTGCAGTGCGTACTACACCAGCTATAGACCACCAGGTCTGCATGTCCTTGGCGATAGGATGCCACAACCCCTTCTTCTGATGGGTGCTGACCTGCAGAGGAAACACAAACAGTGGGACACAATGGACCAGACAATCCAGCCTGTCACAAATATGCCCTACAAATTGCATTAGCCCCTCATCAGGCACACAAATGACCCGTACCCCTGCATTAACACTGCCACCAGACATACCCCCAAATGACATAATTGCTAGCACACTTATACATCTACATGCAGCCATGTCGCATGCAACTCACCTATGATGTACTCAACTGTTGGTCTGGACCCCATCTACAAGCCACTCCAAGTCCTCTGACATGAAGCCTGGGGCCCTTTCCCCTGTTGCACGTGCCATGGCAGGTTCCAGACACAGGTCATAGCACCACACACAGTGGAGATGTCATCCTGTGGAAAGTCAAGAATCAAGTGAAGAGAAAGAAATTAAATGCCGGTCACATCCACTGCAGTGAACACAGTCACTGCCGGTGTTGATTATCATTGTTCCCATACTCTATAGAGAGCCATGTTAGCCACTGGGGAATTGCTTGGAGGTGCAGACAAGTTCCCGCCATGACGCGAATGCCGGCAGGGTGAGGTCACTTCCACCTGTCCCTGCATACAGGAAAGGATGTTGCCATTTTCTAATGCTAGTACACATGTCCAGATTAATAAGTGTGTCATTGTAGTCAAATGTACTAACCTATACAATTCCAGTGTCCAAATTACAAGCATGCTCTGTGTATACTGCTGTAGTTTGTTCATGGTTCCTGTTGTCACTCCCTTCATACTTTTGGGTCCCTTAGGTACCAACCACTACTGAGGAATAGGAGAAGGAGACAAGCACTCATGTACAGACTCCTTGAGGACTTGGCTACACTGGAGGAAAGGCACATCATACTCACCTATCGTCTGGATAGGGCCACAATCATAGAGCTGCATGAACAACTGGAGCCTGATCTGCTACCTGCTATCCATTACACAACAGTAATGCAACCTCTTGTGCAGGTACTCTCAGTGCTCCATTTCCTGGCAACTGGCTCTTTCCAGGAGGCAGTGGGCATTAATGCAGGAATGTCATAGCCAATGTTCTCTATTGTGCTTCCAAGGGTTTTGTCTGCCTTGCTCAAACATGTGTGCAGCTTCATCACATTCCCCCAGGTAGATGATTTACCCACTGTGAAGGCTGGATTCTATGTAATGGGACATATACCACATGTAATTGGGGCCATTGATGGGACCTATATTAACTCAGTTCCCTCCAGGGTCAATGAACAAGTGTACAGGAATAGGAAGAGTTTCCACTCACTCAATGTCCAGATGGTGTGCCTTACTGACCAGTATATCTCCCACGTCACTGCCAAGTATCCTGGGTCGGTGCATCATGCCTTTGTCCTGAGGAATAACAGTGTCCCACAGCTAATGGCACAACTACAGAGGCACAGAGTGTGGCTTATAGGTGAGCCTGAGTCCCCACCCAATGTATGTTAGTGTATGCCTTCAGGAGTCATACCACATGCCACTGTGCAGTGCTAATGTGTGTCCCTAACTTTTTGCAGGTGATTCCGGCTACCCAAGTCTATCCTTGCTCCTGACCCCTGATACGAATCCGAGAACAGGGGCTAAGAATAGGTACAATTATGCTCATGGGCGTACCAGGAGGATTGTTGAAAGGACCTCTGGGCTCCTGAAGGCTAGGTTCAGGTGCCTCCATCTGACAGGTGGAACCTTATGCTACTCCCCTGAGAAGGTCTGCAGGATTGTTGTTGTGTGCTGCATGTTGCACAATTTGTCCCTCAGACGGTATGTGCCCTATCTGCAGGAGGAGGAGGGTGACATTGCAGCTGTGGCAGCAGTGGACACAGAGGACAGTGAGGAGGAGGAAGAGAAGGATGTTGTGGCCAACAGGACAAATATGATCCAACAGTACTTCCAATGACACTCAGGTAAGACTGTTGAACTAAACATTTCTCCATTTCAGTGTTGTGCTGTGTGGCTGTAGCATATTGCCACTCATTACCTTCACATTCCACCTGACTGTCACTATGCTTTCCCTTATTGCATATGTTGCTGTGGTTACAACAGTGTAATGCTTTGATGTGTACAGACTGCTAAGACACATTTGTAGGATGGATCAACATATTACTGGACATTTACACAGGATCAAGCAGTTCATTACAGTTCATTACATTGAACATTCCATTCAGATAAAGCACTATTACTCAGGTTGTGTCCAGGGGTGTTTATTAAACATGTGTATACAATGCAAAGTGCAATAGAGTGGGGTGATGTTTGGGAATAGTCTAGTGTAGTGGGCCAGTCTGTTAGTAGCAGTGGTCCAGTATCCAAGGGGCCATAGGAAGGGGAGTAATGGCAGTTCAAAGTAGACAAGGTGACACAGTGGAACACAAGGGAGACATTCAAGAGGGGCTCATATCCTGTCGGTGTTCTTGGTCTTGGCAACTGTCTCTGGTGTCTGTCTGGGTCACAGAGACCGTTTGTGGGGTGGTTCATCTTCTACAGGGGAAAAGGTGCTGCTGGCCTGTGGGTCCTGTGGCAGGGTCTCCTGTCCAGTAGCTGCAGCAGATGTGGAGGGCTGGTCAGTACACTGGCTAGTGGAAGGGGCCCGCTGCTGTGCTATCTAGTCCCTCATGATATTGGCCATATCACCCTGTGACCTTGCAATGAAAACCATAGTGTTGTTCAGGGCTTGCAATTCTTGCTTGATCTCCTGGTGGTGTTCTCCCTGCAGCCACTGGTTCTCCTGCATGATGTTTAACACCTGACCCATCTTGTCCTGAGATTGTTGGTAAGCCCCCAGGACATTAGTAAGTGCCTCCTGGGCAGTCAGTCCCCTGGGCCTGTCCTCCTCCTGGCACACAGCTGTCCTCCGACGATCCAAGGCCCCCTGTGCCTGTGTCCCCTGAACAGTATGCCCACTTGCACTGACCCCAGGACCGTCATTGTCTTGCGTGTGAGGTGTGATCGGGCGTCCCTGTACAGGTGGGCACATTACTGATTGAAGTGTCCTGGGGACAGAGGTTTGGGAATGTTAGGTGGCTGCTGTGGTTGGATGCTGAGGAGGAGGCTCTGTAGTGGACTGGGTGTGGGCTGGTGTAGCTGACTGACCAGTGGTGCCTGATGAGCTAGGGAATTCATCCAGATCGAGAGCTCCAGAGCTGCTGTCATCACTCGGTGCATCTTCTGGTAGGGGACTGGGTAGCCGTGGCACTTCCTCACCGCTGAGATTGGCTGAGGCACCTTTGGGGATGTAAGTGGTGTATTATGCTACATGTCTGAGACATATTCTGCATCACTAGCTTCCCCTATACTATTACTGTTGCCCTGCCACCTTTGTTTGTGTATGGTGATGGATTGTGGGATTGTTAGTTCTCCATGCTGTGCATTCATTGGTAGTGGATGTACATGCAGGGCTGGAAGGGATGTACATGCAGTGGGTATGGCATGCAGGGCTGGCATTTAGGTTTGTTAATTGTGGGGGTGCACAGTTTGAGATGGAATGGGGTGATGGGTGTCAGGATGAGGGGTGGTGGTAGCATACAGGTATGGGGGGGTGATAGGTAGTAAATGTTGACTCACCAGTGTCCAGTCCTCCGGCTCCTCCAGTGAGCCCCTCAGGATGCAGGATTGCTCCTCCCATACTGTCAGCTGTGAGGGAAGAGGTAGGGGTCCACCACTAGCCCTCTGGATGGCAAGCTTATGCCTTGCTACAATGGAACGCACCTTCTCCCGTAGGTCGTTCCACCTCTTCCTTATGTAATTCCTTGTGAGTGGATGTAGTCCCACGGCATTTACCCTGTCCACAATCATCCACCATAGCTCCATCTTCCTGGCAATGGATATCTGCTGGACCTGTGCTCCAAACAGCTGTGGCTCTACCCTGACTATTTCCTCAACCATAACTCGCAACTCCTCATCGGTGAGACCGGGGTGCCTCTGTGGGGACATGGGTGTTGTGTGATGTGTGTAGGTTGTGCAGAGGGTGATGTGTGATGTGGTGGGGTGTGTGGTTTGTGGTGTGTGGTGCGTGTGGGATGAATAGGTAGTTGTGATATGTGTGTGCAGTTCTATTTTGTATTAGCATCGCAAAGTGTATCCGTCTTGTTGTGTAAGCAAAGGATCAGCCGCCCGCCAAGGTTGTAATGACGGCCACAGTGCCCTCTAAACCCAGACTCACCTGTACCTCTGGCCAACCGTAGAGTTTGCCGTACAGGGGCAGGACCCCGCCCACTAGCTTCTCCAGTTCTTCCTGGTTGAAGGCCGGGGCCCTTTCACCTGCACCACGTGGCACATCCATAGCCAGAGGCAGGCCACAGCAGTACACAGAGTGGAGAACGTGTCCGCACAAGATCAGGGAGTCAAGTGATCAAACGATGACGCATGCACGTACGTTCTGCGGCAGTATGCACCGTCACCACCGGCGGCGGTCATGATACGCCAGGACTCACCATTGGCATCCATGTTAGCCAATGAGGGTGCGAACAGCGGTCAACACCGCCTTACGTTGTGACATCAACTGCTAGCGGTACGAGGTCGCTTCCACAACGAAGGGGCAGATCTACAGTGGGCAGACATTTTGCCATCACTTACGCATCTAGAATTTCCTACTACTCACAATGCAGGGCCTACTAGCCACATAAAGCATCTAGGCCTCTATCTATTCCGTAAAGTAGCACACATGAATTACTCTGTTCCCTCCTACTGATGTACATGTACATCTGTCAGGTAGCAGTTACTGTCGAGACACTACAATTAACAATGCAGTGCAGAAATGATGAGAAGTGTGCCTATGTATGTGTCTTCATTACTCCTTTTTGTAACCCCTCGTAGGTACCGACCCTTGTGGCGAGGAAGGGCACTATGGGTGTACAGACCACTTGTGGATATGGGGACCCTGGTGGAGCGTCAGATCATAATCACTTACAGACTCACACGTGCAACTATTCAGGACCTTTGTGCATTACTGGATCCTGCACTAACTCCGGGAAATCATAATCAGCATGCCATTCCAACTAAGGTGCAGGTGCCCTCCGCACTCCATTTCCTGGCCACAGGCTTATTTCAAGTGACAGTGGGCATGGGTGCTGGTTTCTCACAGCCAATGTTCAGCCAGGTACCAACAAGATTTCTGAATGAATTTGTACAACATCTGCAATCCTATGTACAGTTTCCCCAAAGTACTGACCTCCCTGCCATCAAGTCTGACTTCTATGCCTTTGCAAACGCTCCCCATGTCATAGGGGCCATTGATGGCACACACATACCCATCATCCCCCCAAGAGTGAGTGAACAGGTGTACAGAAACAGGAAGAACTTTCACTTGATGAACATCCAATTGGTGTGTACTGCAGACCAGTACATTTCACATGTGAATGCCATGTTTCCAGGTTCAATCCATGATGCCTTTGTGTTGAGGAACAGTAGTGTGCCACAGAAGATGAAACAACTACAAAAGGACAGAGGGTGGAACATAGGTAAGTTTTCCTGTCACTAACTGACACATTGCAGAAAATCAGCCTGTCTGGCTAATGGACATAACAATGAAGAGTCTGTATTGAACCATTTTGTAGGTGATTCTGGCTATCCAAACTTGTGTTGGCTCCTGACACCAGTGAAGAATCCCAGGACGGATGCAGAGAGGAAATACAATGAGACCATTGGACGTACTAGGTGGGTAATAGAGCGTTCTAGAGGTCTCCTGAAGGCTAGATTCTGGTGTCCACATATATCTGGGGGTTCCCTGACCTATTGGCCTGATAAGGTGTGTAGAATAGTGGTGGCCTGCTGCATGCTGCACAACGTGCCAGTGAGACATTCTTTCCCCCTCTGGGAGGTGGAGGGTGCTATAGGTCCTGATCAGCTACCTCAGAGAGGTGAGGAGAGTGATGGTGAGGATGAGGAAGGGGAAGATGTCCATTCCAGGAACCAACTGATACAACTCTACTTCCAATAACTGTGTGGGACTGAAGCCTGTCATTGGGGTTAGGGATTATTACTATCAGTGTGCTCTGTCATATAGGGGGTGTTGGTCATGATAGGCGATACATGGACCACTTCTGCATGGTACTGACAGAAGATATATGCATTCCCTCCTAGCCACCATTTGGGCACACAGTACCACCATCAAGTACAAATTGATAATAAAGTTGTTCTCTGCCAGTTGCATCCATCCTCCACTTTGTTCACAATTTTAGACAGGGAATGTATTTTGTTGGTAGAATTGAGTGAATTGTGCTATATACGGTGATGGGAGTCGTAAGGGTTGGGGTCCTCAAAACAAACATGATGGCAGCCTTGTTGGATGGTTTAGATGGTTCCATTTTGTCGAACAGTACTTCATATTGCCCTCAGCTAAGTATTGTTGGTGAATGGGTGGGATGGTTGCTTTGTATTAGTAGCAGAGTCAATTGTTGGAGGTGGGCTTGTTTTTAGCTGGGTTTCCAGTGCCATATCTTGGCCTAAGAGTACATTTGAGCGCCTGCTGTGGAGCTTCTTGAGGTGGCATGGTTGGCCCTTGGGGTTCCTGGGAGGATATTTCCTGGGATGTTTCTGCTGCTTGGGTCATCAGATGCTGGTTGTCCAGGGCTGTTGTGGGGGCCTCTTGTCCGGTGTGGGTGTCAGACTGGTGTTTTGCCAACTGCAGCAGTGCTCCAGCAATGGTGGCCATTGTGGCATTGTGCTCTTTCCACTGCTCCATGGCCTGTTGGTGTTGTTGCTGCTGCATCCTCTGATTTTGCTCCAGGGTGGACCCAATCTGTGCCAACCTGTCTTGGGTATGTTGGTAGGCCCCCAATACCTCAGAAATGAAGTCCCGGGCTGCTGCATCCATCCTGTGGCCTCCCCCCTGGCCCACTGGGACACTTGAACTTGCCCTAGCTCCCTGTGCCTGTGTCCCCTGCACAGGTCTGGACGTGCCACTTGTACTGGGGCCCTCACCTTCCTGCATGTTGGGAGTGGGAGACTGTGGCCTCTGTAGCTGTGTTCCACCAGTCTGTGCCCTGGGTACACTGGTATGGGTACCCCTCCCCTGGCCTGCTGGTCTTGACTGGGTGTTAGGGGTGACAGTGGTTTCCTGGGTGGGGCTGCTGCATGGTGAGAGTCCAGGACTGTGTGAGGGGCCTGCCTGCTCAACAGTGTCCAGGGATCCTTCGCCAAGGTCTTGTGAGGTGCCTCTGTCTCCCTGGAGAGCAGTGGCACTCCTTGTCCCGTCCATTAGGGTTGCATGGGTGGTGGTGCCTGTTGGGGGACATAGACATGTCTGTTACATATGCATGTAGGTTTGAGGTGTACAGGACTGTGATATTTTGTGCTGGTGTTAATTTCAGTGGCCTTCCAGGGTGCCTTTGTGAGGTTGACATAGCATTTAGCGCCAGTGGTGGGGTTGCATTGTGGTGGGGGGTATTGTTCCATTGTGGGTACGTGCAGGGGTGAGTGGCTGTGCACAGCGAGAATGATGTGGGCCTGTTAGTGGGTTGTAGGTACTGCAGGGTGGTGGATGTGGTGGGTAATGGCTGGGTGGGGTGTGGTTCCAGGTGGATGTGGGTGGGTTGGGGTGGTGCATGCATTGCAGTTGTGGTGTATATGGGATAATGGTAGATGACTTACCCGAGTCCATTCCTCCAGTGAGTCCCTCTGGGTGCAGGATGGCGAGGACCTTCTCCTCCCAGTCGGTGTAGTCGGTGGTGTTGGTGGCGGCCCTCCCCCAGTCTTCTGCACTGCGATGTGGTGCCTAGATGCCATGGCCCTGACCTTCCCCCGCAGGTCGTTCCATCTCTTCCGGATGTCAGCCCTAGTGCTCAGATGGTGTCCCACTGCATTCACCCTGTTGACAATGGGCTGCCACAGCTCCAATTTCCGGTATGGGGGTGTGCTGCAGTTCAGCCACGAATATTTGTGGCTCCACCTTCAGGATCTCGCCCACCATGGTCCTTAGCTCCCTTTTGGCAAAGCGTGGATTTTTGAGGGGGACATAGTGAGTGTGTTGGATGGCGTCGGGACTGGGGACGGGGTAAGGGTGCTCCTCTGTGGGTCGATGTGCATCTCCTGTGTGCTGCCATTCACTGCCTGGCTCTGGTGCTCTCCGTCTTCTTGTCCTGGTTTTGTTGCAAAGGATTGTGGGGTGTGTCTGTTTTTTTTTTATGGGTTTCTGGATGTGTGTCAGGTGTGTGGGTCATGCGCCTATCCAATGTGTGCACTTGTTGCTGTTGAGCCCACTTGCTGTCCGTGGCGGTCGCAGCCGCCAATGGTCGTCCGGCCTCCACTATCCGCCGAGGTGATTTGTGCATCATTATTTGGAGGGCGGGATGTGGGTGTGCTTGGCGGTGGCAGGGTGGGGTGGGCCGGATTCACACCGACAGTGTCATGGCGGGGAGTGATGGTCTGGGAATTCTTGGCGGGTTGGGTTTTTCGTTCATTATATGGAGGGTTTCCATTCACCGCCAACGGCGGGATTCTGTTCACCGCCGACAAGGCAGTCGGCGGTCTTTCCCGCCATGTTCATAATGACCGCCATAGTCTCCGCCAGCCTGAAGGTGCCTACTGCCGTCCGTAGCTGCATGACTGCACTGGCGGTGCCGGCGGTGATTTGGCTGTATGCTGTTGTGAATACCACCCTGGTCATAATTTGGTGGTCTTATCCACCAGCCTGTTGGCGGTCGGCCCTCCACCACCAACATGGCAGCCATAGAACCGCCAGACTCGTAACGACCCCATAATGTCATTAAAAAAAAAAAATAGCAAAAATGTTTTACAAAAATTAGAAAAACAAAACCCTTCAAACAGCAAAAAATTATAATCCATAAGAATTCCAAAACCATAGGTATATGTACAAATACACATTTGTAATGGTTAAAGAAAGTAGTAGAGAGGAACTAATGTTGAGTAATATACCCAATATTTCCCTACAACTAATGTTATTCATCCTGTATGAGCTGCAAATACTTAAAAAAAAAAACTTTTAACAAACAGAAAAACAAATGTAGACAAAAAATCTTAATAACAAGAATGTTATTTATAAAATGTCTTTAGAAATTGAAAAGTTCCAATGTTTAAAGTACAAAATAATCTTCCTTATTTGTGAATTCACTGGTAACCTGTATAGGGATTTATATGTCAGCAACACACTGATATAAACAATACTATCACATAATAGTGATACCTCCCTTAAACTCTCCTCACATTAAATATATGCTGTAAAGTGTTGAAAATGTTAAAATACTATGACAACTGACCACAGCTTCAACGTCTGTCAACATCTGTCAGCGCTTGAACATTAAGATCTAAAGAAACTGACACAAAACCACAAAAGACATAAAAAATGGTGGAAATAAAAGTAATAAAGGTAATTTAAAAAAAGTTGATAAACATTAATAAATTATTGTTTTAGTCTTTGAAATGATTCAAAAAGTGTTATGACCTACCTCTTGCAAAAATAATTATAGTATTTTAATGACTTAGAGCCTCATTACGAGACTGGTGGTCAGTGGAATGCCATGACGGAAATGGGGATCCGACCAACCTTGGGTTAGCAGTTGGTCTGTCGTATTAGAAGTCATGTGGACCTTTGGACGAAAGACCGCTGTGGTCCCGCCATTACTGCCAAGCATCGCTGAATGCTGTGGTCACAAGGCAGCACAAACAGGCTGGCGGAGACAGTGTTTCCACTGGACACATTATGAGGTTGCACACCGCCAATGTGACTGTGGCAGTCCAACCACCACATCTCAGCAGGAGTAAACGGCGACTATAAATGGAGACACTCACCTGCAGGCAGCCTCACGCGTCCAGTGATTCCATGAACCCATCACACACCTCCTGGCAAAGCTGATGATCATCAATAGAGCACAACATCCAAACCCCCATGGGTGCAACTGACCGCAAGTACACACCCCTACCTGTGCCATTACGCTCAACAATTGCTCATCGCGCCATCAACCACATCATATGGTGGTCACAATACAGGCACCAAGTACACTCATTGTGTCCCTCATCAGAATCAGAGACAACGAAGGACACAGGCACAGTCACAGAACGCCCCCATTGGGAAGGTCACTCACATTGCACCGCAACACTACACAAAAACATACGTCTGCTTATCTCAGGCACAGGGATAGTGAAGTGTACACAATACAACATTGTCTCAAAGAACAACAACAACACACCAACATCTCATCTACAAATACTACTCACACATTCACATTCTTCACATTTCTCACATGCCAAGGGCTGTCATCACATTCAACACACATATGTATGGATGTTGCATAGAACACAAACACCACTACCATCAAATAGCCCTGCAATGGATACACACATCACCCACATTGCAACACAATGGAAGATCAATGGAATACACAGTAGGCAAAGAGACAAATATACAGGAGGGAAGAATCCAGAAGCGGTAATTGGGAGATCATAGTAGTAAGATGAGGTTTGGTATGAGTGAAGGAGAGGTGGAGGATGGAAGAGTCTGTAGAAGGGATTAGAGAGATCATAGTAGTTAAATGTGGGTTGGAGTGAGTCAAAGGAGAGATAAATGAGGAAGAAACCAAGTCTCATAAGCATCTAATCAAGCAACTTATATAGAAACCATGCAATGACCTATATACATGTCAAGTACAGAATAATATACACACCCATATATATATATACATACACACATACACATATACATATACATGTATACACATACATACACTTACACATACAAATACACACACACATATATATACATGAACATACATAAAGACACATATCACATATATACATACATATATATATATATATATATATGATATATTTTCCATCAAATATATATATATATATATATATATATATATATATATTTGATGGAAAATATACATTTGTTAAATAGGCCTAAAGGGTATGTATATAATTTAAGATAAAATAGTTATTATATGTATTTGTACAAAGAAATACACATATCTAGATGTATAAACATAATTACATTATAACAAATTTACATACACGGAGATAGGCAGTCCATTGCTGTTTGTGCATGGGGATTATGTAGGTGAGAGCCAACGTTTGAGTGGTCATCTGAAGATATGGATCTTATGTTTGTAGGTAATTAATTCCATAGTTTGGCCACTTGAACAGAGAAAGATGCACCACCTATTGTCTTTTTCTTGTTTGGTGGTGTTTAGAGGCGGGATTCCAATCTTGAGCGGAGGTTTCTTTGTTGAATGTATTTGTTGATTTTATTCCTGATTAAAATTGGTCCTGTTCCATGTATTGCTTTGTGGATGATACAAAGTAGTTTGAAGGTGGCCTTTTTGGCAACCGGTTAACCAATGTAGAGCCCTAAAGGCAGGGGAGCTACGGGCTATCGGCTTTACAAGTAGGAGTAGTCTTGCAGCCGAGTTCTGAATATGTTATAGTTTTTTCATAGTAGATAGAGATGATCCATAGTGGAGGCCATTGGCATAATCCAGTTTAGATAGAACAACGGAGATAGTAGCCTGCACCTTGTCTGGAAATCTGAAGTGAAGGAAGATGCATCGTAGAGTTTTCATGGTGATGAAGCTTGATCTTGCTAATTTGTCTACTTGAACATTCATTGTTAACTTAGATTCCATGGTAATTCAAAGGTTTCTTACTTCCTTAGATAGTTTAGGAGGTGGCCCCAGATTGTCAGGCCAGGATCAGAGTGGGTCATAATTTTTCCCATCGCCACATGTTACTATTTCTATTTTGGAAGCATTCAGTTTGAGATGGCTCCATGTCATCCACTGATCAATGGCTCTGAGGAAATTGAAGATTTGAGAGTTTGCAATGTCTTTGGGGCAATCCAGTTTAAGGAGAATTTGTGTGTCATCTGCATAGTTCTAGCATGTGGGTTGAAATTCAGTCATCATCGTCAGTAATGACATCATGTAGATGTTGAAAAGCGTAGGTGAGAAGAATGAGACTTGAGGGACCCCCACTTTTCTGAAGTAGGGTTTGGATGAGAAAGAGGAGTATGGATGATATTAGTTCTGTCTTAAAGGTAGCATGTGATCCAGTCGAGAGCAGTCCCCTCTCGCAGAGTGTTTGTATTAGAGTTTCATGGTCAACTGTTTCAAAGGCAGCTGAGAGGTCCAGAGAAGTAGTGCAGCAACTCCATTGTGGTATAGTGTGGTTTTAAGATCCCAGGTGGCGATGAGGGCAGATTCACTGCCTCTTTGTGGGCAGAATCCAATTTGGTCATCTATAAATATGGTGTTATCCTCAATGAACTGTGACATTTGGATGAAAGCTGCTTTATCTATCAGTTTGCCCAGGATAGGAAAATTTGTAATCAGTCTGTAGTTGGTGGGGTCACGTGGGTCCAGATTTGTTTTCCTTAATAATGGGTGTATATATGCCTTTTTAAGATCTTCTGGAAGGATTCCTCTAGTTAAAGAATTATTGATGATTCTTCTTACTGGTATGACAGCAGTGGTAGATAAAAGAATATTCTTGTGGATGTGTGGTAGACAAGGGTCAGAAGGGCAGCCTTAAGGCTTGATTGCTTTGATCAGATCCATAAATAGACGTTGTGATGTTTGTTTGAAGAAGTGCAGAGACTGGGTTGGCTCACTCTTGGAGGAGATTGTTGGAAACCGGTTGGTGTTGGTGGTTTTTCTTTATTTTAAATAGAAGTCCAATGTGTCTGCCTTTTTTCCATAATGATTTGCCAGTTTATCTGTGAAAACCTGAGCAATGGGATGAGTTCCTCTCATGCATTTAGGTTTTTGAAATTCATTGAGAATTTTATAAAATTCTTAATATGCAGATATGGCATTTTGAACTATGTCTAAGTAGTACCTTTTTTTAACTTGTTTGATTGTTGATTTGTACATTCCGTTAAGTTTCATAGGTGAAGTTTGTCTTCAATGTTGCTTGATTTGAGCCAGGTTTGTTGCAGACTCCTGATTTGCTGTTTTATCTTTTTTAGTTCTTTATTTCTCCAAGGTGCTTGTTTTCCTTGGTCCTGTTTTGTTTTTTCGATATCGAAAGCTTCCAGTAGCCACTTGTGAAGTTTCTGAACAGAATTTATTTTCCTAGATCTGGGTCAACTGTCAGTTGTGCTTCTAAGTGTTCAAAATTGATATTGTTCCATGGTCAATAGGTGGATGCATGCCAATGTCAAAAAGGCTTGTAAAGTTCAAGGCTACCCACAAGGGCTTCCCAACGCTAACAGGGCAAACAAGAAAATTGATAGATAAGCAATCAGTTTATGTGAAGAGATATGTCCTTAATTTTTTTCTGAAACTAAACAAGTTATGATTGATTCTTAGTTGAATAGGGATGGAATTCCAAAACAAGCTTAGCTGCCAAAAAAAAACCAAAAGATCTGTGCCAAGTCCTAGTTCTGATGATAATGGTATGTAAGGTGGTCTTCGGTGTGTTGATGTGTGGTGTTTTATGTTGGGAAGTTACCAAATGGTGGTCTGACCATGTGACTGGAGTGATGTTTTGAACGGTAACTAGTTCTGGGTTTGCCAAAACAACATCTAGGATGTGTCCCACGGTGTGTGTGAGATTGTGTACAATTTGATGTAGGTTCAATGTGACTAGGCCAGTAATGATAGCTTTTGGATGGGGCATACTGGGGCTGTCAACCCATATGTTCAGGTCCCTAAGAATGCATAGGTCAGAGTATAATGTTTTAAGGTTTGAAACTACATCTAGAAATGTGTCTGTGAATGTAGAATTAGTGGAGGTTTGTAAAGGAGGAGGAAGTTAGAAGAGGAAGTTGACATAGGATTGCATCTGGTGACGAGAGCCTCAAAACCTTGTATGGAGATGTTGTCTGTTTAGCTGAGATGTATTGCTTGTCTGAATATAACAGCTCGTCCACTAACTTTTTTGTATGTACAATTTTGTGTGATGGTTTGATAGCCTGGAGGAGCACTTCATGCAACACTGGGGCCATGTCATCTCCCAACCATGATTCAATTAGGAAGAGTAAATCAGGTTGTGTGTTAGTGAGTAGATTGTAGATGTGGTAGTTGTTTTTAGAGAGTGATTGAACATTTATGAGTAGGCAGTTTAGAGATTGTGTTTTGATGATGGTGTGATTTTGTTTTGTAGAGGAGTCATCAGTATATTTTGAACTTGTAGCAGGTGTGTCAATAGTGTTGATATTAACTGTGTGAGGGTCACAATAGTGTTGTTTGTCTATATCATTTTCCTTGTTGAGTAGGCTCAGAAGGTATTTTACTGGGTCTGTGTGTTTGGTGGTGGAGATGGTGGTTGAGAGTGAAATGATGAGTTGTGCTTTTTTTTAGAATAGCCTTGTTGTATAATAGATATTGGGATGCGAAATTGGGAAGAGTGGCACGCTGCATATTTTGTTTGTATCTGTTTAGGGTGGAAGGATTATGGGTTGAGGTGGTGGTGGAGCATGTGGGTCATATTGTAAGGCTCTAAATTGTGCAATGGATGAGAGGGGGAGAATGAATGTTGCTCTGTTGGATAGTTTGTGGTAGATGTTGGTGAAGAATAAGAATTTTTAATAAAATTGTTTTTGGATTTGTATTATTTGTGCCAATGAAAACAGTAACTCTAAGCCCTTAGTCCAATAGGAACTGTAGCCATAGTACCAATCGGAATGCACACCCTAGACTCTTACTCCAGTAGGAAACCCTAGGCCTAGATCCAATCAGAACGCAAACCCTAAGTCCTTAAACCAATAGAAATACTAGCTTCAACAACCAATCACAACAACAAATGCAACAAGGAATGGAAACTTATATAAGGGGCTCCCGTGGAAGGGTAGAGGGCAGTGCTCCTCTATTTAGAATCTCCTTGGATAGACAGGCACATTCTAGACTTCCAAGCTAGCACATTCTACTTTTCAGGTGAAGGACAATTTTGAAACCACTGAAACACTGCTTCGTGAGCACTCAAATATATCACTTTTTTAAGCCAAAAACAAGTGGTGTCTACACTTTCCAAACACAGCATAAACGACCAAGCAGATTAAGCAGTCTCATAAAAACACACTCTGGTTAGCCTCTGAGGTGTGTGTAGCCTATAGTAAACCTATTGGGGGAAGGAGCTTAATGCAGTCTCTGTGAAAAGCTAGGAGGGAAAATTCAAACAGTCACGGGTAAAAACAACAGCAGTTTAAAGGCACCAGGTTTGCAGAAAAACAGGGAGCCAAATGTAAACGGACATGGGTAGGGACAAAACACTTTTTTACAAATAATAAGAATACAAAGAAAGTCTGTGATCTTACCACCTTCTAGAACCCTTGCTCACTGGGCTGTTTCTAGTCACAGAGAAGCTGTGCTCACAAAATGGAGGTGGCTGTCTTGGGGTTCCCTCCACCAACTTAAAGGCCCAGTGCAATTACAAGATAAATAGAATCAGTGGTGTTGTCCATTCACCATGTTTCCATGGTCACTGTAAAAATACTGCCACCTGTCATAGTGAGAGGAGCACATCTGATGTCCATTTGGGTTCATCCTTGTCACATCACAGGTCTCCTCCTGTAAGCCATAGTGTTAAGTCTATAGGTGTCTGGACTGATAAAATCAACCAAACTATCTGTTTTATCCTATGACATACTAGTATTTACTACTAAATACAACACTAAAGTAAATAGGTTAATTAAAAGGTCCCTTTAAAAGCAAGGTCTTACTCAGCTGTCACAACCAAATCTGATTGAATTGATTAGACACGTCAGCTTACTGCTCACTAGGTGGGGTCAAGTCTACTGAATTTCAAGTCGCTCTTGTTTGGTTTAACTTGATAAAGTTCAGATTTATCCAATTTGTTGCCAGATACTGTAATTCAAATTTGCCAACTCATGGTACCACTATGTCTCACATGATATTGTCTCCCTTTAAACAGTCACGGTGAGGAGCCAAGATCCCAAAGTAGCAGAGAAGCCGACCTGGAAACCCCTGCACTGAGTGGTTTCCCAGCTTGTCTGTAGAGGCTCTAAGCAGCTGATGCATATTAAGAGGCATGAGAACACCCCAGTATCTCAGTGGCAGTCTCCGCAAGCTTTTGTTTTTTTTGGAGGTTTGGTCAGGTGAGTGGGCACAAGTGCCTCTCACCATGAATACTGCTCTCTCCGAGGCCCCTTTCCTCCTCAGAGTGATTTGTTTTGACGTACGTAGGTCTAGTAATGCATGTCATCAGGATAACTTCCCTTAAACTATTTTTGGCTAGGGCAGAAATCATTAATTAACTAGTGGAACAGACCCACAACCTCCTCCACACGCACACTCTCATGCAGGAGCCCAACCCCTCCAACCTACACATGCACACCCACACACATGCAAGCACACACACACTACTTTTGTCAAATGCCCAACATAAGGCAAAAGAAATTCAGGGTTTCAGTGTGGCATGATGCCAACCGTGCAGCATATAGAAAGACAATTCTTAACCCTCACAGAAATATTGCATTGAGAAATTCAGCTCAATATCTGGTGAGAGTATGGTTAAAAAATCATGGTCAGTGTGCACTTCACTTTACTGAGTTAACCTTGAAAAATCTATAAAAAAGGCATATGTTTGTCAGAAACCTCACCAAATATACCTCCCTAAACACGTAAGCAGTCTGGCTCTTGATATTTGTATGGTGGGAAATTAATTTCTAACTTTTACATCTCTACTTCATGCCCCCTTCTAAGGACTCTACCTCAAAATGTAATAATTTATTAGACACAATCTTCTTGCTATCAGAGAACCTTAAACAAAGGTAGGGCATAGTTCTAGCTATGTAGTTATGTTTGTTAGAAGACTTTAAGGCTTCATGTGCTAAAGATCGAGTTTGGGACCCAGATGTTTTTCCTATCACAATGTAGCTCTAAGGGGTGCCTAACAATTTATAGAAATATCCAGCAGTGTGTTAGACACCTGTTTTCCATCATTAATGACATCAGCTTATTGCAGCCAGTGCAAAGCTATTGGATCTGTTCATGAGACCACTATGTAGTGGCTGTGCCCTCTTGAGGATGTTGGAATATCTTCACTTTGAAGAAAGAAAACACAAGCCATCTAAAGTGACCTTGCCAACTTTCACGCTATAGCAAACATTTAATGCCCAGGAAAGACAATAAAGAGGCTAACTGTTCAAAGATGAAAGACACATTGTGATGCCAACTTACGTCTATTCGTGGCTACCACTTTTGGTCTTTGCACAGCATTATGCTTTAAATGCAGGCAACCTAGCCTGCCTTTATATTAAACGAATACAGTATTGCTGTACCAATGCGACCACCCCTCTCTGAACATTATACATTTCTTGGATTCACATACACTATGCAAACAGTAGGGATAGTGGCACCAGGAGAACTCTGGGAAGGGACGGGGGAAAGAGGGAACAGGGGAAAGGTCAAGGTCAAACAAAACAACTTTCTTAGGGACACGGACAGGCAGCAGAAGGAGGTGGGAATTTGGAGGTCAAGGGAGTGGTTGTCTGCTGTGTCAGTGTGGATGTTGTGGGTGCGTGCGTGTGGGAGGTACGCTTATGCTGGGGTGGTGTCTGTTGCGTGGGTGAGTGAGTGCGTTTGTGTGTCTGGAGGGGCTGGGAGGTGGAGGTGCTGAGGGATAAAGTGGTGCAGGAGTGTGCATCTGTTGGGGTGGTGACTTAGGTATGCTGGTAGTGCTGGGTGTCTAATTCTCTGTTGGGTTAGTGTCTGCAGGTATGCTGGGTGTGGTAGATGTCTGTGTGTCTGTTGGTGTGGTGTCTTCAGGTATGCTGGCTGTGGTGGGTGTGTCACTGACTGTTGTGGTGGTGTCTGTGAGTGTGATTGATATTGTGTGTGTTATGCTGGTGGTGTCTGGGGAAGTGGCGACTGATGTTCTGTCTCTAGGTATCTGTTTGCTTATGTGCCAGTGAGTTTTGAGCTGCTTGTGTCTGTTTGTGCTGCTCTTGTGTGTTGAGGTGTGTGTACGTGGATCAGTCTGTATGCTTTGGGTAGGTAGGGGAAGGGGATTTCGGATTGGGAAGAGGGACGTGGAGGGGGGACAGAAGGTGGGGGGTGACTGGCTTCTGTCAGTGTGACGGCAAGAACCTGAAAAGATCTCTGTAGGCCAGACATTGCACCATGAATTTCTTCCAGGAATGCATTTGTCTGCTGGAGTTGGGTTGCCAAACTCTGGATGGCATTCATAATGGATTTCTGACCCACAGAGATACTTCTCAGGGCAGCATGTTAAACAGGGGCTGGGCAGAGGAGCCTGTGGCAAAGGAGACACCCACCCTCTTATGTGAGAAGGCACGTCCAACTGGGTGGGGAGCAACAGGGGATGCGGTGTTAGAATGGGGGTGGAAGACAAAGATTGTGCAGTGGGATACCCCAATGGGTCCGTCACAACTAGGGAGTGTCCACTAGAAGAAGAATCCGATGACGAAGATGAGGTCCCGTGGCCGTACGCTTCCCCACTTGGCTGTGCCCTGTCTCCTTCGCTTTGTGGAGCAGATGCTGAAAACACAAAGAGAAATGGGGTCATCACATGTCCATGATCACACTTGAACAACAGTTGTAATTAAAAAACATTACTATGATGTCAAGTAGGCCCCAGCAAGAAATTCCACCTAAGTTGCCATATATGTGCCATACCATATGCACGCATGCCATCTGAACTGTCAACAGTTGCCCACAGGAAAATCAGGATCTCAGACAAATACAGTTGCATGGCTGAAGCTGTGCAATCACAGTAACCGTTCAACACATAAGAGACCTCACCACCCTCAAAGCTTTGCCACATGGAGCACACCTCGCTTATCTGTCGTCATACAATAGTAGGCCAATGCCAATGCATTCCCACAGAGCCTACACAAGGCCATGCACACATCTATTTGTCACATACACAATGACTCAATAATAATAATGATGCTCCAAAATCCTGCTATGTTGATGTCAAAAGTACAGTAGCCTGGAGAAGGTGACATGGGCAAACTCATGTCACACTGGGAGCAGTTCCACTATGCACACTTTGCCAAGTGATATTTGCCCCAATGGAGTCATAGAGGTAGTACTAATGTTGCTCAGATATGCCACACATGTGGCATGGAAATGTATACTGTATGTATCATGTGCAATATGTCAGGGAGAATTGGCCCCAAAATCCACAACACAATGAATCAGCAAACCCCAGGACCACTAATGTCTGGTGCGCCTTAATATGGGGTTAATATGCCATTAGTTCCTTTGATGTTGGAGATGCCCCAAGATTACCAAATACTTGTTGAAGGCCGTCGGCATATTGCCCAATTGGAAGCTACATCATTGTTTCCATTATGGTCATGCAGATCAAGATGTCTGTGGATGAATGCTTGTACCCAAACATATGTGATTTCACCATAACTGCAAATCACTCCATGATGCATGTCAACAGTCAGATCACTAACCTTACCCATTACACATGCGCTAAGCAGTTTGCTACAAGATGCCACATCAATGGCATAAAAATAGACATTTTGGCTAAAAACTCCATGACTACCTGTCATGTCCCTCATTGCTACTGAAGTTCTTCATGCAAAAATGATATGCTATGACACATGAGGGAATGTGTCAGCCAATAAACAATGGTGACACACTCCTGTATGTGCCGCAACATGAAATGTACCCCATTGTAATTCCACACACAAGATGTGTTGCACATGTGAGGGAATACAGATATCTTTCCATCAACACAGGTAGACCATGCATGAAACAGCAGCTTACAAATGTTTTGCTAATGAGAAAGGGACACATGCTGACATGTAGGCACAACGAATGTTGGTAACAGTGATGGCACAAGAATCATGTCAATGGACATTCCCCACTTACCAAGGGAAAGTATTGATCCATAGCTGCACTCAAAGTACAATATAAGCTCTGTCACATGTATGCTGGCCGTCTTCACATTACAGACTTCAGTGAGGCACCTGCACCCATCATACTTTGACGACAACCAACCCCTGAGTGGTAGATGATAATATATTCATTCACCCAGAAACATGGCTGAGGACAGTGATCCATCACCTACTTACATTTGGCATGTATCATTAAGAAGTAGTGGTCTGTTGCATAGAATTTACACACACTGCAACAACAAACAGTATTAGATTGATCACTCTACACGACCATATGTCGCCCCTGGAGAGAAAGTGGTTTGTGGATTGTACACAGTTGGGTCCTATAACCCTGGGTCAATAGGCAAGGCACATCAGTTTACAACACATGACATGTCCACACAAACAATCACTCCACTAATGTGTGACACATGGCTCTTCTCTAATTATCAGGGGGAGCTGTCAGAACCTAACACATTCACTTGGCAATGTGACAGGCAAGAATATGCCCTGTACTCACCCTCTTGTGGCTTCTGTGCTGTCCTCAAATACCCATCAAGCTCTGGGTAGGTCACTGCCAGAATGTGGGCCATTTTGGGGATCATGGTCCAATGGGCACCCTGCCCATATTGGGAGGACAGCCCCAGCTGGACCTCTGCAATTTTCCAAGTCCAGCATCTCTGGTACTCCCACCTTTTCCTGCAGTGGGTGCTCCACAAGCTGTGTACCCCCAGGATCTGCACCTTCTGGATGATGGTACTCCTTAGTGCCTTGTTTTGAGGGGTGTTGACCTGTATGGATCCAAATGACAAATCAGAAGATTATAATCATAAGTTTCATAATAAATGGTTGAGTCACATATCCATAACATCAATCTAGGACTTTTCCATTTGTCAGTACTCTCCAAGTGTGAAACACACAGGGACATGAATATAGACATATATATTTCCATCTGCAGACTAACCCACTACCCTACTCATGGCCTACAATGACTAAGCAAGCTTACCGACATCAGGTAGCACATGCTCTAGCAACCTGTACTGTGATGCGAGCTACAATGAAATACAACACACCTATGTGGCTTCTGAAGGCTAAACTCTTAAGGCATGAATGGACCAACACATTCACACTTTGTGAGAATGACTTACTGCATGCAGGCCCTACAGGCAGCTGTCGGAGTACAACCTCTAACATTACACATTAATAACAATGAAGGGGCTGCATAGTGGGTACAACAAGTGTCTTCCCTGCCCATGTGTAGAAATGTGGACTAACAAATGAAGACTCATGCCAATTTATGGGGTGGAGATGTGTGCTGTGTACCTGTACCACAACACAGTCCGTTGGACATATGTGTCCATCCTACAGAAATAGCATCCAACAAACAAAGGCATGCATTGTACAGTTTCTGTAATGTGACCAAGCTACTGACTCAAATAGCATGGCCCCCCACAAACCAACTCACTGTTTGCACTGTGGGACCGTCAGTCATGCAGTATACCTGTACAGAACAAATATGACCTGTGGGAAGATGACAATAGACCTGTGGGAGTAGGGGACCTGTCATGAGTATAAGACACACACTGACAATGATGTTAAGTGCACATATGGGCTAGATTAATGATTTATTTCTGTACCCATTAATCTAGACAAAGCAATGGGATATTCATGGCAGGGTTTCCCACCAAAGCCTCATTTTGGCCACATTACAGGATCTGCTGATGTACAGGGATTGGGTACCGTGCTACAGTTGCATAGCCACAGTCACTCTCCCACAGCCTAGACTAGGTCCCTTACTGAAAGATATATGTGACAGGCCCTGTTCTCTGCAGGCTGAGAAGCAGAACCTATATGACACTCCATTCCCATCACTTCCATGCATCATGTAGCCAACAGCAATCTGGCGTGTGATGGGACCTGACCTGAAGGGCACAGAGTCATGATATACATTTTATATAACAGTGTAGCAAGGGCAGATGTGGTTTGGAAGATCTGTAGCACTATACACATTGCTCACATGACTTTCAACTGACTCACACAACATGCATACATAGCCCATGCTGTCATGCACATATATGTTGTCTGTTATTTACAACAACCATGAGGAAGGACATGTCAGTGTATGGATGTAATGTCTCCTTACCTAGTTATGTGCATCCATCACAAGGATGATTTAGGACCCCAAAAAACCAACACAACACAATGTGACTGAACTTAACATATGGCACTGGCCATCGATACCTGACCCATGTGCATCCCATTGATGCCACACAGACTGCAACAATAGGCATACAAGTAGTCTAACTTGCACACAAGGGCATATTCTAGCCTGTGAGGAGGGAAAAGATGGTGAAGTACTGAGAAAATGGTGTACCTGAGGGACTTACCTGCTCATCTTGTGATGTGGGCTGTTCATACAGGGGTCGGACATCAGTAACTAGCCTCTCCAGCTCCTCTAGAGAGAAGGCAGGGACACTATCACCTGCTGGACCTGGCATGATTGCTCCCAGAAGTGGCACACAGAAGTATAGGTTCCGGAGGTCTTGCTGGCAGCAGTATCAGGAGTCAAGTGAGGGAAAATGCAGAGCATGGTGGTCATCTCCACCACATACACGGTTGCCACCGCTGGTAGACACAGCCATTTTCCCACAACCACCACTGGCAACAATGTTAGTCTATGGCTGTGTCTGCTGCGGTTGCAACTGCCTACTACCATGATGACTTCCGCTGGCAGTCGCAGGCGGTTCCTATTTTTCAGTAGATCAGGCAGCTGCCATTTCGCAGCCTGATATGCTGTACTGGGCTATATAAACTGTGTTGCTCATATTTGAGTTTGGGCCACATACATGTTGTGACCACATTCTGGGCCGTATTTATACTCCGTTTGCGCCGAATTTGCGTCGTTTTTTTCGACGCAAATTCGACGCTAAACTAACGCCAACTAACGCCATATTTATACTATGGCGTTAGAGGCGAATAGCGCCAAAGTTCCCGGAATGTGCGTCATTTTTTAGCGTGAACCCCTTCCTTGCGTTAATGATATGCAAGGGAGGCGTTCCCGTCTAAAAAATGACTCCCAGGCCTTTACGTGGTATTTATACTCCCGGGCAAAAGAGACGCCCGGGAGTGGGCGTGGCTAAAAACGGCCTGGGTCAGGCATGGCGTTAAGGGACAAGTGGGCTCAAAATGAGCCCAGAGTGCCCTCCCCTGCCCCCAGGGACCCCCCCTGCCACCCTTGCCCACCCCAGGAGGACACCCAAGGCTGGAGGGACCCACCCCAGGGACATTCAGGTAAGTATTTTTTTATTTTTTTTAATGATTTTTTTTGGCATAGGGGGGCCTGATTTGTGCCCCCCTACATGCCACTATGCCCAATGACCATGCCCAGGGGACAGAAGTCCCCTGGGCATGGCCATTGGGCAAGGGGGCATGACTCCTATCTTTACAATGATAGGAGTCATGTTGATGGGGGATGGGCGTCGAAAATAAATGGCGCAAGTCGGGTTACGACGATTTTTTCGACGTAACCTGACTTGCCCCATTTTAAGACGCCCATGCGCCATTTTCCCCCTACGCCGGCGCTGCCTGGTGTACGTGGTTTTTCTCGCGCACACCAGGCAGCGCCGGTCTGCTTGCGCCGGCTAACGCCATTCAATAAATACGGCGCCCGCATGGCGCTTCAGAATGGCATTAGCCGGCGCAAAACTTTTTGACGCTAAACTGCGTTAGCGCAGTTTAGCGTCAAAAAGTATAAATATGGGCCTCTGTGATCCTTGTGTTATTTGCAGCTTTGATGTGTACTAGTTGCCATGTCTATCCATTCAGAAATGCCTTGTTACGTAATATGATTGGCATGCATCATGTATTTTTTTATGGACACACTGGCTAATATTACAAACCATGCCTAGTCATGCATAGGTACCCAGGGAGAGGAAGAATGTGACAACCTTCTGTCTACCATCCACTGCCAGACCTTCAGACCATTGAGGAATGACACAACATCCTGCTCTGTCGTCTGAATAGGCAGACGATAGTGTACTTATATCAGCTGTTGTACCTAGAGCTAATGTCAGTCATTAGTTATCCAACTAGCATAGCACCCATTGTACAAATCACGTCAGTATTGCCCTTCCTAGCCACAGGGTCTTCGAGCATACAGTGGCCCTAGCTGCTTGTATGTCCAAACCTATGTTTAGTCTTGCATTGAAGGCAGTCCTCTAAGAAATGTTGAAACACCTAGACAGCTATATCCAGATCCCTGACGTGAGGATTTATCCCATGAGAAGGTTGACATTTATGGTTTTGCATGCATCCCACATGTGGTGGGGGATACTGATGACACAAATGTTGGCTTGGACCCACAGCAGGCCAATGAGCAAGTGTACTGCAAATGAAAGAACTTCTATTCCATCAACATGCATGTTGTATATTTGGTGGATCGTTTTATTTCACAGGTCTGTGCCCATTATACGGGTTCAGCCCATGATTGTTTAATAATACAAAACAACACCATACTCCAGCTGATGTCACAACTGTACCCAGAGAAGGCCTGGCTGGTTGGTAAGTCACATCTGTCCTGTTTTTGTGTCTGCAATGTTTGGTGCTACATTCATGAAGTGAGTGACTCATTGTTGCACATATGTCTCATTACTTAACAGGAGACTCCACATATCCAAACTGTCCATGGTTGTTGATGCCACTAAGGAATCCAACTACGCCAGGGGAAGTCTGCTTCAATGAGGCCCATAGAAGAACTAGGTGGGTAGTGGAGTGGACCTTTGGCCTTCTGAAGGCCAGATTTAGATGTATTGATTGGACTAGTGGAGCCCTCCTCTACTCAGCGTGGAAAGTGTGTCAGATCACTGTGGCATGCTGCATGCTCCACAAAATTGCTCTGTGGTGGAATATCTCATACATCCCAGAGGAGGGGGAGCCTGCAGTGCCACCGGGTGAGACTCCTGAAATGCCAAGTGAGAATGACAGTGGTGAAGAGGAAGGAGCTGACTTGTGGGAAGATCTCATCAACAGCTACTTTTCATGAGCGTGAGTATGTCATGTGATGTCATGACTGTAACTGTAAAATGAACTTTAGTTGTGACACTGTGTGGAGTTGAGTGTATTAGCAACAACTGGGTGCTGATATTCTGCAATATTCAGCGAAAGGCTGCTTGAAGAGTTAGCCTTTGACATATCCCCACCTTGATGTGGCTGCTTTGTTTGTGTCAGTCCCATTGCAATGTAATTTTATTTCCAGATGCTTGCTGTGTAATTTGTGCAATAGGTATGTTTTCAAGCCTATACTCATAGTTTTGTCTTTGAAAAGGTATGTTCACCATGACATCCGCATGTGGGCATTTCAGAGTTGTGACATTTGCAGGTATCGGATGTTGTTCTTTCATACAAAATGGACATGGATTGTTCCAGGTAATGTAAGTCACAGATTTGGGGTGCAAGAGACCTGTGCCAAGGCAGCTTGCACAGTGTTTGGGTAGAAGGCCAGAGGTGAACATTGGACTTGCTTTGTGTGCTGTGGTGGACCGATTGCATAATATGTGTCATCAAGTGGGCATGAAATATGTAGTCATCAATTGCAAATAAGGCATTCACCCTTCATATTGGCAAAACACTATTCTTGTATGATTAGTATGTAGATGTTGATGTGTTTCATCACTGCAGGCACAGTGCCTGTGTCACAACACTGACATATGTTTGTGTAATACCACTAGATGCATGGTCTTTGGATTATGATGGGACTGTGATCAGGGACTGTTCTACTGCCATCTGTCTACACCTTGGATTATGTGATGTTTGGATCACTTTGGTGTGGTATGCGATAAGGCTCAAGCTGTTCATCATCCACTTTAATGTTTGCCTATTACACAGCACAATGTCTTACAAATCCCTCCCTTCCATGGTCCGGGGGTCTGTTCCCTAGAATATGCGATTTGACTCAATATGATTCACACATTCTTATGGCACAAAGGTCCAGACTTATGGACATCCTAAGTGTTGTACACTGGAATAAAATGTTTCTGTGACCAGACACTTGTATTGATGTGTTTGTGTTTAATTTTAGTGGTTGTAATCCTGAGCAGTCCAATTTTGTTAAGCTGGCATGCAGCCCTTTAACAACCACTCCCCCTGGCAGAATGGATATAACAGTGAATTCCATCCCAATCATTTCTGACTATATGGTATCTGAGGCAAGGCCACATTTGAGCAAATTGAGCTCATGGCCAGTGCTGAACATACCCTAATTTCTGAGGCTTCTTCAGTCCTTTAAATCGCTATCACCATTGGACCATTTACCCCTTCTATTTATGGATTGATAAACTCAGCAAACCTTCAGATTATGGTCAATTTGCTCAACTCTTCCTTGCAGGAGTGGTTTGTTCCAGATTCCTGGAAACACACAATGGTACTGCACTTCTCAAGAAGCCAAACTTAGACCCTAGCTTCTGGTTGAACTACAGGCCTATCTCTATGCTGCCTTGCCTCTCGAAGGTGTTGGAAAAACATGTGAATGTCTCCTTGACATCGTATGTGGAAAATCTAAACATACTCTACCCGTCTCAATCTAATTTCAGGGCTGGATACAGAATAAAATCCGCCCTTAGTGGAATAACTGACCATCTTAGACAGCTCCTGGACGAGGGTGGTTTGCTGCCCTTGTTCTTTTGGACCTGATTGTGGCATTAAATAGTGTATCACATGCCATTCTGATTGAAAGGCTGACATTGGTGGGGCTTGCTGATCATGCCTTGGAGTGGCTGACCTCTTTCCTGCATAATCGATCCTTTCAGGTGTTTTCTGCCAACACTGTGTCTGGCAAGCGGTGTCTAACATCTGGCATCCCTCAAGGATCAGTGCTCAGCCTACTACTATTTAACATTGAAGTTCAGCCACTGGCGAAAATTGTGGAGAATTGTGACTTAACCCTTTTTTCATATGCTGATGATACCCAAATTGTCTTCTCTTTGTCATCTTCTCAGACACATGACCCCTCCAATCTTAACCTGGGCCTGAAGTCCTTTGAAATCTGGATGAGGAACAACTCACTTGAATTCAATGGGGACAAGATGGAGGTGATGATCCTCAGTAACAATCCCCAGTTTTGGGGTCCACAACGTTGGCCTTCTTCCCTTGGTCTGCTTCCGACTCCCTCTCCCAAGGTGAAGAATCTGGGCTTCATCCTGGATGAAAAGCTTTTGATGACCCCTCAAGTGGTCATGGTGATGTCGTCCTGCTTTGCCATATTGAAATGGTTAAGGAAGCTCTGCTCAAAAAACTGTGATCCAGGTGCTGGTTCTGCCCAGGCTGGATAATGGAAATGCCCTTTATTTGGGCATTGACCATATTTGCATTCAGCGTCCTCAGACGGTACAGAACCCAGCTGCCTGGCTTCTCTTCTGCCTCCCACGGTCCACTCTTATCTCCCAGCTCTTTTGTGAGATTCTTTGGCTCACTGTTACGAAATGTATACAGTTCAAGGTACTGTGTCATGTGTTTAAGGCAAGAGCGCAAGTCAGCCCACGCTATATTCAGAAGATCATTCAGCCTTATTTTCCGACTCGCTCCTTGTGCTCTGTTCGAAGGCTTTGTCGATCTTACTTGGGAAGCCAATCGCTCTCAGTTCTGGGTCCCAAACTCTGGAACTCCCTTCCTTTACCTATGAGGAACTGTTCTACTCTATAGGTCTTCCATAAGAACTTGAAGACTTGGCTGCTCTAGTCTTGGGATTATGCAGTCACTGTCTCGCTGGCCTACTGCCAGGAAACCCTAAATGGATAGTTGTGCGTTTTATAAAATTAATTCAATTCACACGGTCATACATCTCTACATAAAAACATGTTGAAACTAAGCAAGAAGACAATGAGTCTGTGGTGGGTGAATTTATAACAGTGCTGATGCAGTAAATACTATTTGGACTGTAAAAACGGAAAATAATAATGTGAAGGTGTCAGTCATGTTGAAAGAAATCACTGGAGTAGATGCCACATCATTGGGATACCACAGTCTACAGTATTGGAACTGGTGGGCAGTTCAGGATCAGTCAACAGAGTTAATGTTTGCACACAAAGGAGTTGCTTTAGGAAGAAATCACTTGCTGGCAGTAGTGGTTGTCTTGCCATCCTCACCTTTTGGATTTTTCACTGGATGTCCCTCTTTCGGTGGCTGGCACTGATGAAGAAGGGCACCAAAGTAAGGGGTAGAGTAGTGTTGGAGAGCCCTGCTCAGGGTGGTGTTAATGTCCCTCATCACCCCTGTTAGGAAGGCCATGTTGGTATTGTGAGCCTCCCACTGTTAACATATTTCCCGGTGCAGGTCCCTACAATAGTAATTTATTTCCTGGAGTTTGGTTAGTACCTGGCCCATTATGCCTTGGGACTCCTAATAAACTCCCCAATGTGTGGCTGATAGTGTCCTGGCCTTGAACAGCCCCAGTGGCCTCACCCTGCTGACCCACAGCATCCCTGCCACACACCCTATCCCCACGGCCCTGTGCCCTTGCTACAGGGTGCCCTATCCCACACGGTCCTGGACCCTCATAGTCAGAAGTCTTGCGCTGCAACACAGAATCAAGGATGGGGGGATGAGATGGTAGACACTATGCTTGGCACACGGTTTGGGTGGCAAATGGTTGCCTGTGATGTAGAGGCAACCAGGCTGGGAGGTGTTGATATGGCCACAGTGAGAGTCACTGTTGGTGTCTTACCAGATTGCCCAGATGGGCTTGAATACGTCCTCCACATCCAGATGTCCAGGAGTGTCTTGTTCACTGAGGGCTTCATCCAGAGGGTAGTGGCAGTCTCTTCTATAGCCTCTGTGTGCCCAGTGGCAGCTCGACCTGTCAATGTGAAAGATACAATGTCACTGATTGCATTGTGTCATCTACCTCCAACAGTTTAGTGTTACAGTAAGTATAGACATTGTACAAATGTATTTTGCAATTAGTCTTATCGTGGCAAGAAGCCATGGTATTAGATGTATTGACCTGACATTTGTGAAGCATGCCAATTCCATCTAAGTAAAGCAGCCGCTTAAATGTGCAGATCATTTGCCCTTGGGAGCATGACCTGAGAATGCCATCTTGCCTCCAGTTCAGGCAAAATAGTAGCTCCACAAGATATGTCTATGGCCATTTTGAGGCCTAGTTGATTGTGATGCAGACAGACCCAGGAGTCTGTTGTATATGGGACTGGAGTCATCATGTGCATAGTGCAGTGTTAAAGTGTCTGTTGCCAATACCATTCTGATGATTCATCTTGAGGCCTTTGAGATCATTGTTTTACAAACTGGGTAAGCTGTCCTTCCTATATTGAATATTTTCATCTGGGGTTAGCTAGTCAAGATGGAGCTAGATGGCCAGAAATATCTGAGAGTTGAGCATGAGCTGTACCTTGGTCCCACCCAGATGAGTAACCTTCAATTGAGAGTTAGCAGGCAAGGGTATTTGGACAAGTGACCACTGTTCTGGTGTTTTGAGTTACTCAAACTGTGTCTCCTGGGAGTTGCAGTCATATCACTCTCCATAGTACACACACATGACAAATGGTATCCTCCCATGTGAGTAAACTTCAATTGAGAGTTCATAGTTAGATTTGGGCAAGTGAATATTGTTTTTCTGGTTGGATTTAGAGACCTAGGGCCTATTGGGCTTAGCATTCCAGTCACTCCCTCTGATCCCCAGCACCATTCAAATGTTACCCTGCCAGATGTATAAACCTCATTTGAGTGTTAAGACACAGGGGTATTTGGGCATGTAACCACTGTGCTGGTGTTTGGAGTTACAGAAACAGTGCCTCTTGGGAGTTGCAGTCAGGTCACTCTCACTACTCCCCAATACTTGACAATGGTATCCCCCCAGGTGAGTAAACTTCATTTGGGAGTGAGTTGCCAAACAGGGGTCTTTAGATATGAGAATTGGGCTGATGTTTGGAGTAACAGAAACAAGGCCTGCTGGCCTTAGAAGTCATGTCACTACCTGTACTACACACACTATACTAATGTTATCTCCCCAGAAGAGTACACTTAATTTGTGAGCTACCATACAGAAGTCTTTAGAAGAGAGGCCACTGGGCTGGTGAGTGAAGTAATAGTGATGGGCCCTCCTGGCTCTAGCAGTTATGGTGGTACCTCTACTACACACACTACTCAGATATTACCCTCCCAGATAAGTAAACTTACATTGAGAGTTGCCAAACAGGGGTCTCTCAATGAATGGAGACTGTTTTGGTGTTGTGAGTTGGTGAGACAGTGCCTCCTGTGAGTTGCTGTCAGGTTATTCCATCTAGTTCTCACACTTTTCCAATGTTCTCCATCAATGTGTGTATACTTAATTTGTTAGTTGACAAACAGTGGTATGTGGCAAGTGACTACTGTGCTGGTATTTAGAGTTGGAGAAATTAGACCTGCTGGGAGTTAGAGTCATGTCAGTCCCCGTACTATACACACTATAAACATATTATCTCCCCAGGTAAGCACACTTCATATGTGAGTTCCCAGACAGGAGTCTTTGGAGGAGAGGACATGGACTGTTATTTTTAGTTAGCGAAACAGTTCCTCCTGCGAGTTGCAATCGTATAACTCCATGAACACACACACTATACAAATATCATCCTCCCAGACGAGTGCACTTCAATTGTGAGTCAGGACATGGGGTCTTTGGACAAGAGAACACTGGTCTGGAGTTTGAAGTTACAGATACAGGGCCTGCTGGGAGTTGCTGTCATGTCACCTCCTTTGGTTCCCCACACCTGTCAAATGGTATACTCCCAGGTGAGTGAAGAGCAATGGAAAGATTACAAACAAGTGCATTTGGGCAAGTGAACCCTGTGCTGGTGTTTTGAGTAACAGACACAAAGGCTGCTGGGAGTTGCAGTCATGTTACTTCCTGTACTATATACATTGGCATATTTAATTTACATATAAGTCCCTTGTAAAGTAGTATCCCTATACCCAGTGCCTGTAAATTAGATTCTACTAGTGGGCCTGCAGCACTGCTTGCGCCGCCCACTGAAGCAGCCTTTCAAACCTGTCTCAGGCCTGCTACCGCAGGACCTGTGTGAACAGTTTTCTGCCACAGGGATCTGGCATCTTAATTTACTTGCCAGGCCCAGAACTCCCTTTTTACTACATGTCATTCACCTCTAAGGTACCTCCTAGCTACCCCTATGGGAAGGGTGCCATGTATGTGGAGGGCAGGACATGTGCCTAGTAATGTGGCCTGTTCTGGTAGTGACAAACAGCCTATTTGGTTTCTCACTGCTGTGAGTGCTGCTTTATCATAGGATTGCATTTGAAATGCCCTGCCTTATGCGTAAGGGGTATTGTCTGATTTATGAGGGGCAGCGTAGGCCTATTTGGTGTGGTTGTAATGGCGGTGAGAAATGCTGCTTACTGGTGTAGGTGAGTTTTTTATTACTATTAAAGAAATGCCACTTCTAGAAAGTGGGCATTTCTCTGTGCTTATGACTATGGTGTTTTGCCGCTTGACTCCAATCCACGTCTGGGCAGAGTGACAGTTGGGCTTTGTGCATACTTTTCAGACAGCCTGTACACAGGGAGGGTGGAGGTGTCACAGAGGTGCATCTACATAATGAGTAGTCTTCCTGGGCTGAGAGAAGAGAGAGAAGGGGCACATTTGTAAAGGCTGTGCCCTGGTCTCACACAATAGGGTTATTTACCCCCCACTGATGTTTGGAGCCTCTGCTGGAGGAGAGAGGGGGCACTCCCAGGACCAGTTTTAACTGGCTGTAACTTCCTTTCCCCTTCCTTTGTAAAACACACTATAAACTGAGTATGAGTACAGGGGAATTCTCCCCACAATTTAGACATTCTTGGGACTCCAGAGACTCTGCTGGAACTGGACAGGGGGCGCTGCTGCATGGACTCACCAGGAACCATCATGGACTTCTGCTGCTGTGCTGACCTGTGACCTGCCGGGTCACTAGGAGGAACTGCCACCATCTGCATCACTCATGCTGGCCTGTTGTTGGGCCTGCTAGCCCTGTGCTTCACCCTGTTTCCAGGGACAGGGTGCCGTGTCCCCTAACCCCTGAAACTATCCACAGTACGAGGAGTGCTGTTTTGTATATTTATAGCGCTTCTTTGTGCAGTGCTGGGAATCACTGCCGCAACTCAGGCTGAAGGAATGTTCCCCTGCGCTTGAAATAGCGTGTTGCTGATGCTGAAACTCACCGCTGCTACCCGGAGTCGTAATTGCCCCCTCGCGCCTTGGCAAGCGCGTTGCTGAGAAAAATCACTGCTGTGACCCAGATTTTGTTGATTTAAGTACACTGAAGTCGCACTGTGCCCTGCGCCCCGGGGCACCACCAGACAAAAGGAAAGGAGCGACTGCACTCCTATTGTGTCCCTGGGGAGAAGCACGCTCCAAGGAGCACCCCCGGGGCACAGACAGGCACTTGCTTCAGTTCCTCCAGTGATGAGTGGGGAAGGAAGCCTCACTGGAGGCTCCCCGCCCCACTGGTCATCTCCAATCTCTCTCAGCAGGAGCGGCAGAGGCAAAGGAAGCCTCATCAGAGGCTCCCCCTGCCCAGAGGAGCCCTCATCATAACCTCTGAGACTGCAAGCGTGGCGGAAGCCTTGCCAGAGGCCCGCACGCCATAGGTCTCCATCTTTGGGCCCTTGTTGTTGTTTGGGCTTGCCTTGCCCCCCCATCCCCTCGTTGAAGGGCCAGTGAAGGCCACGGGGGGAGGCCAGAGATCGCGCCCCAGGAGGGGCCCATCATAAAATCACCAGAGAGGGTGCAGACTGCCTCTCTCCCACAGGAGGAGCACGTGGCCCCCGTTTCACACATAGGAGCACCGGGAGCCCCACATTCATCTTCCTGGCACTAGGAGTGCCTTTTCCTCAGGATACAGGTACTTTTTGGACATATTAATATCTTATGATTCTGATATGGACACTGGGCGGGTTACATATTCCCTGCCTATTTTTCTAATTCCTTATATGTTTGCTAGATGTTCCTTTTATGGTCATAACAGGCTTATATGTGTTTTATGACTTGCCATAGTTTGTATAATGCTCTTAGTATAGGCATTTTTTTATATTTCCATGACAGGTGCATTTATTTCTCTACTGTGATTCCTGACTACTGCTATTGTTGCCGAATCCTGAGTACTTACATTTTCTTACATTCCGCTAAGGTAGCAGGGTATTACTGATATGTACTGTTTGGTCTAATTATGTTCTGTGCAATAAAGTGTTTTTTTCATAGCCTCCATGTTGTGTTTACTTTGTGGTGTACATATTGCGGCACATGTGTTGTGTGTGTTGTGCAAACGCTTTACACATTGCCTCCGGGTTAGGCCTGACTGCTTGTGCAGAGCTACCAAGGAGGAGAGCCGGGGTTATCTTGGATATGTAACTCCATTGCCCTGACTAGAGTGGGTGGGTTCTGCCTGGCTTAGGTGCATACCCTAGCCAACCAGAAACCCCATTTCTAACACTATCCTCCCTGCTGAGTAAACTTAAATTGTTAGTTGCCAGACTGGGGTCTTTAGACAAGTGACCATTGTTCTGGTGTTTGGAATTTTTGAAACAGCGCCTCCTGTGAATTGCAGTCAGTTCACTCTCTCTAGTACACACACTTGACTAATGTTCTCCCTCCCAAGTGACTCCACCTCAATTGAGAGTTCAGCGAGGTAGTGTAGCATGTAACCACTGTGCTAGAGTTTGTAGTTACAGGACTAGTGGCTGCTGGGAGTTGTAGTCATGTCAGTGCTTGTAGCACACACACTTGACAAATGTAATCTTCCCTGATGTGTACCCTTACATTGATAGGTACCAAACAGGGTATTTCGATAAGTGACCAGTGGTCTGGTGTTTGGAGTTATAGAACAGTGCTTTCTGGAGTTGTAGTCATGTCAGTCCTGGTACTACACACACTGTAAAAATGGTATCTCTCCAGGTGAGTACACTTCAAATGCAAGTTTCCCAATAGAGGTCTTTGGACTGGTGGACACTGTGCTGGTGAGTTGAGTGACAGTAAAAGTGGGAAAAGGTGCACTGTGACCATGCATGGCATTGTATTTTGGTGAAATTTTTAGTGTTGTGACTTACCAGACTCCACTCCCCCAGGACACCCCCTACTGATGCAGGATGGCCAAGAACTTCTCCTTCCAGGGAAAGAGATGCAATGGGGTACTGGGAGGGCCAACACCAGTCTTCTTGGTCTGCAGCTGGTACCTGCAGACCAGGGAAAGGAACTTGCGCAGAGTGGTATCTACAGCATTCACTCTTTTGACTTTCCTGTCCCACATTTCCATTTTCCTGCTGAGAGGAGGATGCTGAACTTGTGCTCCAAACAATTGTGGATCTACTCTTATGATTTCATCTATCATGGCTCAACTCATCTTCTTAAAAACGTGGATTTTTTTGGACGTGCCATGGTGGAAAACAAAAGGGGTGACAGTGACATACTAAAGATGGGAAGTGCAAAAGGATGTGACTGGACAAAAGTGTATGCAGGGTATTCAATTAGATGGTGAAAAAAAGGGGTGCCTAATCTATGAATCCTACAACATAAGGTGCTCTGGCTTCTGTGTTTTGCATTGCAAATACAAATGATTGTGGTGTGTGATGGGGTGTGTTTTATAGTGTCCTATGCAGGTGTGTCCAGTGTGGCAATGTGTGCCAGCTGCCTTGCTTTCAAACTCATCCAATATGGAGTTATCTATTACTTTGCTGACCGTAGACCACCGTGGTTCAGACAGCCATTGGATGACCGCCATGGGGGTCCGCAACAGCAACTGTGCGCTTGTAATATTGTCAGTGATTGGTCGCTGTGCTGTTGGCGTTGAAGGTCTGACTATTTCCAGCCCTCTGCGCCACTGACGATCTGCCTTTTTTGGTTGGTGGTCATCAGTCCCCCAGTGTAACTTGTATTAGGGCAGTCTGAAGACCGCCATCATTGCCCAACATGGCAGTCTGACCGTCAAACTTGTAAGGAGGCCATTCATTCTTAAACAACAATATTTGTATTTATTTACATTTAATTATGTGATTTTTTTAATTACCCAAATATTTTACATCAATAGCTCAAAAATGAATACCATCATCCCTTAAAATAAAATATAAACCCATAAATTGAAAAACCTAGAAATAAGTACACTTCCCATCCATATCCCCCTATAATTTCTTATATTCGCCTTGTTTTGAAAGTAAAAGTGTGGTAATGACTCTGTGGTAAAGGTACCACATGGTAAAGTTCATGTTGTAAAGGCTACATGCCAACTTACACTGCTTGTCAATATCTTTGTTTCTTCGGAGGAGTTTCCTTTGATTATGGATACCTCTATTACCTATGTGCAACAGTCAATGGATTCAATTAATTTGATGGAAATGCAAGGCAGCATTTCCATGCAGGATGCAGAAACTCAAAGTTCCTGTTCCTGGATCTGGCACAAAGTTCTTTCTGGGATTACACTGGTGTGGGACTGCTGAAACTAGTTGGACAGAGATCCTTTGCACAATGACATAAGATTATAAAATATTTGCACAGAAAGATTGTGTATTGCGCTGGTCCTACTCTGGGGGATATTTCAGTTAGTTCCTGACTTTTGCATTTTCCTCTTTAACGTGTCAAGCCACAGTCTCTTTATTTTAGTTTTTGCAGGAACCCTCAAAGTCCCAATCAGGGGAACCTAAAAAAAAACACAAAAAACAGAGAGGCTTCCACATTCTTCTAACTCTCAAATTGTTAGAGGTAATACGTCTAGGGAAGAATGGAGCAGGAAGGAAGTAAAGACTGACACTACACTTTAAAGGAACTCAATATCTCCTTTACTTCAAAATCTGGATTGCTTTGGGGCAGCCCTTTGGAGTAGCCCTGCAATTTACATTGCTATCTAGATAGACTACCTCCTTCCTTGAACATGTTTACCACTCACACACAGAGGATGCAAGAAAGATTTCTTGAATGTAACAGTCATATACAGTTCCAATTGTCCATAGTCATTCTACTACACATACAGAGGGTAAAAATACAAACGCCATCCATATTCCACATTAATGGAGTGAAGCACCTGATTGGTGTCAGGTTTTCAGTGCCAGAGCAAAGAGGAGAGCAGTCACAGGGATACAGGTTCAAGATGGGACAACTCCAAACTCTAGAGACATTCACTTCATCACGTGGTAACCCTCATCCCCACATCAATCTCCGAATCACATGATTCAGATGGAGAAGGCATTGGAACCTTTGGAAGACAGAGTGGTGAGAACTGGAAAAGACTAAACCACTTACCACTGTGTTTGTCGGAACTTTCTAGATCAGGAATCCCTTTCCAGCTCAATAGTGGTAGAGTACATTTAACAGCACTAAACACAGGTCCCCTGCCTGGTAGGAATTTGTAGTTGCATTTGCTCTCCATTTCTGCTTAGTCCATCCAGTCAAACCTGCATTCTCACACCTATATTGTTTCAGTATTCGTTGGGTTAGTTCTTGCCTAGTCTCTGTCAGTCTTGTTTTTTGTCTCTTTTGTATGTTGCAATCAGTGTGCTCTGTTCCTTGATCTGCCCCTGTATGTCTTTGGGATCAGCACTACTATCTTTGTCAAAGTTCGGTATCCTTACCATATATTCCACTATGGATCCAGGTGAACATTCTGAACCTGTCATTGGTAAAGCCTCACAGCCCTTGATATATTATACTTTCTCTATCCCTTGCCCTTGCACACATCTAGCCTTATCTTCAACTTTTCCCTGAGAATGCATCAGGTTACTAGACTAAAAGCAGTCACTAGTCCAACCTTACGTTTCCTAACAATGCCTTAGAATAATAGGCACTCCTATATTTTCTCTATCCTAACCTGTTTTCCCTTTCATTCTCTTGTGAGGTATTCAAGTTGTCGATATCTCCAGACAGGTTCAGAGAAAGCTGAAATTCTCAGATGGTCTACATTTTCAGCTAAAGTTTGTTGCAGGGTACTGACAAACAACGTAATCATTAGAAATCAGTAGCCAACTGTTTCTGTGCATTTAAGAACTAAATAGTTGTGTTCTGCACACACCGTCAGTTGCTATCACGAAGGTCAGTCCTCCACAGTCGGGTGAGGTGATGGGAGTCCCACCTAGTAAAAGCGGGTGCACATGGTATGTCACTCTAGGCTAAAGGTCCTATCATTGAATTCCATGTCACAGTGGGCCTGCAATGTACAAAGAAGCCACAATTTTAAAATATCCAGTAACCCACAGAGTGGAACTTAGGGTTTTGAGATGCTTTCAACCACAAAAAAAATTAGATGGCCCCATGCTCTATGGCCAATCAGTAAACATTCTGTGTGGCCCTATAATGAATGGGGACAACCTACAATGAGCTGTACTGGCCCAATACATTAATGAGCAGGAATGAACCAAGATTTTAATGACCAATAATAACTCCAGACATGCAAGATCTCCAGTGACTAATTCGCATTAAAAAGAAGAAACAATATAGAGCCACAACAAGCATCCTCTGCAAATGATGAACCTCACTTGTCCAAGCAAGTAGTGAGCATCAATGTACCCAGCCAGTAAGTAGCACTTATTATGGTGGTAGCCAGTAATGTCCCTAGACTCTTACAAGGCTGAATAGACTCTGGGATTAATTTGCAAGAATAGTTCATCATTAATATCATTGGCTCCATGCACAAATTAACATGAAGGGCAGTGTTAGTGTATGCATGTTTGCAGCCATTAATTCATTTCAATTATTCTGACAGCATCCGTCCCCATAGGGCCTGATTACGACTTCCGCATAATATTCCAACCATGCATAAACTCCTGTTTATGCATAAGTCAGAATTACTAGTTTGGTTTTATTTAATATCTGATAATTATCGAATACATGAAATAACTCAACATTCCTTAAATTTAGGCAGCTCAAACCTGATGAAATTTAACAGGGGAAAACATACGGTTTTTACTAGATCATTTGGACTTTGATGTGTTAAAAGCCAAAATCTGCTTTTTGTTTCCCAGGAACTTGTAATTATAGCACTGGAAAATAAGGTGCCCTTTGGCATCGTATTTTATCATGGATGACAAATAATGCCTGCCTTACATCAATAGTCTCCAATCTGTGGTCTGAGGACCAATGGGGGTCCGTGAAGCCTCCTTAGGGAGTCCTCAACTGCTTAGAAAATTAGATAATGTTAACAGATCAGGCCCCCATCTTTCAATACTGGCTCTGTCACCGGATTCCAATTATGACTCAGAGGGGGTCCCTGGGATCACGTAATGATAAGTTGGGGGTCCACAGAAGTCAAAAGGTTGGGAACCACTGCCAATTCAACCGGAACAGCAGGTTTGTATTATTTCTTGTGGGTTTCAAACAAACAATGAGAGAGTTAAACGAACAATAATGGAACCATCATAGTTTTGCATTTGACACAATTGTATTACTTTTTAAAATCTCTCTTTGAACATTTGAGATAAAAAATTCTGTGCCTTTTGCTGACAGAAAGTGTTTCAACAAAGCATAGAGTGCTGCTTTCCAAACGTCCATACATCCTAACTACATATTTCAAAATTGTTTTTTCTTTTACTACAGACAATCAAACGGTATGGCCTATTATTACTTCTACTGTTTTCAATAAACATTCCCTGTCTTCAGAAAGCCCCTTTTATGCTAACAGTGCCCAAATACACATGTAATATGAAACACATGATAGATAACATGTATATTATGGTCTTATACTGTTTAATTAGGGCCATAGTGACATTTACACACACTGGGCTTTTTTTGCATCATGGTTTCTGATGTAACAGTAACTGGAGTCAACCCTATATCTATAAGAACCAGGGTAATGTAAACATATCGAAAAATGTGTTTACTTGGGAAGATTTTAAAGTTAACAAAAATGAAGTTAAGAAAATAAAAATACGTAAGCCAAAAGGTGATAAATACAATCAAGTGAATAATTTGATGCACACAGCAGTTGGTTAAAGAAAAATACTTAAATGCACAAATCACAGTCACAATCAATTACAATGAAATATAAACAAAAAATATGAAAGCACAACACAAAAATGGTGGAATTCAGGTGCAATAAAGGTTAACACAAATTTGAGAATAGCAAGCTGCACCTAGAAAACAAGAAAGGTAGAATTAAATTGAATTTTTCTTCAAATCTGAGAAACGTTTTCTAGCAGTTAATGCAGTCCATATTGTAAAGAGTTAAGCTAACATTTCAAACCTATTGATTAAATTGACAAGGGCCATCATCAGGACAGACTGTCAAAAGAGATTTTCAGAAAAGAAACTTACAAAACGAAGAGAAAAACACAAGTCACAACTAGAGTGCAAAAGGGAGAAAGTGTGAAACAAGTATTGTATCCATAAGTGAGGCTTACTGAAAGAATATGGCTAAAAACCACAAAGCAAAAGAAGAAGGATGTCATCATGGCCAAAAAAGGGCCTAAAAGTAACATGGTTAGGAAACATGTGAATTGTATGGATACACATCTGTGCAACAAAGAGAGGTGAGAAGACGCCACAATTGCTTTAAAGTTTTGTTGAATCTGTGTGGTGGAGGATAAGAAACTACATCTGATCCTTAGCCCCATCATTTGGTGTAAGGCAAATTAGGGCTCCGCTTGGACCACTGAGAGAGTCACAGAGGGTACACATGACCCTGGTTGTGAAATAGGGTTCTTCATGGACCACTGGGCGAGTCACAGATGTTAGGCTTGGCCCTGGGTGTGACATGGGGTTCTCGTTGGACCGCTGAGCGACATGAAGATGGTACGCTTAATCCCTGAGTGTGATACAGGGATGAGGCCTCAACTCATGGACCACTGGATGAGACACAGATAGGCCACATAGCCTCTGGTGTGATATAGAGAAAACAACTCAATCTTATTTTTTTAGGCTAAAGGGGTTCCTCAGCACTAGCGGTCTCTTAAACACTGGCGGTGTTGGAAGAAGTAAGAGGTGTTATTTGCCTCAACCACTGTGTGAGATACAGATGACACATTAAGCCCAAGGGTGGAAAATAGAGTGCAATTCGGATGTTAGGAAACATTTGCAACTTGGAAATTGTGTGTAGATTGTGCTTTGCCAAGGATGGCCAGTGGTTGAAAAGTTGTTCCTTCTTCTCTGCATAAGTTGTTGTTGTCTTCGTCCCCGAGCAGATGTTGAAAGACTACTAGGCTCACTTTGTCCCATGTCCGGGGCAGAGCCTCTCAAGGGCATTGGGCAGCATTTGATAGAAGCTGGCTAAGGATTTGTTTGGTCAAAGTCATCATTTTTTTATCTGTCATTCTTCTCTTCTCTCTTCATTTCCATTGTGGTTTTCTATTGATGTATTTTTTGGTGATGATAAATTATTGAGAAGTCACTATCTTTCTCTCACAAAGATTTACTTCAAGCCTGCTAATCAGCTGCTAAAACGGTTTACAATGTTTAAAGAAACCATTGAATTTTGTTATAGGTTGTGATTCTTCAGGTGTGTTGTTTTATGTATTCTAAAAGTCTATTTGATGCATCTCTGTCTAAACGTGAGCTCATAGCTAGCAGTCATTGCCAACATAATCGCATGTACATATTTTCCCATGACCAGAATAGAATTTAAGACCACTTAAACCTCAAATAAATTAGAACTGTACAAGTCCCATAAAAAGGTTCCCAACTCTTCATGGAGTCGCCGTTAAACCACATGCAAAGTAGATTCCCCATGCAGGCTAAAAAGCTAGATAAATATTGCAGTGAATGGAACGCACGTACTAAGGCACATGCCTTCCCATAGCCAGAGGGGGGAACCTTTGACGCCAACATAATAGAGCACACAAGGACACACATTCAGACAAAATCTTTAGGGTAGAAAAAAGCTAAAAGAGAAGCACTGTTAGAGCTATGAGACATCTTTGAGGTGGCCCGACCTGCAAGCGCCCAGAACCCACAAGGAGGGTTTCCACACCACCCCCGTCATACAGGTGGGTGCTCTCTCTGATGCCTGGCATCCCAGTTATTCCTGTCCTATGTCACACCTACCCACAGGTAACGGGCCCTGGAGGGCCCCCCAGCTGGACAGTGATCCAGGGCTCTCTGGTAGACAAAGGGGCAACAAGGTCATGCCTACAAGAAGGGACAGTCCCTGTTTCAAGAAACACTGCCACTTTGCAAGGGGTCTCAGGTACTGTGAAAGGAGTCATTTTCACATACCTCCTTGAGCTGGAAATAGGAGAAACAGGATGAGTGAAAAGTTGTTGTATTCACCCTCATCTTCGATTAGCATACTAAGACGGGACCTAATGTCAAAGCTAAAAATGTCCATCAATTTTGCTGAGAATGCAATTATAACCTGCTCCTCAACTGGACCCCCCATTCTGGAGCACCAACTAGTGAAACACCCTCACACAACATGGATGTAGGCCAGGATGGTCCCAACCAATCAAATCCCCTTCGGGCAAATGATACTGGAATATACAAAGAGCTTCTTCGAGCTATACGAATTGGCTCCGCAGTGGGAATGTGGTACATGCCACCTCCTGGTAAGGACCACCAAAAGGTTAACCAACAAGGTATGCAAGGACCATGAGATCCAAGGCCATGGCATGCACATGCCATGCCTACCTAGGGAGTACCCCAGAGCCTGAGGTAGGCAGACCCATGCTCCCCATGCAGCGGCTGGCTCTGAGAGGGGAAAAGCAGGAACAAACCCAGAGAGACGCTGAAAGCTGGTCTAACATAAATTAAAAGCACAATCCTCAAGGGAGCTATGTTGGCCGTGAGCATGCACATGGCACCAGTCTTAAAGAGAACTCTGCCTCAGAGCCCCAAAGGGTTTCCACCAAGTCCTAATGGCAGAAGCCTGGGAGGATGGCCACAGCCAGACTTCATAAAGTGCTATTATTACCAAAGAATGGGCCAGATGGCTGACGATGCCGCTAAAAGGCTCACCATGAACAGAGATGACTAAGCCTAGGTCAGTATCTGCAAAATCAAGCCCAGGTCAACCCAAATGCATCCTGAATTCAGCAGACAGGGAACCCATCCCAGCAAGGGCCGGGGAAACAGCCACAGCAGGGAGGGGTTACTGTCTGGAAAGGCAATACCTTTGCACAATCACAAAAAACAAATATGCTGTAAGGAAAACTCCCAATGAGTTTACATTCACCTCATACCCACTCCAAAACTCATTTCAACAACAAAAATCAGTGACACAACATTAGGTGAGAATACACACCTTTACTTGCATTTGGGAACAACTCAGGGCTGCTGTACTTTATGTCAATCGGAAAGCACACTAGAATCCACCATTCAGGTGTTTGCAAGGGCCTAGGCTGTAGTCTGCTGTTGGTCCCTCAGGGCAGGGTTGGCTGGCCATGCTGAATTGGGATGGCAGTCTGGTGAGGGGGGCAGGGTAGGAATTCTGTGAGTGACCATCACAGCCCCATGTGAGGCATACAGTTATGCTCACCACCACATCTGACCTGTTGGTCAGATCATACAAGGCCTCCAGTACACACCTTATGCGGAAGCAATAGGCCTGATTACAGTTGTTGCTGCTGGACAAACATAAGGGGGCCAAAGAGCACCTCTCTGACCACCCCCAGCATTTCAATAAAACAGCATGCATGAAGACCTAGGGAAGCACCCAGCAACCTGCAAAAGAAACATAAAAAGTAGCCCAAAATGAAGTTTCCAGAAAAGGGGGGTAGACAAAAACACCTAACTCCTTTAGGGAGAACCTCCTTGCATGCCACTTGCAAGAACTAGAGGGGTGTACATGTGACCTCGGAGCACATTGCACACATCTGCAACCCCCAAATTGCAACACACACCCTTACTTTCACATCATTCCACCAACATGAAGGTCAAAAGGTTCCACCTGCATCAATTAAACACACACAGGCACATATATTAAGGAAGACAGCTAAGGAATAACCCATACAGATCTCCCAATAGAAGCACTCCATTGCCATGATGACAGGAGAGGATCAGATAGCCCAAAAAATAAAACTCTAGCAGCCCAACACTAAAAATACTAACCACTCCCTAAAAATAATTGCCCATCTGGAGCCACCTCCAAAATTAATACACAGGACATATGTAAAGAGCAAAGGCACAGGAATCTTCAGAGATTAAAATATGATGTATGTTTTTCTAAGCTAACCTACAAGCCAAAGCTCTTGGCCAACATGTCTGCGAAAAAAACACAAGTGCACCACCTTTTCAGCTGCCTGCCACCTCCTCAGCAACAACTTTCACAACTCTGACATGGCCCAAGTGCACAAAGACAGAGAGTATGGACTGGTTTTTACTGGCATTCTACTACAAACTCTCTTACCCAAACAACCCACCCCTGGTACTGCGCTACTTGACCAGTGAAAAGACATCCCATATCACCAGAAGATCGCAGATGTTTCCAAAGAAAATCATCCCAAGACCTGCAAAACTCCACAAGTTATGTAATTTTGCATCATTGTATACCCTTTGTTTGTTGTGGGTATGGCCGCATCCATCCATTGCAAGAAATCTGCCTAGTCACATGGAGCCTACCTCAACATTGTTACAATGCTTGTGTAGGGGCCTTTCCCACATCACTTGCAATTACACTGAACCTAATGTTAGTATTCCACATGCAATACACAGCGCACTCTTACGCAACATATGGTATCAGCACATGGCTTCCGTGAGCACCCCGACATTGGGCAAACCGTGCTACATATGTTCGCTGATACCACACACCATAGATGCAGATAGGCTATATCTATCCAAGGATGTAGCCCCTGAGAAAACAAAATGTCTCATCCACCTGTACCTTTGTAGAATCTGGGTCGAGATACAACCAAGTATGATAGTACCCTATTGAGTAGCAGTAAGCATCACTCAATATGAGACCAATCCCACTGCACTGTTTCTTTCCACTGAGCCTAGCAACATTCAAACCATGCTAGACAGGATGCGCAGACAGGGCACTGTGAGAGAGGACACTGTTTGGCCCCAAGACTTTCCAGAAAAGAGGTTCTTGGAAGTAGCAAAACCTTTGAACCAGTGCATGAACACGTCTGCTCCTGCCTCTATCTGTGGTCCCAGGGTTGCCCTTAGTTTGTCTAGGTCAGCCTTCTTTAATAACAATTGGACCCCAGACATTAAGTTCCTGTCTAGGGCCATCTACCTCAATGATACAAGGGGAAATGAGTCTCATAGCGGAGGGTTAAGTGCCAGCATAAATATTTTATGCCAAGAAATCTGGGATACTGAAATAGATAGGTACATGTGGAGGGAAGGAAAGGGACAACCCCTAATCGTGCAGAACCTTACACTGTATTCATTATGTTTCAGTGGCAAAGGTATGATCCCTCTAGACACAAATGAAAATTGTGGAACAATATTGCATGTACCAGACAAGCGTTGGGGAACCTCTGGGTTGATGGACTATTACTGGCAGTATTTGCTTACCCTCAACTCATCCCTAGATGGACGGCCCTCTGCTCCCTTGTGACTGTGCAGACCCTAATCCTAGTCATCCCTGGAGAAGACTTGTCCGAGTTGTTCCAAGATTCGCTACAGAAGAAAACTATTCTTGTGCATTGTCGCGTAGGTTCTCATTATGCTAACGAGGCTGAGTAGAATTCCATACCACAGGACACCTGTAGGCCGAATCCGGGTTCTCCGGCTAACTAGCAGCACCTCATCTCTGGCCAAGATGATTGTGGCAACCAGGGGCATGACAAGAAGACTCCTCAGGGGAATTGTGGTCAATCGGATCTCATCCCTTTCTCTCAGTTACCAAAAGTCTCATGCAGGCAAAGACAACAGAGGCAGAATATAGTTGAATAAGAATTTATTGAAGTAACTGCATCTTAGATAAAAAGGCGTGTATTGCAATAACTAGGATGATGAAACACAATAAAAGCAAACAGGTTACTAACAGAGTAAAACACAAAGATAATCCCACCATGCTGTCACTAAGAGTAATGCATATATTTCTCCTACCTGCACTATGTCTGAGCACAGCAGGTTAAGCTAATCTGCCCTTCGGGTTCCCCCCCCCCAGGCATACCTGAGGAAGAAACCTGTAGTCTAGAGAGACACCATCCCCATGTGGATCAGGGGTCCGGTCTCTCGGCAAATAGCTGCAGCCAAGCAATCAGCATACAGTTGTGGTCATCTGGCTGGAATTTCCCTCTACTGTGTCTGGGACAAAGGGGTGTTTTTATAATAAAACAGCTGAAATTCTAAGAAAAGATCCTCACGTGTGAGTGAGTGTTTTCTGTAAATGTTGGAGACACAGCATACCACGTTTATCGGCAACCCTATCTGACTGTAGCCTTGGAGGAAGCACAAAGTTAAATAAGTGTGCTACTGAGAACATGATGCTTTCCTAGGCGAAAGTACAATGAGATAAAGAAAAATAAAACAGCGCCACAAATATTGCTATTGCTAGAAAAACAAAGCAATGGTGACTAAAATGTAACAGGGTTAAAGTGCACAGCGGCAGGCCTAGTTAGCTTGAAACAATGTGTCTAAAAAAAGGCTAAAATAGCCATACAACTCAGGCTCAAAAGAAAAGAACTGCTGATTAGTTTGGTTGGGCTCAGTATAAGGACATTCATATTATTTACTGACACTCAAGTAAACATGGGAGAGTCCTACACTTCTTCACACTACAGACAAAAGAGAACACCCGCTGGTTGCAGATAACCAGGTGGGAAATGCTAAAGATGATCAACAGTACTGAGCTCGGCCTAAACGCTTTCAAGGAAGAACTGAGAGACACCCGCCACCTAGTGATGTAATATCGGTATGTGTTAGACTTCATGACCACAATGGAGAGTGGGGTGTGCACTAAGATTGGTGCATCCTGTTGCACATTTATACCTGGTAATGACCAAGACATCGTCTACAAGCTGATATGAAGAAGGAGGGAGGTGCCCATGAGCAAGACTAGTTGTTTACTGGTTGTCCAGGCTCCCCTGGTGCGTGCTCAGACTGTGCATGTCATTGCTGCCTATTCTCATTTCTGTGCTGTTTTTGTGTTGTTTCCTGAAAATAGGGATTTCTTGCAGTGAAAACGCAGTGTCTCAAATTAGGTAAAGTTTAAATAGGTAGGAAAATGGTAGGGAACACAACAGAAACATGTCAAACCTAAAATAATGTGGCTCTCATGAAATATGAGGTGGATAAAGTAGATGAAAATTCAACAAAACGGGGGAATGTTGACATACATAAAAATATGTCAAAGTACGCCATGATATGTGCCAGCATAACAACAAACTCACTTTTCTATTGTCAATTCCAATCAAACTCACCTCTCTATCAACCCTGAGCCAAAAGTGCATGGTCAAGCAGTCCCAGTGGCCTAGGTCTGAAGCAACTGATTGACAGATCACAATTGGGCTGACACATAGCCCTACAGGCAAACGTGCCAATTAGGAAAGCGCCAGATCGATTCCCCTGATAGGCAGCAACACCACAAACGTTCTAGGAAATTGGCTGCCAAAAAACTCATTTTACCAGAGGGGTATGTGTTCTCAAAACACCATAAAGTTAGATGCCACATGAGGTTAGGAACACACAGCCAATCAGAACACAGCACACACATCACACGCAGTGATCACGCACCCCCATGCTGGACATCTGAACATGTTACCTACTGGCCCACACTATGTCCATGCAAGTTCGAGGCTCACCTGCACACTTTATCAGATGGTCAGGTTTATGGGCTTGTGAGTAGGCCTAGATTCCTTTTTTTAAATAATTGATTCAATTGTTTTATTGCTCCTCAAGACAATGTATAAAAAGATGCTCAAAACTCTGTAACTTTGCAAGCCAGTCATGAGACACTGACTCTGTACTTTGCTCTGCCGGCTATTGGGTTTAAATAAATCTTGTCTTTCATTTAAGGTAAATCCGCATTCAAGCAACAACTGTATACCACTCAACTCTATGCTATCCCACACTATTCTACTGTAGGCCACTTTAGTGTACGCCATTCCACTCTACAACCCTCCACTCTGTACGATTCCACTCTATAGCATTAAACTGTACCTCACTCCACTCTCCTCTCCGCCACTCTACAACACTCAACTGTACACAAATGTACTCTATGCTATTCCACTGTATGCCACTCTACTTTAACCCACTCCACTGTAGGCCACTGCACTGTACACTGCTTCACTGCAAGCTATTCTTTTCTACGCTGCTCAACTGTATGACACTCTAGTCTACGCCACATAACTCTATGCCACTACACTGTATGCCAATCCAATCTTCACCTTTCCATTGCATGTAACTCTTCTGTACAACACTGTATGATATTCACTCTATGCCACTCCAATCTATGCCACTCTAATTTATTCTACTCGATTGCACTCCGTTTGCCTGTATGCAACTCCAGTCTACTGCTCTCCACTTTATTCTACTCTGCTTTGATTCTTCACTCTACTCCATTCTATACCACTCCACTTTACCGCACTCCATTCCACTCCACTCTACTTTACAGTACTCAACTCTATGCCACTCTACTGTTCACCACCCCACTGGTACGCTATTTCTATGTACACCACTCTACTGTACCACATTCCATGCTACTCCACTTTAAGACAATATACTCTGCCTCAGCACACTGTGTGAAACTCTCCTCCACTCTACTATACCACACTCCACTTAACACTCCACACAACAACAGTAAACTGTATGATTCGAAACAACTTTTCATTGAAAAGAACAATATTGAAATTCAATGAAAATCTAAAGGCACAGATATAGCAAATCTGTGCAAACCTTTCAATATTGTGGTCCTCAACATTCCATTCATGATAACAAGACCCTTCAATAGTCTGTCTTTTACAAGCCTGAACCAGACCACACTGCTTTTAACTTGATGATGCCAAATGGGTTTTACAGGAACTGCTCCCATTTATTCTCAAGGTCATCCTAGACAGTCTAGCTGCAGACCAGAAGGAGAGAAAAAACAATTCTGACCCTGACAAAGAGAAGAGGACCTCCTTGGAATAGGGGAATGACAGGGGGAGAGCCCAACCGTCACCACATGGAAGTATGGAACAGCCTTTTTCAAACAAGGGAATTATAATTCTTCAAAGAGATTGAAATGCAGTAAATGTTTTAATTAAAAATGCAGCTTAGCTGATGCTATTATTTTTTGCAAGGACAAGAGCATTCCTTTCAGGTTTAGTGGTTGTAAAAATGTTCATGAGAATTGACAACATCAATGAATACATTTACAGCTGATAGGTAAAAAATTGGCCCCCATCCCTGAGCATTTAATCCCCTAGGACAGGCTCACTTGTTCTGTCCTGGGGAGCCCACCCCTAGAACACAGTGGTTTTATTGTCCATACTGGCGCAAGCAGGGAAATAGTGTTTCCTCCCATCTGGTGGGAGCATTCTCAAATCTCCCACCAAACAGGAACAAATACAGAGTCTGCTCCCAGGAGGCAGGAGCTTTAAAAAAGTTCTCACCATCTACGAGCAATCGTAAGATCTACTTCTCTGCCCGCACTGATATTGGCAGGAAAACAGAACAACAGATTGCTCCTGTCTGGAGGGATCAGCATAAACAGCAATGCATACAAGGAGCTGACTGAGTCTGCTCGGGCCTGGGGGCTCTTCAAGAGCCCCCGAAAGTGTTAATTGTCAGTAGTTTGGATGGGCACTGGGGCACCTACCTATAAATGAAGGCAGGCCTCTCAGGATGAGGGTTCCTGGGACCATAGTAAGGCATAAGGCCATACACTGCTGTAGGTATGGTGCTCACAGGATGCCAAGCCACTGGCTAGGCCCTGCGCTCAACTCCATGGAACTCACAGCCAAAGGCTATATGGGGTTTGGGCATCAGTGAGGGGGTTGGGCACAGGGCCTGGGCACAGTTTTTAATCAAAATTATAGATTCTTTTTTACTTATGGCCAATAGTTAGGAATTGTAATAATAGATTTCTTCACATTAAAAACAAAAAAAACCTTAGAAGTTAACTTTAAGAAACAAAGATGAAAGGGATGTTATAGTTAGGTGAAAATGTGAGATGAAACATACCATTTTAAACAAACAAAACCACTGAAATAAAGTTATCTCAAGAAAGTGTAATACATGTGTGTTAGACCTGAAAGCCTTAGGGTGTTCACCCCTAACTTGTTGCCTGCCTTCCTCCACTTTGTAGATACTTTTTTTACTGGTTTTAAGACTCTGCGCACTTTACCCCAGCTAACCAGTGCTAAAGTGCATATGCTCGCTTCCTTTAAACATGATAACATTGGACCATACCCAATTGGATTATTTAATTTACTTATAAGTCCCAAGGAAACCTGCCCGATATGTGCCCAGGGCCTGTAGATTAAATGCTACTAGTGGGCCAGCAGCACTGATTGTGCTACCCACTTAAGTAGCTCAGCCGTGTCTCAGACCTGCCATTGCAAGGCCTGTGTGTGCAGTTTCACTGCCAATTAGACTTGACATTTAAAAGTACTTGCCAAGCCTAAAATTCCCCTTTTTCTACATATAAGACACCCCTAAGGTATGCCCTAGGTAACCCCTGGGGCAGGGTGCTGTGTAGGCAAAAGGCAGGACATGTACCTGTGTAGTTTACATGTCCAGGTAGTGTAAACCGCTAAATTCGTTTTTACACTGCTGTGAGGCCTGCTCTCTTCAAAAGTTAACATTGGGGCTACCCTCATATACTGTTTGAGTGTTAGCTGCTGATCTGAAAGGAGTAGGAAGGTCATATTTAGTATGGCCAGAATGGTGATACAAAACCTGCTGACTGGTGAAGTTGGATTTAGTATTTTTATTTTAGAAATGCCACTTTTAGAAAGTGAGCATTTCTCTGCACTTAAATCCTTCTGTGCCTTACAATTCACGTCTGGCTGGGTTCAGTTGACAGCTCCCTTGTGCATTCATTCAGACACACCCCAAACACAGGCTACTCAGCCTCACTTGCATACATCTGCATTTTGAATGGGTCTTCCTTGGCTGGGAGGGGGGAGGGCCTGACACTTGCATGTCAAAGGACAGTAGCCTGCCCTCACACAAACGACTGCCACACCCTACTGGGACCCTGGCAGACAGGATTGAACTGAAAGGGGACCCTGTGCACTTCTAAGCCACTCTTTGAAGTCTCCCCCACTTCAAAGGCACATTTGGGTATTTAAACAGGGCCTCTGTCCCTACCAACACAGACACTTTCTGGAGAAGGGAACCTGAACCAGAATCTGCAGCCTGTCCAGAAGAACTGCCTTGCTGCCCAAAGGACTCACCTGACTGCTTTCTGTGAAGGACTGATGCCTTGTTGTTGCCCTGCTGCCTTGCTGCTCTCTGGATGTGCTGAGAAGTGTTCCCCAAGGGCATGGATAGAGCTTGCCTCCTGTCCCTGAAGTCTCAGGACCAAAAATACTTAATCTCTACAAGAAGGACTCCTTGTGTGGTGAAAATCGACACATAGCCTGCCAGAAACGATGCACTGCCTTCATCGCTGTGAAAAATTCACTGCACGCCGAACCGGAACGACACAGCGCCACTTCACAACTAGAAGATTTACGAAGCGCCAGCGTAGCGATGAAAATTCAACGCACGGCCTACTGGATCAATGCTGGAATGACGCAGGCCGACTTCCAGAGAGGAATCGACGCTGCGCCTGCTGTGCTGTAGAAATTTCCACATAACGCCCACTGGATCAACGCAGCCCCGTCACTTCATCCTGTTAGCACCGGAAATCCATGCATCATCCCCGGGGCGTCCGAAAACCCCGCAACCCGAAGAAGATCCACGACGAGCGCTGGAAATCGATGCACAGATGTCCCTGGGAAAAAACTAAACGATGCATTGCCATGTGCCGTCCGAGAAATCGACACACACCTCCTTGTTTTTCACACATCTCCTCCTCTGCGGTTCTTTGCGGGGATTTAGAACACGAACGAGGTACTTTGTGCTTGAGCTTTTAAAAGACTAAAGACACTTTATATCACTTTTACAGTAATATCTCAACAAATACTTATTGCATTTTAATTGTTTTTGACCTGAATCTTATCAGATAAATATTATATATTTTTCTAAACACTGTGTGGTGTATTTTTGTGGTGCTATACTGTGTTATTGCATGATTTATTGCACAAATACTTTACACCTTGCCTTCTAAGTTAAGCCTGACTGCTCAGTGCGAAGCTACCCGAGGGTGGGCACAGGATTATTCAGATTGTGTGTGACTTACCCTGACTAGAGAGAGGATCCTTGCCTGGACCGGGGATAACCTGACTGCCAACCAAAGACCCCATTACTAACAATGTGCTAAAGTGACTACAACTCGCACACTTGCTAGGCATTGCTAATCAAATCACATATTACATCGCTCCTGACAGGTTCCATGACATCATTGATAACATCAATACAACAACTGAAACTACATCATTGATGATGAAAATGTGCAGGGCAGATACACGAGTTACAATAACCTTATGGCATGAGTTATAATTAATAGAGAGAACTGGTGAATTTTAGTGGTTTTCTTATTTTAAGACAGTATATTTCACATAACATTTTCACCTACTAAATCACCCCTTTAATTATTGTTATTTTGTTATTTTAAGTGAATATATAAGATTTGTCAAATGGTGCTTGTCAGAAATGAGGTCTTTCGGTTGGCAGTCAGGTTACCTCCTGTCCAAGCAAGGACCCTCACTTTAGTCAGGGTAAAGGAGAATCACACTTACCCCCTTGGTAGCTTGGCACGAGCAGGCAGATTTAACTTCAGAAGCAATGTGTAAAGTATTTGTACCAACACACACAGTAATACAGCGAAAACACTACAAAATGGATACCACACCAGTTTAGAAAAATAGGTAATACTTATTTAAATCAAACAAGACCAAAACAACAAAATTCCAACATACACAAGTCAAAATATGCTTTTCAAAAGAAAAAGAGTCTTAATACTTAGAAAAAAGTGAGAATGCTGTTGCTACACAAAGTACCTGGTTAGCATCAATAATAAAGCTGCACGTGCGAGTGTGCATCGGAAAAGGGTAGAGATGCTTCGATTCCTTACTCACGAACGAGGCCATCCGTTGTTTCCTTCTCCGGTCGGGGTGGTGATGCGTTGCTTTTTTCCCTCACAAGAGAGCGTTGCTTCGATTTCTGGATGGGGCACCTCAGATACGCACAGTCAGGTTGACTTGGACGACCAGGGACAATGCGTTGAAAATCCGGTCACACGGTGTTAGAAACCCACGGTGCATGGGGTTTGCGTAATTATCAGCCTCCGTAAGCGGGCGTTTGCGTGCTGTTTCTCCAGCCGAGTTATGTCGATCTCCCAGCTGCGATGCTGGTGGAGCGTCGTTTTCAGCAGCGTTGCAGAAGGTGCATCATAAATTTCCCTGCACAGTGTTCTGTGTGTGGCATTTCAGTTATTGTCTGCCAGCTTCACTTCTCCAGGGCCCAGGGACTGGATAGGGCACCACTTGGCAGGGCAGGGGTCTCAGCAGAGAGTCCAGGTGCTGGCAGGGGTAGTCTTTGATGACCTTGAGACTTCAACAACCGGAGGCAAGCTCAGTTCAAACCCTTGGAGATCCTTCTCAAGCAGGAATGCACATCAAAGTCCAGTCTTTGTCCCCTTTCACAGGCAGAAGCAGCAACTGCAGGAAAGCCCAGCAAAGCACAGTCACAGGCAGGGGCAGCACTTCTCCTCAGCTCTTCTCCTTGGCAGAGGTTCCTCTTGATTCCAGAAGTGATCTAATTTTCAGGGGGTTTGGGTCCACCACTTATAATCCTTTCTGACTTTGAAGTAGGCAAACTTCATAGGAAAGTCTCAGATGTTTGTAAGACCCTGCTTTGCCCAGGCCAGGCCCCAGACAAACACCAGGGGGTTGGAGACTACATTGTGTGAGGGCAGGCACAGCCCTTTCAGGTGTGAGTGACCACTCCTCCTCTCCCGCCTAGCACAGATGGATCATCAGAATATACAGGCTACACCCCAGCCCCCTTTATGTCACTGTCTAGAGGAGAGGTGCAAATAGCACAACTGTCAAACTTACCCAGACAGGAAATCTACAAACAGGCAGAGTCACAGAATGATTTAAGCAAGAAAATGCCTGCTTTCTAAAAGTGGCATTTTCAAACACACAATCTAAATTGTGAGTTCAGAGACCCTAAACTCCATATTTCTATGTTCTTCCAAAGGGAATCTGTACTCTAATAATATTTAAAGGCAGCCCCCATGTTAACCTATGCAAGAGATAGGCCTTGCACAGTGAAAACCAAATTTGGCAGTATTTTACTGTCAGGACATATAAAACACAATAGTATTTGTCCTACATTAAACATACACTGCACCGTGCCCATGGGGCTACCTAGGGCTTACCATAGGGGTGTCATAGATGTATAACAAGGGATGGTTTAGGCCTGGCAAGTGGGTACACTTGTCAAGTTGAATAGCCAGTTTAAAACTGCACACACAGACACTGCAATGCAGGTCTGAGCCATGGTTACAGGGCTACTCATGTGGATGGCACAACCAGTGTTGCGGGCCCACTAGTAGCATTTGATTTACAAGCCCTGGGCACCTCTAGTGCACTGTACTAGGGACTTACTAGTAAATCAAATATGCCAATCTTGGAAAGCCAATTACACATATTTTTTACATAGCATTACACATGCACTTTAGCACTGGATAACAGTGATAAATTGCTCAGAGTATCAAAAACAGGGTTCAGCACACATCAACAACCTGGGAAACAGAAGTAAAAAGTTAGGGGAAACCACGCCAAGGATGCGAAGTCTAACAGCGCTAAAGATATAGGCAAGGCAAAAAAAGGCAAAGAAAGCAAAACTGTCTATGTATCTATCTATCCATCTATCTATCTATCTATCTATCTATCTATCTATCTATCTATCTATCTATCTATCTATCTATCTATATCCATCTATCTATAAATAAAACCTAGTGGCTGTGGCCACTAGGTTGTCATACTTAGGACCTAGTTTCTATAGAAAAAGCATTTTTTGACTTGCCTATATCTTTGATTTGGTGCCGGATGATGAATCTTCATGAAATTTGCCAAACAAATGTGATGCTCAATTTCTATGGTTTGGGACGCTTAAAATGTGAGCCTAACTATAACGTCTCTGTAACTTTTGGTTTTTTAGTGAATTTCAACATTTAAAACACGGCAGGGGTTGGCTGCAGGGCCTGGCCTGCAGCTTGACCCTGTGGCCTACCCCTACAACCACCAAACCCCACACACACTGTACACAGTCTTTGACCGTGAGCAATGTGGGGGTTGGCCACAGACCGCAGTAGCATATGTATATATATATATATATATTTATATTTTCTTTACAGAATGGCTGGGTAGCCGCTCTCTAGGGACCACATGTACGAAGCAAAAAATTTGTGAGTCGGAAATAGCGACTCCATGAAAATCGTAATTTCCAACTTGCAAAACGGAATGTAAGAAAAAATCGCAAATCAATTTGGCGATTCGGTGCCGAGTCGCATCACAATTTGCGATTGCCTCGTACATTCGCTTTGCGAGTTGCAAATTGCGATTTCTTATTTGCGAGTCACAAACTCAAGTCGCAAATGTTTGCAATTCGGTAATTGGTTGCATCGCTATTTGGGACTCCGAAATAGCAAATAGCGCTGCGACCGATTTGCGAGTCGCAAAACGTATGTACATGTGGCCCTGGTAAATTTAGGATTTCCTTGATTTTTTTTTATTGGTAATAACTTTGCAACTGTTTGATGAATCTCCACTGGACCTTTTGCTTTTTCCACATCGGCTGCTGATGCAAAGTTTTGCAGTGATTAGCTAAGAGGCTGCAAAGAAAAAAGAGAGGTCCTAAAACAATTTTACACCAATGCATTTTCCATGGACTTTTTCATCAGATGAATCACCGAAATGGCTCCATATATTTTTCATGACATTTGGCAGGAATTGAGATTAAGGAGTGGAAAAGTTCCTTTTAGTTGTTTGAAGCAAATTTGTTCAGTACTTGTTAAGTAATAAGGCCAAAAAAGTTTGTGATATATTGGGCCACCATATAGTGCCATACGTTTGTGGTATTCTGTGGTACATGACAATGACAACAATTGCAAAACAATGTATGATTGAATAATGAAAGCATTTAAAAGAAAAAAAGACAACCATATTGTTTAGACCATACTTTTGTGTGTGTTGTGTGATTTTAATGGAAATCTATGAATGTTTGTAAAGTGTAGGAAGACATGAGTTAGTTTAGCAACCAGTGTAGAGGCAGGAACAATAAAAATAAAAAAAATAAAATATATATATATATATATATATATATAGTTATTTATAATATATATAACACATATATATTGTTTCAAAAGTTTACAGAGTACTATGGTAGTTTCTCAAATGTACAGCAGTACCTATAGAAATTAAAAAAATATACATATATCTACATACAAAGATATCTCTATACATACACATGTATATATTTATATAGATGTCTCTATATGCATATGCAGTTGCAAGTAGGAAGTTATAGTTAGTTATAGCTATATCTCACGCCCACGCCATGCACAGTTTGTTCATCAAAAATGTTAATGAAATTATTACATTGATATCATCAAAGATGTCATGAGTGTCTTAATTTGTAGGGTAATTAGCAGTGCACGGCGAGGGAGTGAGTTATAGTTATCTTAGGGAACAAGTTACAGTTATTTGAGGTGATTTTAACTGTAACTGGTGAATTTCTATGGTTTTGTAGGTTTAAAATGTTAGTCTAATTTTAATGTCCCTGTAACCTTTGGTTTTTAAAGCGAATTTCTATGTTTTTTTAATTCTATTTCCTAACTATAATGTCCCTGTAACCTTTGTTTTTTCCATGAATTTCTATGGTATTTTTAACGTGTAGTAATTTTCATTACTATATGTTAATCCAGTCACCGCCGCACACAGCCCCTATAAGAAGCCAACCTTGCACCGTGCATGGCCTCTGCCTGGGTTCAGTAGGAGTTGCCCGCAAGGGCTGTCCTACAACCAGGCTCTTCGGCCAAGCTCCCTAACCATCCAACACCATGTTGTGCATGGCCCTTTGGCCGTGTATGCAGACGTTGACCCCAGCCTCTCTGGGTGTCAGAATAGGTGTGAGGGAGTGTATCTGGGGGTGAAAGTGGCTGTGAGAGTGTCTGTCTTGGTGTGAGAATGCCTACATCAGTGTTTTAGTGGGTGCATCATTGCGTGTGCAGGTCAGTGAGTGGGTGCATGAGGGTGTCAGTGGGTCTATGAGTGGGTGTGTGAGAGTCTGAGTGGGTTTGTGAGTTGGTATGTAACTGTCTGAGTAGGTCTGTGAGTGGGTGTGTGAAAGTCTGACGGGGCTGTGAGTGGGACCATGAGGGTCTTAGTGAGTCTGTGAGTGGGTGAGTAAGTGTCTGAGTGGGTTAGTGAGTGGTTGCATAAGTGTCTGAGGCGGTGTGTGAGTGGGAGAAGAGAGAGAGAGAATGAGAGTGAGAGGTAGGGAGATTGAGACTTTTTTAGGCATTGATGTATGATATACCTAGAATGATATATTTCTGAACGGTTTAAAATTAAAAATGTATTAGTTATTTAAAAAAAGATTAATTACCCTTCATTTGAACTTTAAAAAAATTTACTTTTAAAAAAAAAGGAGGAAAACACGTCCGGCTGGACTCAAACCCTCAATGCTCAGTGTGAAGGTCAATGACCTTCACACTGAGCTATTCTTTTTTTATCCTTCTTTTCTTTTGCCCTTTGTTGGCTATCTGGGACCATGAGGGAGCCCTAAAGGGCTGCGAGGAGTCGCCAAGGGCTCCCCAGTGGACCCATTTGGTATTTAAATTTATTTGAAATGTGTTTTACACCATGCCCTCTATGGGCTATTTGTAACCACGGGAGAAGTCTCAAGGCCTCCCCCATGATCCCATCGTTCAGCAACCAAGGAGCTCCTTTTGACAGCAGCTCCGTGGTTGCTGAAGCAAACCTTTCATCAGGGATGTGTGCAGGGACCACAGATGAAAGCTCCACTTTCTGACAGTGGGACCTGCATGACAGGTCCTGCTGTCAGTAACTGGAGTGCTTGTTGTGGCTTGGCTGCAGCTTCAAAGCTGCATCCAAGGAACAGTAAACATCTATGTCCTGGGGCTTGGCACACCGGGACATAGCAGGAGCCAGCCCTGGGGGGGTGGAGATTCCCAGGGCCAGCAATGGCTCCTCGAGGGGAGCTTCACGGACCCCCTCCAACATGGACATTGCCCCGGTATGTGATGGTCCCCAGGGATTCGAAATGGACCCTCTTCACTTTCTTTACTATTTGCTCTGGGGAGGTGGTGGTTTCCGGGCCCACTGGTGGGCCGCATAGCCTCTCCACACAGAATATAATATATGTCACGGGGGTGGTGGTCCCCCGGTCCGAGGGGGGCTGCACCGCCCCCATGCGTAAAATATAAATATACGTCCCAGGGAGGTGGTGATCCCCGAGGCCAACAGGCCTCTTCCACACAATTATGCATTTTGCCCCAAGAGGTGATGGTCCCTGGGGCACGGGGGCTGTGGCTCCACAGCATAAATTTAAAAAATGACCTTGGGGAGGTGGTGGTCCCCGGGGCTGTAGTGGGGATGGAAAGGCCCCCCCACATTTAAATGTATAAATGCTCCGTGGGCTCATTAAAAAACAAGTGCAGGAGCCCGCCCTTGTTTGTTTTTATGTTAATGCCACGAATTCAAGAAGATTGCGATTTTGCTGCAAAAAAATGTTTTTTGCTCTGGAGGGGACCCTCTGCAAACGGCCACCAGAGCTAAGGAGTTAGGGTGTCTACAACCTGGCCCCTTTTCTTGTTTTTACTTATTTACTGGGACTTGGCTCAAGCTGAGTCCAAAAATGGCTGCCAACACTTCCTGGTTTGAAGCCAATCAGACATGTGCATTTCCCTGCACAAGCTTGCCTTTCTTCGTGGATACGTCACGGACAGAGATGTAAAAATTTGGATTTCCCTAAATTTCTCAAAAACTACTGAACGGATTCACACCAAACAAGCAAACAATCAATCTGTGCACTGACAGCCAAATTTGGTGTAATTCCATCCAGTGATTCATGTCGTAGATGTGTCTAAACGTCCTATAGGAACTAACATGAGAAACATAACTTTTTGGACCCTCCCGTTTTTCTAAGCGCCCGCTTGATGGATCACCCTGAAACTTTCCATGCGTAACAAGAATCACTGCAGTACTTTTTGAGGAAAATGTTTGTGAAGGTTCCTCAAACGGTGCCAAAGATATAGGCAAGTAAAAACAAACTTTTTCTATGGAAACATGATCCTAACTATAACTACCTAGTGGTGACGCCACAAGGTAGTATATATATATATATATATATATATATATATATACGTTTTTTGCCTTGCCTATATCTTTAGCACCATTTCACGAATCTTCACAAAATTTCCTAAAGAAGAGTGCCCAAGAATCTTATTGTGCATGGGCAGTTTTGCAGTGATCGGTCAAGCATGCACCAAGAAAAAGGGAAAAAGGGGTGGTCAAAAAAAGAGCATTTCCCATGTTAATTCCCATAAGAGTTTTTAACACAACTACAACCCAAATCACTGGATGAAATTACACCAAACTTGGCAGAAAGGTAGGTTTTGGTATGCAGATCACGCTTTTTGTTATTTGATGTAAATCTATCCAGTAGTTTAAAAGAAATTAAAGGAAAACCAAGTTTGTCTATCTAAAGGTGCGAAGGCTTTGCAAATCCTCGCGATCTTGTGCAGAGATCTCATTGACTGCCAACACTTCAACCCAGAAGTGTTGGCAGCCATTTTGGGACTTTGCTTCAGCTGAGTCTCACTCATAAATATAAAAAGTAAAGTGGGGCAGAGTACTGTTACCCTAATCCCCTAGACTCGGTCTAGGGATCCACCCAGTGACCCACCCTAAGGCTAAAAAGCATTCCAGCAGAAATTCCAAATATTCATGAATTTCATTGTGGATTGGAAGGAAATAAGGGAATGCGGTCTCCTGCACTTGCTTTTTATTTTGCCCCCGTGGGCCAGATACTGGGGGCATTAACAAAATATAAGAGGAGGATGCAAGGGCCCCCCTGATAAGCCCTGGGGACCACCACCTCCCCAGGACCATGCATATATTGTATGTGGGGGGGCCCACGAGGCATCCCCATGTCCAGGGGACACCACCTCCCCAGAGCAATACATGTTATGTATGATGGGAGCTGGCATGGCCCGCCTCACCCCAGGGACTGAGAAGTTCCCTGGGCAAATGCTTGTAAATTTATACTGGGCCTCATGCAGCCCCCATGCCTCAGGGACCACCACCTCCCTGGGGCAAATGCATGTAAATGTATGCAGTGGTCACACGCAGCCCCCTCACACCACGGGGACCACTGCTTCCCCGGGGCAATGCATGTTTAAGTTTATTCTGGGAATGTATGCTGGGGGCCATGAGCCCCCACACTCCAGGGACTGCCACCTCCCCAGGGCAACCCATATAATATATGGGGGGGCCACACAGCTCCCCAGGCCCAGGGGACCACCCCCTCCCTGGGGCCAATTAGAAATAAGGAGGGGGTTGCGCAACCCCTCTCTTAGAGCCATTTATGGCCCTGGGGACCACCACTGCCCAGAACTGGCTCCAGCTGCCTTCAAAGGGTCCTTACTGCTCCCACTAAGCAAAAGCAAACATAACTCCAATTTCAGCATGAAGGAGCAGTCAAACTGCTCCCCCTTGCTGAAAGCAGAGATTTCATCTCAAGCAGCAGGGAGCTGCAATTTCAAGCAAATCCTTTCTTGCGGGAGCAATGCTTGCTCCTGCAGTAGATTGGAGCCGGCTGGGACTGCGGGGGCCTTGAATAGCCCACCGCAGTCACCAAGAATTGAAAAAAAAGTAACGGTTGAACTGCAGATCAGCAATTCCACCTTGAATATAATATGATGAAGTCTCCTGAGGAACAATAACATTAGGAAAGTTACAAACACACAACGTCAATGGAGACATTACCAGGGCTTCTCTTAAGCAGCTGTAGTACAGGAGATGCACTGTAAATCTACCCAACGAGGTAACACTTACTAAATGAGCAGTAGAAAGTACTCCAGTTGGGTGGACATTCTGAACAAAACGGTGGCCTCTTCTTGGATAAATACACAGGGCAGGATTCATTGTGGCATGGTACTCATTTGACAGAACTCTAACCTCAATGGGAAGCACTTATAGATATAAACAAAGCAGGTGCCCAATTTCAAGGTCCACTTCTGTAAAGTACTAATCAACCTAGTTTATTGTGCATAGTCGAGGCAAAGCAAGTGTTTTTTTCTCCATTTCCACCTTGAAACCTTATCTGTAGTCCGTGATGGAGGTGTTTGTATCTTTGCTTTTTTCGAGCGCAATACCTTGGTATTTCTAGCCTTTACTGAATAGCAACTTGTCTGTTTAGATTCTGTGATTAACTCAAAAAGTATACAGTTAAGGCCTTATGCAGCAGGTATTAGCTACCCATATGTTCTCTCGGGTACAGAGCCAGGCCCATTGCCAATTCCAACACACATTCTGTAAAGCCAAAGGCTGTGCTCAGCGGGCACTGGCTGCACAGTGGGTTGGGCACTTACACCCTGTTGAAACACCCAGGGCCTGATTTATGAAAAACTATTGACGCATTTGCATAATTTTTTTACGCAAAAGCGGCACAAACATTATGTTAAGGCCCATATTTATACTTTTTTAGCGCCGCATTTGTGCCACTTTCTGACATAAAAGTACCCCAAACGTACAAAATACAGTTGTATTTTGTAAGTTTGCACCGCTTTTGCGTCAAAAAATGACGCAAATGCGGCACAAAAAAAGTATAAATATGGGCCTATATTTAGTAAGTTTGTACCGCTTTTGCATCGAAAAATGATGCAAATGCGGCGCTAACTTTTCATAAATCAGGCCCCCAGTGTGCACAATCAAAGGAATTGTGCAGGTCTGGTTAGCCAGCTATGGGTGCAATACGGTGCAAAGCATGGAAAACAAGCTCCGTATTTAATCCCCTTGCTCACAACAAGAGACAGTGCACTGTGGTGCTTAGATGTCCACAAGGCAGGAAGGTGGCCTGCCCGATATTCACATGATTTAAGGTTTTGTGCTGCTGAGGGTTAGGCACACGGTGGATTCGGCTTAGGACTGGCCTACCCGCACTATCCATGAGAAAAAAAGATTAATGCATAGTTGTTAAGGAACAGGAACCTGCGACATCCCTTCTCTCAAGTGTGCATAATCTAGTGACGTATGCTTAAAAGAAATCGCTCGTAATACAAATGGCCCCAAATATTCGTTCTATCTGTAATTTCCAGTGACTTTTTAGTATTGCCTGTAGCACATGGCTATGACTGGAGAGTACAATTAAGGTAATTCGTAATTGTGATGTTTTTAGTGAAACAAGTAAAACAAGGGTCAAAATCTATTGCATATGCAAGCTTTGGGTCCAAATCACTTCAACACTGGAAAAATAATGAAAAGAAAAGCAGATGGAATGTGTTTTCAATTTTTTTAACCAGTGAAGTTATCACTAAAAGACAGCTGGGAGGTTTCCAAAATAACATTAGTGCTTGCACTGATGATTGCAAGCATTCATTTGTCATGAACACAAGATGTTGTGCTGTCTGCACAGGAAATATATTTTCCGCAGTTCCTAAGGTAAATCGCTATGCCACTAACACCATTTCCTTGGCGACTGTCAGTATTCAGGTTGGCAATTTTTCATCAGGAAATGTTTCCAGGGCAGTAGTTTTCTTGAATGTTGAGTTGGTTGGATATTTTCCACTCGATAATCACTGTCCTATTTATTTCGGGTGTCTCAAAGGTATACTTTCTGGTTGTACCTTGATGACAATCTATGCAGCAATCAAAACATGATTTATTTGGAGAATTCGATAAAATCACCTTTAATAAATAACTTATAGCTCTTCACATTTCCTGACTAAATTATGTCTGTAAATTTACAAATCTCATCAAGAAAATAAAACCTACTAAAACAAGAGTCAGCGACATATTCAACGTAAATTATCACAATATATCTGTAAAACGCTTCTATAACTAAAATTATTAATATTCCCATTGGAATCTAACAGCACTACTAAATTAAGGTCGACACCACTATAAACTAGTTTTCCAGGTAGAAAGTATGCTTGCTGGACTCCTTTAGCTTTCGTGATAGATACATAATTCTTACTTGTAATACCAATGCTTTTTGTGCTTTATGTTTTTCTTTCCTAATCTTAAAGGCACACTTAAAATACGAGGTAAGTCTATATAAGATTCCCAGTTTACGCAAGCTAAAAAGATCCCTACACAAAGTTGTTTGCTCTATCCAGAATAGTGTTAGCAACTGCTTGAAAACTGACTTACACAAAGGGCACAACGCTATGAAGTGAGCGACTTCTTTCTTTCGATAGGCACACCTACATCAGAGTTTGACATACAGTAGAGTAGTGTACTGTAGAGTAGTGTGGAGAGGGGTGTAAGGTAGAGGGCAATGGAGTAGACCAGAGTACAGTAGAGTGGAGTACAATGGGAAAGAGTGGATTGGAATAGAGTGGTTTTGAGTGGCAAAGAGGGCAATGGCATAGAGTCGAGGGGTGCAGAGTGGAGTAGAGTGGCATAGAGTGCAGTAGCGTACAGTAGAGTGGTGCAGAGTAGAGTGGTGTGGAGAGTGGTGTAAGGTAGAGGGCAATGGAGTAGACCAGAGTACAGTAGAGTGGAGTACAGTGGGAAAGAGTGGAGTAGAATTGAGTGGTTTTGAGTGGCGAAGAGTGCAATGGCGTAGAGTCGAGGGGTGCAGAGTGGAGTAGAGTGGCATAGAGTGCAGTAGCGTACAGTAGAGTGGTGCAGAGTAGAGTGGCATGGCTTACAGTAGGGTGTTGTGCAGTATAGTGAAAAAGAAAGCAGTGACTTGGAGTAGATTGATGCGTAGCAGAGTAGAGTGGCATTGAGTGCAGTGGCCTAGAGTCAAGTACAACGGCATAGAGTGCTGTGGTGTAGAGTACAGTGGCATACAGTGCAGTGGCATAAATGGAGTGGTGTACAATGAAGTGACATACAGAGCAGTGGAGTTGAGTGGAGGAGAGAACAGTGTAGTGGTGTATAGCCCAGTGGCATAGAGTGCAGTAGCATACAGAACAGTGGTTTTGAGTGTAGTGACGTACAGTGCAGTGGTGACAGTACAGTGGCATACAGTGCAGTTGCATTAGCTGCAGTGGCAAAGAATTAAGTGGCATGAAGCACAGTGAAGCACAGTTCACTGGTGTACAATGCAGTGAGGTAAAGTGCATTGGGGGTGTTGTAGAATGTATTATATATATATATGTGTGTGTGTGTGTATATATATATATACATATATGTGTGTATATATATATATATAATATATATCTCTCTATATATATATAAATATATCTATATCTATAGATATATATATATATATATATATATATATATATATATATATATATATATATATATATATATATATATATTCACTAAAAAAAAACAAAGGTTACAGGGACATCATAGTTAGGCTTGCATTTTAAACGTACAAAACCATAGAAATTCTCCTGTTATAGTTAGAGTTATTTCAAGTAATTATAACTTGTGCCGTAAGGTAAACTTTGGTTTTCTAAGTGAATTTCTACGTTTTTTAAAATTCTGTTTCCTAACTATAACATCCATCTAATCTTTGAATTTTCAGTGAATTTCTATGTTTTTCAACATAAAGTTATTTTTATTACTATATGTTAATCTAGCCACCACCGGACACAGCCTGTGGCAGGCCCTGTGGCCAACCCCTTTTGACCCCCCATCACACATGCCCGAAGGCTTCGGCCGTGCGTGGCGGGGGAGGGATCTTAGCAGAAGTTGACAAGATGAACCCACACCTGCTGTATAAGGCCTTTGACCGTGCACTGTAGGAGATATTCACAGGCCTAAACAGACACATGGCTGTTCAATAAAGCTGTGCTTAGCCTTTATCCATATGCATCAAGGACTGGTCAAAGGGTTTGTTCTGCAGCCACGCCTTGTGCCCAATGCACTGTGTGCCCATCCTACACACAACAGACTCTGCATACATAGATACTTGTATAAAGTTAGCTTATTGGCATGTTAAGAGGTTTTGGTGATGATTTTGATTGTGTGGATGTAATTATGATTGTGAGGGTGTTGGGATATGATGTGGTCAGTTATGTTTAATATTGTGTAGGGTGTTAACTTTTGTTTGAAAAAGTGTTTGACATAAAAACTCTATGCTGAGGGTGTGAGTTAAGTGTGACTTACGGCCCGTTTATGAGTTTGGCGGTCGGACCACCAGTCGGCTGTATTGGCAGTCCCAAGAAGACTATTGCGCACCGGTCTCCCGACTGCCATATTAGGATGTATGCAGGCTGAAATGACGACCGCGTCTACAGAGTGCTACCCACCAGTGGCACGACGGGCAGCAATGTTGGTGGTGCATACTCTGTCGTCATCATGCCCGTGGCTAACCGCCAAGTCGGTAACAAAAACACTGTTGTATTGGTGGCCCCCTTGTGGCTGTTACCTGACTGCGGTAAGCCATCTTGGTATGCTGTCAGCAAAGCACCAGAACAGTGCCCAAACAGCTGAAACCCATTGGCCAAGTGGAAACACCTGCAAATCACAGTAGGAAACACACCCCATCCTGGACTATGATCTTTTGCCTCTCCACTGCAGCACAGCAAGACAGAGACCACACATCATTGTTTCATGCTTTTGAGATAAGGCATCTTTTTCCCATTCCATTTACCACTTTCCACACATTTCTTTTTTGAGACAGTCATGGTGGATGAAATCATAACAGTAGAGCCAAAATTGTTTGGAGCCCAAGTGCAACATACTCCTCTCAGTAGGAAAATGGAAATGTGGCAAAGAACAGTCGAAGAGTGAATGCTGTGGGCACCACCTCGAGCACAAAGAAGGATATGAGAAAGAGGAGGAACGACCTGAGGGAGCAGATGTGTTCCATGTCCTCTAGACAACACATGGAGTCCAAGAAGAATGGTGGTGGTCCTTCGAGCGCCCCATTAGAAATCTTCTCCTGGGAAGAGAAGGTCTTGGCCATCTTGCATTCTGAGGGCTTGAGAGGAATAGCTGGTGCGGCAGAGTCTCGTAAGTTACACCACAACAACTGTCACAAAATCTCCCATCTCATCTTTTGCCATTGTGCTGCCCATCTACTTTCCTAACATGAAACACTCAAAGATGTTAGATTGTCAATTTGTATTGTCGTCCATAACATCACATGTATCAATCTCCACCATATTTTGGAATGGGGGTCCATAGGTGTGTTACTAGTAAAATATAATCCCAGGATCCATAGTTTATGTCAACATGTACATTTATGGTCCAACCTAACTACAGTGAGGCAAAATGTATGTAAGACTATCAAGTGCTGGGAGTGAGAAAGTGACATGACTACAACTATCATGAGGCCCTGTTTCTGTAACTAAAAACAAGAGGCCATTGTGTTCTTGCCCATATTCACTTGTTTATCATGTCAAAAATGATGTTCCCGCATCATAGAGTCTACCATTTGTCAAATGTTGGAAGTAGAGAGAGTGACATGACTACAACTACCCTGAAGCCTTGTTTCTGTAACTGGAAACAAGAGGCCATTGTGCTCTTGCCTATATTCACTTGTTTGCCATGTCACAACTGATGTTCACTCATCATAGAGTCTACCATTTGTCAAGTGTTGGGAAGAAGGGAGAGTGACATGACTACAACTACTAGGAGGCCCTGCTACTATAACTCAAAACAAGAAGCCATTGTGCTCTTGCCCATATTTGCTTGTTTGCCATGTCACAACTGATGTTCACTCATCATGGACTGAGCAATCTACAAATCATACTTAACTCAGAGACGTGTCTGCGTACATAGCTTGATGCTGCACTGGTATCCACAAATGAAACTAATGATGGCATGAATGACACCTTACCAAGTATGTACATTAAATATTTGTAAGGCATTGAGCTGCTTCAGCTGATTAGAAGTGTCAGGTAACCCATTGACTTTGCACAACTCATGCGATGACTACTGCTACATATACAGCCAAGATGTGTCTTCACCTGTATTGGAATGGTCAAATAATATGTTACTTCACCACTGTGTTGACTTAACTGTTTGCACTTTGTCGTGTTCATTCCTTCATCTAAAATATAACTTATTGGCACATCTAATGAGCTGCTCAATTCTAATGCAGTTTTTTCAACCTCTGAAAATGTCTTGTCAACAACTTCAATACCGTGGAAATATATCACAATAGGAAACCCTACCTATTAAGATTTTCCTAGGTCTCTACTCACTGTGACACAAACAAATTGGATGTAGATCCCACACTAACACCACTGACAATGTTCTCTATTCCACAACAGGTCACTCTGGCACAGAACCTGCGAGGAGATTGTCCACCGAACCGACTCTGAACCCACCACCGGATGACGCCCTCAGGGATGACAACACTCCTTAACATGTGGATGAGGATGACAGACCTGACATTTGGTCAGCCTGGTCAGACGATAACAGTGAGTCTCACTGTGCCCACACCAACACCTCCCTCCCTAGCTGCAACAACAAGTCAGCCAAGAACATTCCCCCAACCTGTGTACCTACCACAGTTAGTACAATGTTGTGCCCCAGTCCTGGATCTCGAAGAGAAAATCACTAGCACTGACAGAGCGACTAGGACCCAGTTGGAGAGGGCACTCTGGACTAAGGGAACAGGCTCATGGGGGTAGGGTCTGTGAGAGGGATGGTGTGGGCCAGCAGAGTGAGGCTACTGAGGCCACTCACAACCAGGACACCATCAGCCAAGCCTTGGGGGTCTATCAGTAGTCCCAGGGCATGATGGATCAGGTAGTTACTGAAGTCCAGGAAATTAAGCAGCTGCAGAGGGAGATGTACCAACAGATGGAGGCCCACAACTCCATCAAGGGTACCCTTACAGGAGTGGTGATGGACATCCATACAACCTTAAGCAGGGCTTTTCTACCACTATCTACCCCTTCCTGTGATGCAAATACATCAATCCCATTTACATATGTGGCAGCCAGATGAAGGGAGGCCATGCAAGAGGAAAAAACACTGTGAGACACCCCTGCCTCTGCAGCAGCTGAACCCCAGTGCCCTTGCAAGCAGGGTCATGTATGTAAATATCCAGGAGGTGCGGATGGTAAGACTCCCACCACTGCCACCAAGAAACCTCAACCTTAATAGCCTCCTTTGTGTACCACACATTCACTCTGTGGACTAATTCTGAACACTATTCCAGTTCTGATGGTAGGAGTAATCTGGACTTTGGATTTCAGATGATTTGGCATCTACATCTATAGGTTAATTCACTGTGACTGACTGCATCACTTTTCTTTTATGTCACATGATGACTACTGCTGCATATACAGCCAAGGTGTGTCTTCACCTGTATTGGAATGGTCAAATAATATGTTACTTCTCCGCTGTGTTGACTTAACTGTTTGCACTTTGTTGTGTTCATTCCTTCAATACAACTTATTGGCACATCTAATGAGCTGCTCAATTCTAATACAGTTTTTGCAACCTCTGAAAATGTCTTGTCAACAACTTCAATACCATGGAAATATATGACAGTAGGAAACCCTACCTATTAAGATGTTCCTATGTCTTTACTCACTGTGACACAAAACGATTGGATGTAGATTCCACACTAACACCACTGACAATGTTCTCTATTCCACAACAGGTCACTCCGGCACAACACCTGGAAGGAGATTGTCTACCGAACAGTCTCTGAACCCACCCCTGGATGAAGCCCTCAGGGATGACAACACTCCTGGACATGTGGATGAGGATGATGGACCTGGCACATTTGGTCAGCCTGGTCAGACGATAACAGTGAGTCTCACTTTGCCCACACCAACATTTCCCTCCCTAGCTGCAACAACAAGTCAGCCAAGAATCCCCCAACCTGTGTACCTACCACAGTTAATACAATGTTGTGCCCCAGTCCTGGATCCTGAAGGGAAAATCACCAGCACTGACACAGAGCAACCAGGACCCAGTTGTAGAGGGCACACTGGACCAAGGGAACAGGCTTGTGGGGGTAGGGTCTTATGAGAGGGATGCTGTGGGCCAGCATAGTGATGCTACTGAGGCCACTCATGACCAGGACACCATCAGCCAAGTCTTGGGGGTCTATCAGTAGTCCCAGGGCAAGATGGACCAAGTACTTACTGAAGTCTAGGAAATTAAGCAGATGCAGAGGGACATGTACCAACAGATGCAGGCCCATAACCCCAACATGGGCACCCTAACAGGAGTGGTGATGGACATCCATTCAACCCTAAGTAGGGCTTTTCCACCACTATCTACCCTTTCCTGTGATGCAAATACATCAAGCCCATCTACTTATGTGGCAGCCTGAGGAAGGGAGGCCCTGCAAGAGGATAAAACACTGTGAGACACCCCTGCCTCTGCAGCAGCTGAACCCCAGTGCCCTTGCAAGCAGGGTAATCTATGTAAATATCCAGGAGATGCGGATGGTAAGACTCCCACCACTGCCACCAAGAAACCTCAACCTTAATAGCCTCCTTTGTGTACCACACATTCACTCTGTGGACTAATTCTGAACACTATTCCAGTTCTAATGGTAGCAGTAATTTGGACTTTGGATTTCAGATGATTTGGCATCTACATCTATAGTTTAATTCACTGTGACTGACTGCATCACTTTTCTTTTATGTCACATGATGACTACTGCTGCATATACAGCCAAGGTATGTCTTCACCTGTATTAGAATGGTCAAATAATATGTTACTTCTCCGCTGTGTTGACTTAACTGTTTGCAATTTGTTGTGTTCATTCCTTCAATACAACTTATTGGCACATCTAATGAGCTGCTCAATTCTAATACAGTTTTTGCAACCTCTGAAAATGTCTTGTCAACAACTTCAATACCATGGAAATATATGACAGTAGGAAACCCTACCTATTAAGATGTTCCTAGGTCTTTACTCACTGTGAAACAAAACGATTGGATGTAGATTCCACACTAAACTAACACCACTGACAATGTTCTCTATTCCACAACAGGTCACTCTGGCACAACACCTGGAAGGAGATTATCTACCGAACAGACTCTGAACCCACCCCTGGATGAAGCCCTCAGGGATGACAACACTCCTGGACATGTGGATGAGGATGATGGACCTGGCACATTTGGTCAGCCTGTCAGACGATAACAGTGAGTTTCACTGTGCCCACACCAACATTTCCCTCCCTAGCTGCAACAACAAGTCAGCCAAGAATCCCCCAACCTGTGTACCTACCACAGTTAGTACAATGTTGTGCCCCAGTCCTGGATCCTGAAGGGAAAATCACCAGCACTGACACAGAGCAACCAGGACCCAGTTGGAGAGGGCACACTGGACCAAGGGAACAGGCTTGTGGGGGTAGGGTCTTATGAGAGGGATGCTGTGGGCCAGCATAGTGATGCTACTGAGGCCACCCATGACCAGGACACCATCAGCCAAGTCTTGGGGGTCTATCAGTAGTCCCAGGGCATGATGGACCAGGTACTTACTGAAGTCCAGGAAATTAAGCAGCTGCAGAGGGACATGTACCAACAGATGCAGGCCCATAACCCCAACATGGGCACCCTAACAGGAGTGGTGATGGACATCCATTCAACCACAAGTAGGGCTTTTCGACCACTATCTACCCTTTCCTGTGATGCAAATACATCAAGCCCATCTACTTATGTGGCAGCCTGAGGAAGGGAGGACCTGCAAGAGGATAAAACACTGTGAGACACCCCTGCCTCTGCAGCAGCTGAACCCCACTGCCCTTGCAAGCAGGGTAATCTATGTAAATATCCAGGAGGTGCAGATGGTAAGACTTCCACCACTGCCACTAAGAAACCTCAACCTTAATATCCTCCTTTGTGTGTCACACATTCACTCTGTGGACTTATTCTGGACACTATTCAATTTCTGATGGTAGGAGTAATCTAGACTTTGGATTTCAGATGATTTGGCATCTACATCTATAGTTTCATTCACTATGACTGCATCACTTTTTTTTAATATCTGTTATTCTGTACGGAGTTTCTTTTCAGATACGGCTTGCTTTGACACACAGGGCGCTCGGAGGGGAGCGTGATACTGCACTATTCTTCTCTACTTATAATATATGGGCTGTAACTATGGGCTTTTCTCAGTTTCTTGAAGTTACGACTTCTGTTATTCTGCCACGCCTTTCTTTGTTGCGCCATTTAATTTCATGGAGGGCGATAATTGTGTATATATGTTCTAACCATATTAGTGTTACACTGGAGAATTAGACCTTAATCTACTTAATCTACATTGGGTCCCCATGTGTTTTTTACCCTGGTGTACCTAATTGGTGGATACAACTTGACGCTTGATGTTATGGCCATTTTGTGATTAGGAATTCTTTTTGCATATAGTATCCATTGGTTGTGTGTACTATTTGGGGTTATATTTACCCAGTCTACATATTTTCTGGTCTTTTGGGAATGACGCTTATGTTGTTTTTATTTTCAAAGGCTATTTTTAGCTATGGCTTCTTTAATTTCTTTTTAGAATTTGTTCTTGGACTTATCATGGTCCACCGTACTGACTTACCTGCCTCTACCTTGGACATTTTCGCCTGCTAGAACTTCTGATTTCGGACAGCCTAATTTCAGGTATTTCCCAGGTTTTAGAGGTTGTTGGGTTCCTAGCATCGTTTGTGACGTGTGGCATATGCGCTTTTGCGCTCTTTGTATGTTTCACATATAACCAGTTGTTTTCGCATTATCTCTCTTTCTTACATTTCCAGATGCAAAGACTTACATTACCTTTATGATTGGCTTATTGACTTAGTCGTGCTATCATCACGCCCAAATAGGTACGACCATTTCCGGTACTACCGTTCCACCTTTCCCGGTTTCTTCACTGACTTATGCTTTGTTTGGACTATTCACAATCTCCATTCTCTCCTAGGATTTTGCACTGAGATTTATTGCATGTTTTTAAACTTTACTCATTACTATATTATATCTATGATCTGCAGTATGTCTTTCTTCTCTTTTTGCCGGGTCTTCTCTTGGCATGTCACATATGGTGTCTCCTTGATAGCTTTTTGTGACTCTTGGTGGTTTGGCCATGTCCATGACTCCTATATCTGATTGCCCATTCTTTGGGATACTCCCATTTTCTATATGGTGACTATACACAGATCATGAATTAAGAACATTTCTGTTAATGACCACTATTATTTGATTATGTACATTATTTATGATTTACCATGTAAGAAGAATTACATTGTATGTATATATATGGTTTTCTACAGCCTTGAAAAAGTCACCAGCGTGACAAAACACGTGTTGGCTGTGTCTGCAGTGAAGTACTTTGTTTACTGAAATACAACGCTTTCAACAATAAATACATCATTTTCCAAGGAAATTGATGTGAACACCGACGTATATGTTTGTTTCATCTATCCAATGGAAACTAGACATTACGTATTGTAACAGACTTGTGTCATACTAGTATTAATTGTGTGCGGTGGTCTAATTTTGCTTATCTTCACTTGTGTAAAATAATTTTTACACTTGATTTTGCCCATGGGCGGTAGGACATTCAGTTCACCTACACCACTTCTTATCGTATAATATACCTGACTATTTGTGTCTAACTTCCTAGGAGTGCGGCCATCTTCACCCTTACTACCCCCTTGTTTAGCTTACTAGGCCTGTTTGGCACTTTGTGGTGAGCCGCACCCTAGGTCACACATATACTGTAAATATTACTGCTCTGTGTATTTAACTATGGACATGGCTTCTTTTGATGGCAATCGTGATACTCTAGCTGCTGAATTATTCGCTAAAAAATCTACCTCTATCTCCACGGGGACCAATTCAAGTATTAAGAAAGGTCTTATACAAAAATTCATTAGACTTGAAAGACTGAAAAAACAAGAACTATCCAGGTGGTGGGATGCTACCACACTCAAGCGATACATTGAGTTGAAACAAGTTCCTAGGTGGTTACGTGTAATTATTTTTCCATCTTTTGACGATCTTGACCCAGATCTTCTAGGGGAATGGGAACACCTAATTTCTTCAACGTCCATAGGCATGATGAACATACTCATCAAACATGCCGATAGAAAAAGGGATAAGTTACTACTTGAAATCTCTGCTTTAGAGGAAGAAATTAAAAATGTTAATCTCTCAGAGGCAACCAACAAAAATTATAACATATTGAGAGACATACTTAACGGTTACCAACTGTACATCAAGGACAAAAAACACAGAAAACTCATTAGAGATTAAAATGATTATGCGAAAGGTCGCATCTATACTTTTGCTCGTCGATTTGACCAGGTGAACAATGAATGTAACACTAAGAGCAGTGAAACTAATCTCTCAGATGTATCAACTCCCAGTAGCCTTTCGGACATCTCGAATCTCTCAAACACTAGTGTAGTCCCCTCTACTGAGGGATCTGCTACTAATTTGCCTCTACAGAGTGTTCCCAAGCCCTCACCTTTTTTAGAAGAACTGGGTCGCTACAGAAAGGGTATACGCCAGAACTACAACAGGCTCCCAAACGCAAACCCACCCATAGGGGGGAGGGAAAACACAGTGGGAGACAAAAGGGAGGGCGTGACCACTCACTCTATTGCCAGGACTCAGAAAACTTGAATTGTTGCACTGTTCCGTTACCCCCCTCACCTATGACTGATTCAGTACAGGTTATTAACTTGTCCAAGCTGATACTGACTAATAATAAAATAAATGTTCTACAAAAGGGCTTGGGTTTCTGTCCTGTTTGTAGACCAGATTTCACAGAAATCCATATAGATCTATTTAAGTATATACGTCGGCTTAAATTGAAGAAATGTTTTCTTAATAAAGCAATATACAACAAGGTACCCAATCCCATCCAACGTACATGTAATAGATCCATAAGTGACATACGTGACATTCAGATTGTTCTATCTCTGAATCCTACTACTCCTTCTGGAGTGAGCATGGAGGACTTACTCTCTCACCTGAACATCCAACCTAATTTGGATCTTGACAGTGGCCTAAAACCTAAATCGACCTTTGTTCCCATATTACCTCCTGACAACAATGATGATATCTTTTATAAGGCTGTAAGTACTGACCTTTTTGAATTGGAGGATAAACTCAGGACACAGACTCGCAGAATGAGAAATAACCTAAACCATAATGAGGTTTTGGCCTTACAGAGACTTTCTACTTGCACTGACATCATTATTAGTGAAGCTGACAAAGGGGGCAATGTGGTGGTTATGAATAGATCGGACTATGGGGGTCATTCTGACCCCGGCGGGCGGCGGGAGCCGCCCGCCTGGAGGGAACCACCAGAATACCGCTGCGCGGTCAAAAGACCGCCGCGGGTATTCTGGGTTTCCCACTGGGCTGGCGGGCGACCGCCAAAAGGCAGCCCGCCAGCCCAGTGGGAAACACCCCTCCATGAGGATGCCGGCTCCGAATGGAGCCGGCGGAGTGGAGGATGTGCGACGGGTGCAGTGGCACCCGTCGCGTATTTCAGTGTCTGCAAAGCAGACACTGAAATACAAAGTGGGGCCCTCTTACGGGGGACCCTGCAGTGCCCATGCCATTGGCATGGGCACTGCAGGGGCCCCCAGGGGCCCCACCACACCCCTCACCGCCATCCTGTTCCTGGCGGTCGGAACCGCCAGGAACAGGATGGCGGTGAGGGGGTCGGAATGGGATTCCCAGGGCAGCGGAAAACCGGCGGGACAGAATGCCCTGCGGGGCACCGCCAGCCTGTTGGCGGTGCTCCCGCCGACCCCGGCCCCGGCGGTCCTTGACCCCCAATGTGTCTGAGATTGACAGACAGCTAAGTGACACTACAGCCTACTCATGCTTACCAGAGAACCCCCTACATAAAGTTGTCAACCTAATTGAGGATAGACTGACGTATTGGAAGAACATGTGTCTCATCTCTGACCAGGAATACAGATTTTTGTTCAATAGTACACCTAGGGCACCTTGTATTAATATTCTACCAAAAGTTCACAAACCTGGACTGTTTCCACCTGGTAGGCCCATCATTTCTGGTACAGGCTCACCTACTGAACAAATCTCCGAATTTATTGACTCATTTTTACAACCTCTGGTACGCAATCTACCATCCTATATACAGGATTCTAGAGACTTGTTGTGTCAATTGGAGGACATCGACTGGTCGGATGAGTATACTTTTGTAACCTTGGACGTCAGTTCATTGTACACTTCCATTCCGGTGGAAACAGGTTTGGAAATGCTCTCCATAACACTTGCTGATCGTGATGCTACCTTATATGAACATACTCAAATGCTTCTGGATCTTACTAGGTTAGTTCTAGAGAATAACGTGTTCTTACCCAATGGACGTTGGTATCAGCAGTGCCAGGGGGTAGCTATGGGTGCCAGATTTTCACCTTCCTATGCTAACCTCTATATGGGACAATTCAAAAAACGCCATCTTTGGTCCAACTGCCCCACTCAGATTACCTCAAATATTTTATTCTGGGGCAGATATATTGATGATATTTTCACTATATGGACAGGCAGCATCCCTGACCTGAAACTTCTTATTGATCATCTCAATACAAATGGCTTCAATCTTTCCTTCACCTACAAAAGTGATAGCGCCCAAATCGAATTTCTTGATCTCCTATTATATGTGACCGGGAACAAGATCTCATCCAGATTTTATAGGAAACCTACAGCTTGCAACTCTATTCTCCACGCGCGCAGCGCACATCCCAAATCTCAGATCCAGGCTATACCATATGGTGAAATGGTACGGATACGTCGTAACTGTAGTGACAACAACATGTTCTCAAAAGAACTTGGAGACCTGGCACAACGTTTTCGTCCCGGAGGATACTCGGAGGATCTGAGCTCCAAGGCTAACAAACGAATTGCATTAAAACAACGCCAATCCTTACTTATCAGAGGCCGTACCAAACACATGCAGTCGGCAAAGAAAAAAAAAATCCTTTCATTACTAGGTTTAGCCCTGCCAGCACGCTAATATATCGGATACGAAATAAACACTGGCATATATTACTACTAGATGCTGGCTTAACTTCTGTAATCATCAAAACACCATCTATTACACACAGCAGGGGTAAAACTCTGAGAAACCTTTTATGCCCCAGTTTCCTAGCACCGCCTACTAAGACATCACAGCAGACATGGCTCTCTAACAAACCCACTGGCTTTTACAAATGTGGTTGTTGTGTGTCCTGCTCTATGGCTCTCAACAAAACAACATATTTTTCTTATAATATCAATTTTACTCACCACATCAGACACTTTATTAACTGTAATACTAAGTATACTGTTTACTGCATTATTTGCGTGTGTGGATTAATATATGTGGGCAGTACCATTCGTCCACTAAAAGAACGAATACAAAAACACATTAGAGCGATCAGGAACCATACCTCAACCTACCCTCTTGCAACACACTTCAACCTTTTGCACGGGGAGAATGACATTCTCAACATTAGATTGCATGGAATTGCCCATGTAGACGTTTCGCCCAGATTTGGCAACAGGACAAAAGACCTACGCAGATGTGAGGCCAAATAAATTCTAAAACTTCGGGCTGTAGAATTGGGTCTCAACATGGACCGAGAGTTACATGTTTTCCTTAGTTAGACGTGTCGCATCTTTTCCTTTCAGGTTTCACTTTCCCTTTTCACACCCTTGGTGTAATTAGGATATGTAATATCATCCAACCATGTTTACAAAGAATTACCATTTCTGAGTATTTTGAACCTTAAAGTGTTTGTACCCCGATATGAAACTACACCTTGCGACAAGAGCTTTACTCGGTCATGCTGATGTTATATGTTTATCTATGTTAATAGTTACCACACTCACCTACCATATGTTTGCATTATCATTGTTCTGTTTCTGATTTGTGATGTATAATTATTCATAAACCCACATTACTCTGTCTGCCTGTAATGAATTTCATTGTTGTTTGGCTCTGTTGTTTCTGCGCAATATACATGTGTTTCTCTTACTATATGTTATTAATTATCATGGATCCATGAAGTTTATGTCTTATTCCCCTCATTGTCTTCATTATGCTTGCTTTCTCTACTTGTCTTTCTTTATGACCGGGCTTGCATGTGTCCAACTGTTTTACCATTTTTGCTCTTGTCACTAATGCGGTGTATGTTTCACTTGTTATATTCTATGGCATCTCCTTTTGTTATATTCTATGGCATCTCCATTTGCCTTTACATACATTCCACCTTCCTTTCCAACTTGCCCTGGCGTAGGTGTTGCTTAATCAGTCTTTTCTCTGTAGTAATCGCATAATGCACTCTATTTAGTTCGACGTTTCAATATGGCTGCCATGCAACCGGCGTTCTGTTAACTTTCTACTTTCCAAATTAACTCAGTAGTCCTACTATGATTTCTACGGCCCTTACTCTCACGCGCTTACTTATAGTCGCGTGTACTACGTTGTACTGATTATTTGTCAGCACTACCACAGCACTCAGAACCACAGACACTTGTCCGCATTACGGTGAGTTTGAGGCTGGGCTGTACATTTCCATGTGTTATTCCGTACGGAGTTTCTTTTCAGATACGGCTTGCTTTGACACACAGGGCGCTCGGAGGGGAGAGTGATACTCCACTATTCTTCTCTCCTTATAATATATGGGCTGTAACTATGGGCGTTTCTCAGTTTCTTGAAGTTACGACTTCTGTTATCTGCCACGCCTTTCTTTGTTGCCCCATTTAATTTCTTGGAGGGCGATAATTGTGTATATATGTTCTAACCATATTAGTGTTACACTGGAGAATTAGACCTTAATCTACTTAATCTACATTGGGTCCCCATGTGTTTTTTACCCTGGTGTACCTAATTGGTTGTTACAACTTGACGCTTGATGTTATGGCCATTTTGTGATTAGGAATTCTTTTTGCATATAATATCCCTTGGTTGTGTGTACTATTTGTGGTTATATATACCCAGTCTACATATTTTCTGGTCTTTTGGGAATGACGCTTATGTTGTTTTTATTTTCAAAGGCTATTTTTAGCTATGGCTTCTTTCATTTCTTTTTAGAATTTGTTCTTGGACTTATCATGGTCCACCGTACTGACTTATCTGCCTCTACCTTGTCATTTTCGCCTGCTAGAACTTCTGAGTTCGGATAGCCTAATTTCAGGTATTTCCCAGGTTTTAGAGGTTGTTAGGTTCCTAGCATCGTTTGTGACGTGTGGCATATGCGCTTTTGCGTTCTTTGTATGTTTCACATATAACCAGTTGTTTTCGCATTATCTCTCTTTCTTACATTTCCAGACGCAAAGACTTACATTACCTTTATGATTGGCTTATTGACTTAGTCGTGCTATCATCATGCCCAAATAGGTACGACCATTTCCGGTACTACCGTTCCACCTTTCCCGGTTTCTTCACTGACTTATGCTTTGTTTGGACTATTCACAATCTCCATTCTCTCCTAGGATATTGCACTGAGATTTATTGCATGTTTTTAAACTTTACTCATTACTATATTCTATCTATGATCTGCAATGTGTCTTTCTTCTCTTTTTGCGGGGTCTTCTCTTGGCATGTCACATATGGTGTCTCCTTGATAGCTTTTTGTGACTGTTGGTGGTTTGGCCGTGTCCATGACTCCTATATCTGATTGCCCATTCTTTGGGATACTCCCATTTTCTATATGGTGACTATACACAGATCATGAATTAAGAACATTTCTGTTAATGACCACTATTATTTGATTATGTACATTATTTATGATTTACCATGTAAGAAGAATTACATAGTATGTATATATATGGTTTTCTACAGCCTTGAAAAAGTCACCAGCGTGACGAAACATGTGTTGGCTGTGTCTGCAGTGAAGTACTTTGTTTACTGAAATACAACGCTTTCGACAATAAATACATCATTTTCCAAGGAAATTGATGTGAACACCGACGTATATGTTTGTTTCATCTATCCAATGGAAACTAGACATTACGTATTGTAACAGACTTGTGTCATACTAGTATTGATTGTGTGCGGTGGTCTAATTTTGCTTATCATATAATGCAAGACTCAGACAAATGGCAGTACAACACGTTCTGATTACAGGGTTATTCCAATCCAGTGTTTGTGCATCGGGTGGTACGACTCCAACAAATGTCAGCAATGTTCCACAGGCACTTTGGCCGACAATGGTGAAACAAATCACCAGCTACATACAGTTTGTTGGACCTGACAGCCTTAGGGTGGTCACCCCCAACTATTTGCCTGCCTTCCTCCACCTTTTGACACTGTTTTTGCTGGCTTTAGGACTGCTAACCAGTGCTAAAGTGCATATGCTCTCTTCCTTAAAACATGGTAACATTGGCTCAAACTGAATTTGCATATTTAATTGACTTGTAAGTCTCTAGTAAAGTCTACTACATGTGCCCAGGGCCTGTAAGTTAAATGCTACTAGTGGGCCTGCAGCACTGATTGTACCACCCACATAAGGAGCCCCTTAACCATGTCTCAGGCCTGCCATGGCAAAACCTGTGTGTGCCGTTTCACTGCCACTTCGACTTGGCCTTTAAAAATAATTGCCAAGCCTTAAACCCCCCTTTTTCTACATATAAGTCATCCCTAAGGTAGGCCCCAGGTAACCCAGAAGGCAGGGTGCTGTGTAGGTAAAAGGCAGGACATACATCTGTGTGTTTTATATGTCCTGGTAGGGGAAAACTCCTGAATTCTATTTCTACTGCTGTGAGGCCTGCTCCTTTCATGAGCTACCCTCATATACTGTTTGAGTGGTAGCTTCTGTTCAGAAAGGAGTAGACAGGTCATATTTAGTATGGCCAGAATGGTAATACAAAATCCTGCTGACTGGTGAGATTGGATTTTATATTATTATTTTAGAAATGCTACTTTTAGGAAGTGAGCATTTTCTCTGCACTTAAAATCCTTCTGTGCCTTACAATCTGTCTCCAATCCACGTCTGGGCTGGGCTGGTTTACAGCTCCCTTGTGCATTTCACCCAGACAACCACAAACACAGGGTGCTCAGTCACACCTGCACACATCTGCATACTGAATGGGTCATCCTGGACTGCAAGGGTGGAGGGCCTGACATATATTTCAAAGGACAGTGGCCTGTCCTCACATAAAGGACTGCCAAACCCCCTACTGGGACTCTGGCAGACAGGATTGTACTTAAATGGGACCTTGTGCGCTTCAAAACCACTCTTTGAAGTCTCTCCCACTTCAAAGGCCCTTTGGGGTATAGAAACTGGTCCCCTGACCCTACCAACCCAGACACTTCTTAGGAAGACATTCTATACCAGAGCCTGCAACCTGCCAAAAGAAGCTGCCTGGCTGCCCAAAGGACTCACCTGGACTGCTTTGCTGTAAAGGACTGCTGCCTTGCTATTGCCATGCTTCCTTGCTATTCTCTGGCTCTGCTGAGAAGTGCTGTCTAACAGCTTGGATTGAGCTTGCCTCCTGATTTCTGGAGTCTCAGGGCCCAAAAGACTTTATCTGTGCAAAGAAACTCCTTGTGCGATGAAAATCGACGCACAGCCTGCCCAATGATGAGAAAAGCACTGCATCACCAAAGTGGAACAACGCAGCCCAGCTCCCCGAGCGGAGATCGATGCAGTGCCAGAGTTGCGACTTGAACTTCGACTTACAGCCCACCGGATCGATGCACCGCCAAGCCGGAATATTGCAGCCCGACTTCCTTCAAAAAGAATCAACGCAGTGCCATCCGTGTGACAGAAACTTCCCCGCATCGCCCATCAGATTGACGCAGCACCTGTGCCTTCATCCAGCATGCCCAGGATTACTATGCAACGTCACTTGGCGTCAAAAGACCCAACATCGCAAAGAGGATTCAAACTTGCGTGCCGGAATTCAACACAAAGCCCTTGCCGCATGGAAAGGAATCGATGCATCGTCTGTGTGCACACGGAAAATCTGACGCACACCCTTTGTTTTCCATGCATGTATTTTTTATGCAAACCAGGTGCTTGCAAGAGACCATTGTTGTTTTTTAGAACTGAACACACTTTTTATCATTTCAAAAGTGATATTTTAATGTGTAGTTATCAAATCTTGATCGTTTTGACCGGCATTTAACCAGATAAATATCTTATATTTTTCAAAATCTGTGTGATGTCTTTCTGTGTGGTGTTCTCACTGTGTTATTGCATGATTTATTGCACAAATACTTTACACATTGCCTTCTAAGTTAAGCCTGACTGCTCAGTGCCAAACTACCAGAGGGTGGGCACAGGATAATTTGGATTGTGTGTGACTTACCCTGGACAAGGGTGTATACCTCTGTCAACTAGAGACCCCATTTCTAACACAGCTCATACAAAAGAGGGTTTCGCCAATGTGGAGGGAAACTAACATGAACTCGGCCTACAACTACGTATTGTCTGAGAACATGATGACACACATAATGCATCATGGCCATCAGAGGACAAGGAACAAGTTTAATGGAATCTCCTTAACTTCCATCCTATCTCTGTGTATGCTGTCTTGGTACAGGTCTTGTACACCTAGTCTGTGACATACATTTCCAGGAACAATCCATGTCCACTTCGTATGTCCCAATAGCATCACATACCTGCTAATGTCACAACTCTGAAATGTCCAAGTGAAGATACTATGGTCAAGGTACCTAAACATACACAAAAACAAAGAATTTGGCAATGGAACCATGCATTTGGCACAATTCACATAGCTAACATCTGGAGAATGCAATCCATGACAAAAATCTGACATAAACAAATCAACATTAACAAAATGAGAATGTGTCAAACCTTCCTCACCAAACACCCTTTGCCAGATTTTTCCAGAGCTTCAGTTTTCTGACATACATACTCCTCACATCATCACCACAAGAGTTAATTGTACAATCAAAGTCATGACATTTCATGACATACATGTACTCACGAGAAGAAGCTGTCAATTATATCTGGTCACAAGTCAGCTTCTTCCTCTTCACCACTCTCATCACCATTTGGCATTTCAAGATTCTCACCCGGTTGCACTTGCTGTGTAAGGGTGTTCCTTATCAGGGCAATGTTTTGGAGCATGCAGCAGACCACAGTGATTTGACACACCTTCCCGTGTAAGTAGAGAAGTTCTCCCCAGTCTTGTCCAGACAGCGAAATCTGGCCTTCAGTAGAGGTGGGCGCTGAACTCTGCTCCTCTGGCAGAGTTCACTGAGTTTTGGCACTCCAAGTGGAGCAGGTAGTTTGGCAAATAAAAACTCTGCCAGCTGGAGGCTAAGCGGAGTTCACCGGCAAGCCGATCACCTGCAAACGTACAAAATAGTAGAACAAACCTTGTCATTTAAACAACTGCTAATTTTGGGCACACTGTCAGAATACAAAGGATACAATAAGTCTTATTCAAGAGAAGTATGTACATCAAAAACATAACAGGCACTTAGGTCTGAACCCTAAATCAAGATAGGTACCTTTTTGTGCTGAGAACACAAAGCTCAGAACGCCACAGGTCCAAACTCTACTATAAATAGAAAGAGAAGATCACATGAGAGTGGCTCACACGTCAGGAAACTAGAGCATATATGGTGGAAGACAACCACTATTGAGACAATGAAAGACATCTTTTAAAATTGTGCAGAAGTGTTTATATTTTAATCCAATATGACTGCCACAATATTGTTGTCCATTTACTGTTTCCAATGACAGTCGGTTTCTAAATGTCGGCAGTTCTGAGATCAGTGCCGACCATGAGCCTGTGCAGGTTCTGACTTTGTGAGGTTATTTGGTTCAGGCATTTACGGTTCAGGGGCAAAGACAGTCTCCTGCTCTCTATCTTGGAACCTCGTAGAGAGTCTGGCATTCTGTCTGACTAACATAGATACTGAACTGAGGTATTTATTAATGAAGTTACTGTTTGGTAATTTTAAATAAACATGAGTGACAAAATCACTACTTGTGAGCAATACTATTTGATACTGGTTTTATTCATATATTAAGAGGAGTAGCCACTTAATATGGCTGTAAGAATGTAGAGAGTCTGGCATTCTGTCTGACTAACATAGATACTGAACTGAGGTATTTATTAATGAAGTTACTGTTTGGTAATTTTAAATAAACATGAGTGACAAAATCACTACTTGTGAGCAATACTATTTGATACTGGTTTTATTCATATATTAAGAGGAGTAGCCACTTCCAAGATGGCCACACTGTGTGCATGTCTCATGTCCACATTTTTCTAACTAATGCTCTACTCGTCCTACATGTGTTTCTGGTGGGCGCAGGAGCTAAATGGAATCACAGACAAGGTGAAATAGTTCATCAGCAGGCTCTGCAGGTGTGGGGGCATCAAGCACAATGGGCTGCATGTCAGTCCAAAGCCAAGTACAGAGAGGGACACAGGCCTAAGGCGGTACCGGTATGTATTTCTACTAGTAGCATAGCTCCATTAGAATTTAAAACTGTGTGGCGGTGGGAGCTAGACAGCCACAGCCCCACAGAGTGGCATTCAAGAAACTAAAAGTGGCTCAGCCCCGCCTCCATGGGCACATTACAATTGGCTACTACTCAAAATACAGCTATAATCCCCATTGTTGTCCACACGTGTCTACAACATATATGTGCCCATTATACACTTAAAAGTTCCTCAAAATTGAAAAGTATGTTTTCCTTCTCAAAACACTGCCACCGTTGGTGTACAGTGCACCACTGTTATAGGCCATTTATGACCAGTAACTCACTACACTGATGATCATGTAGAAGAAAGTACGGGTCAATGGAGTAGTACATTTGTAAACATGTTCCAACACATTTGTAGTGGTGGTTACACATTTACCAGTTAACAGTACTGTAGTTTCTACTGCTAAAATGGCAGATGCCGGACCTCGTATATTGGACTTTTGAAAGCTGCCACCACCGGCAGATATCACTTGCGTGGTGGGTGGTTTCAACCATGGCTAAGCTAGTCATAGCCTAACGTTTCTGACTGGGACGGTTGCGGGCCAATGGCTGTACCGTCTATGCTGATGACTGTGTACGGGGCCTACATCTATTCTGTGGTATCCAAAAATTACTCACTTGCCTCCTGACACTGCTGCCATCGACACCTCTGCCACTTTAGATGCCCTCTGCCACTTCTGGGAGCAATCATGCCAGGCCAAGCAGGTGAGAGGGCAACTGCCTTCTCTCCAGAGTAAAAGAGAAACTTGTCGAAGAGGTCCTTCCCCTGTATGGTCAGCTCTATGGGTCACCAGAGGAACAGCTCAAAGGTAAACTTACACTTTTGGTCTAAGTTTAGACCAAAAGTGCAAGTTTACGACTGCTTGGTATTAACAAAGGTAAGTTCCGATTAGTATCTTTACGTCCGCACTCGGGCCGGATCATCTGCACTCCGGTCAGATCATCTGCACTCATGCTGGGTCACCCGCACTCGGGCCGGATCATCCGGACCACAGCCGTATTCAGTGTAATTGTAAGCGCCTACACATAGTCAAACGTAACTGCAGCTCAGAGCCAAAAATCAGATAAAAGCAGCACACAAGAAATGTTCTGGCTTCTTAAGAACCATACTGTGCCTGCTTGTGCAGCATATCCTGAAGCCGTCCTGCCCACCCAGACGTAAAAAACCTAAACAGAGGAGGAGACCACCATGATCCTGAAATTAATTGTGAGGAACTACAAGAGACTGCATGGTCTCCCACCCTACAGCAGCTGTTCCTTACAGAAGGCAGCTTATGGCAGCAGTTGGCCACAGCAGTCACTGCATTGGGAGAGGACATCCAGACTGTGAGCAACATCAAGAAGAAGTGGCAGGATGAGAAGAGGAGGGTGAAGGAGAAGTACACCAGAATAGAGGTGGCCAGAGCTCTCCCATGTGTACAAACTGGAGCCTGCCTTTGACACACCCCACTTGAGAGGGATGCCCTCTCTACCATAGAGCCCCAGCTGGTCCATGTGCTGACTGTGACTGATGACGGCAATGTGGTGCCAGATATTTTACAATTTACTCATTAAATGCGACCATGAATGGTATCCCAAAAAAGTGTTATCTGCATGGTAACTTCGCCTCGCATGTGTCGCAGCTACTCCATTACACTACAAGTACCAGAATTCTTTGTGATGGCAATAGAAATTTACAAAAACTCAGTCCCAAACAGTGAGCTATTACTGCTGCCTCATTCATTTCACACTGGTGTATGGCAAAAAAAGAGTTCCCTTATACATTTACCACCGCTGTTGGAATGTAGATGCAAATGTGTAGCCATGTCACAGGTTCCACCTAACCAAATCTTGGACATGTCCTATGACCTTTCTGTTCTGCTGCCACAGACAGCCAGAGAACACTCACACAGAGGGCACAGGTCCCTGCACTATCAGTGAGGCAATGTCATAGAGCCCAACGGCCCATATCAGCCCACATCATCAGCACAAACTGGTATGTAAACATGGCTAGGGGAGGCCATTCTCCCATAAACTCTTACCAATCAATTCATAGTTGATGTACAGGGAATGCATGACCTGTGTCAAACCTGTGAAGTGAACTATGTATGCTTGTGTTACATGTGCCAACTACTATGTAATCTGAACACACACATATCATTGTAGGGCCTATGACGTTGTCCAGAAATGTATAGTCTGCAGTGACCTCTGCACACTGGGTGGATGTCAGACACTGATAAGTATACATGAAAATGGCTTTATAACAAGCTTTTACTCCTAAATTGTATTGTAAATGTTAGCAGTATGTGGTGTCTGTCTGATGTCACTGTTGTCACTCATCCCCATATGCTCATATATTTGTCATAACACTATGCCACACACCAATCTGACATGCTGGCCAATTATATGCCCACCAACTAGGTATGTGTATATTACCTACCTAAGAGTTCATTTGGGCTCCCATGTAGGTTAATCTTTGTGTGGGACAGTACTGGTGGTCTACATGTGACAAGTACCAATGACTCACCTCATGGGGTGTAAGGTGTTTGTACCCTCCCAGGTATACATGGCTCTGCCACTCTGGAGAACTACCACAAGTGTTCACATTGTTCATTGAATGTCACTTAAGTGGAGAGTGAGACAACACAGTGATTGGGCCACCCTTGACTCACTCCACACAGGCCACTTTAAACCATGCAAAGTGGCCTGCTCTGGCCTCATAGACATGATTCACTGGTGTGTGCAGCTGGAGTTGCTCAAAGAGTGATTCTCTGGGGCCTTGAGGGTCTCATTAATTTATCCCCAAGGACATCATGGAGTGGAGTCACAACCTGTTCCTAATTTCCTGACATGGATACTTGCTGGCAAGATGCCAGGAAACAACTGCTAAGTTCATGTTGTTGGTGAGAGGTGTACTGATACCAGAAGGCTTGCATTTTGGGAGTGCGTGGCAAGTTGGGTGTAGATGAGGGGAAGACTAGACATCTAGTGGTTGAACAGCCCATTGCGTGAACACTAAAGCTGGGGAACAGCCCCGCTTTTCCAATTGAGCAAGATGTAGGCTCCTTTAATACTGCCAATCTCCCTTTGCCAACAATATCACAAATAAATGAACCTCTGAATAGAGGGCCACAGCATGTGTGTTGACCATGACTGTATATAGTGTCAGGTAACATAGCACATGAAGTTAGAAACACATGCTTTAGGCTACATGCACAGCCGAGATGGCTGCCCTCAAAGTCCATAATTAGCAATGTGGTCCTATTAGGGGTGGTGAAGTGATGTGAAGGCCAATCCCATTACCACTCCATTTGGTCCATGCAGCTCACACACAAAGCCCACAACTACTGTGTTTGGCATGGTGCCTCGTTCTTCAACCCAGAGGATTGCCCATTCCCCACAAACACTAACCCACAGCTCACCTCTTCACAGCCCTCACATCCAGGTCAGACATGTTGGTTCCCCTAGACTCTCCTACTCTGACAGTGTCTCCCAGGCCTCTTTTCCAACATCTGAGGGACAGTACAGCCCTGGTGAGAAGCAGGTAGATGCTAGGCACAAATCTACTCCTCACAACCTCCTACTTGGCACCCTCCCACTCGTGGACCTGTGGTGGTATCCGAGGGTGGCCCTGGTGGAGAGGGCTGTCAGATATACCTGTCAGAGAGAGGGAGGAAGATATTTTATGGCAGCAATCAGATGTGAGGCAGGATATTTGAGACATAGGGGTTACACTGTCTTTCATGTCTGCCTCACTGCAGGACATGCGCCAACTCCCACAGCTGGTGCACAAAATGAACCAGGTCTTTGTGAGGATGGACACATCTTGGCAAGACATGGGGAAGAGGCTGAATGCCATCATGGCACTACAGAGGTGGGATGGTGAGTACAAGATAACATGCATTGGCTATGAAGATGATGAAGGTGATACGCAAAATTATACCAATTGCGTCACAGCCAATGCATGGAGGGGAGCCATCAAATCTACCTTCAAAATCCCATCTCCAACCCCTGGTTAGGCAACCTGCATTGAGCCCCCCCAATTCCACTATGGACACACTCACCTTGCACATGCTCTCTAATGCACTGTCACGGACTGTCCCTGTAGAGGATTCCAGATGCCCTGTCTAGGCAGACCCCCACTGGACAGGCTCAAACACACAAAGTCTAGGCACAGCCCCACACTGGACATGCTCAGACACTCACTGTCCAGGCAGACCCTCGCACTGAACAGGCCCAGTCACCCCCTGACCAGGCAGATCCCCTCACTGGACAGGCTCCGATACCCACTGTCCAGCAGACCCCACACTGGACCGGCTCTGATAGCCCCTGGCCAGGCAGACCCCACAATGGACAGGCTTACACACACCACCTGTCCAGGCAGACCCCCACAATGGACAGGGTTAGATACCTGCTGTCCAGGCAGACCCCCACACTGGACAGGGTTAGACACCCCCTGGCCAGGCAGATCCCCCCACTGAACAGGCTCAAACACCTGCTGTCCAAACAGACCCCCACACTGGACAGGCACCACACCCACCTACAGCTAAGTACTCAAGGAAACGTACAACATTGCAAATGTCCTCACCACCAAAACTGAGAAGATGCAGCCACGATCCCCCATGAGCACTGTGAAATATGCGTGCACAGCACTATGTAAATAAACACATTTTTGCACATTTGAAATTCTTTGGTAATTATTTGATGATGTTCAAAGGCTTAATGTGGCTGTAGGTCATGTATGTGTCAACAATGTGGGTAAGACATGTTCTTCACTAGTCGCATCCATGTACAGTTTTCATGTGGAAGGCATAGCTAATCAACTCCAGGCGTAGAATTCCATACAATGGTTCTAGCACAGACAGTGATCTACACAACACACCTTCTCTTTTTTTCTTTTTATGGATAAATGTATTTGAACAAACACACCACCCATTGGGAAAGTGAAAAACTAAAGTAAATATTGTTCTTCACAGAGTTGGGGCAGGGGACATGGAGGGGTTTGGGCAAAATAAATAAGACATGTCAGGAAATGTCAAGGAAAACAGTCTATTCACATGGGGAAAGAGAAAACTCCTGTCCTAATGAAAGGTCCAGTCCAAAGGCATTTTGGACTTCCTCTTTCTCTATGATAATGAGATCCTCTGCCATTGTGGCCTCTTCCTGGCTGGCCAAAGGAGCACCTGACACCCCACAGGACTGAGGCATAAGGGGGTACTAGGGGTATGGGGAAACAGAGTGGGAGGAATGGCGGGGGACGCATGGACGGTGGTGTGGGATAGACAATAAGACAAGACAGAACTCATGGCTGCACCCAAGGAAGTGAGGGTGGCATTGATGGAATCCAGAGACCAGACCAAGTCCTCTTGGGTCCTATGCTGTTCTTCTATTAGCTGCTGTAGGAGCTGAGAATGGTTGGCCCTTTCCCCCTCAGAAGCTACCATCCCTTCCTGGAATGCAGCCACACAGGTCACAACACAGTGAGGGGTTTGGGTAGCACAGGAGGGATGTGGGGTGTTGGGGGCAATGGAGTTCCCAGTGAGGCTAGGGCAGGGACATGGAGGGAGACTGTTGGCAGTGGTGGCAGCTGTGGGCTCCGTTGGACTGGGGGCCTCATGTTCTAGGGAGGAGACAGCCAGCCACAGATGTAGGAGATTGGGACTCTGGCTGATCAATGTCTTCAATGTCTGGGGAGAGGCGACATCCTCCCCCGCCAGATATGTCCAGATCAATGTCCCCCCTACAGTCTCCACAGCCTTCACCCAGGCATAGTCCTCAGAGTCCACCCAGATGAGCTCATTTCCCCTGTTTATAGATGGTACAGGTCCCTCATCCTCCTCTTCTTCTTCAGTTGACGATAGAGGTCATGCCCACCATCGTCCCTAGGTAGCTCTCCTTGGTCCCTGGTCCTCTCCGTGGTATTGCTGGCCAGCCGAGTCCACTGAAATGGAAGTGAGAACATAATATAGTTGGTGTCCAAATCCTGGCAAGGCACATGAGTATCTGAAGCAAAAGCTGACTTTGTCCATCTTTGATCTCATTGACCAATTTCAGATGACTTGAATTTACAATAGAATGTGTATTATCATTGATATGTCCAGACATGTCTCACACATTGACATCTGTCACAATTGTGGGTGGTATACCCTACTGTGTCACAAAGCCAAACCTTAAGCAAAACCTAATAATCTTGTCCTGAGTCTTAACAACCATAAAAGCTGTAAGTGTGAATTATTAAACTGAAGGTCAAGTTACCCAAAGATATTGGGCAAGGGTTTCCTGTCCTCACTACCTAGACTTCTTTACAAGTCGGTCTACAAGTGGAGGTAGAACACTGTCTGGATGGAGCTGTCTGCCCCAAAGGCATGGGCTTGAATCACAAAGGTAAACTTAGTGCAAAAGTCCAAAAATAGACCTCAAGTTTAAGCTTATAATGAGTAAAGGTATTTAGGTCTAAACTTAGACTCCTGGGGCCCGAATGACAAAGGTAAACTTAGACCAAAAGTTTAAGTTGAGACCTGGCATCTGACTTTGCCTCCCCGTAGCTCCACCGGCAAGTAGAGCACTTCATGCCACTGAACCCTGACATCTGTTAGGAGTTCGAGGCCCTCCTCCACCCGCAAGCTTCTGTCTGTGCCTCATCCAGGGGGTCTAGTGGGAGAGCTCGGCCCTTCTACTAGGCTGCCCTCTGCCTCTCTACTCCTTTTTTCTTCTTTTGCCTCTGTCTCACTCTTTGTGTGCTTTTCCTTCCATGTTCAGTCCCTTTTGTGTTCCTTAGGTCTTTCGCTTTCTGTGTTTCACTCTCTACTCCCTGTTTCTTTCTCCTCTCACTCCGCTCTCTCTCTCTCACTCTCGCTCTTCTCCCTCTCTCTCTCCCCCACAGCTGCTGCCTCTGTGGCCCTGCCCCTCCTCTCTCTAATGCTGTATTCCCACAGCTGCTGTCCCCGCGGCCCCACCCCTTTTTTCACACCGATTTCTGCCCCTGCTCCCGCCTCCCAGCTGTCCTCTCCTCCCCTTTCCCTACTTAATGGCAGCTGCTGTGCCCACCTAAGGCAAACCCGTCTGCGCCAGTCCGCGCCTGGTCTGCGCCCAGCACTGGAACCCCTGGTTCTCGCTCCCCCTACCACCGCGACGAACGATGCTGCTACGACCCCATCACCCTCCACGCACGCAATACCAGCCGCTCGTCCACCTGCCACCAGGCCACTCCAAGGCTCACCAGCAGACCTTTCTCCTGCCAGAGCTGCACCTTCACCAGCCTCCTGTCAGAGTCACCAGATCCTCAGGGTCTGTGCACGTTCCCAACACTTCCACCACAAGACAGCTCCAATACTCTGATTAGATTTATCACAGAGTCTAAGAGAGTCCAAGTGGGGAAAAGGGGATTAGGACGGGAACAGCGGGGAAGGAGACCTGTCTGAAGCAAAAGGTTAAAACACAACATCAAAATTACATCTCATGAAAGCAGTACCATGCTACAACTCTAAGCTTCGTCTTTTCCGAAAAACATGAACAACCCTAGAATAGTCCTAAAACTGACTAGGCTTTAGATGAGCGAATGCCTGAGGAGGAAACAGGAAAAGTTAAATAGGACTTTCAGATTCGAGTACTTTCTTTAGCATGAGAATCAGGAAACACTCTGAGCAATTTCTAAACAACCATATGAATCTCCTTTTAAGAATATATATCAGGAACACACAGCATTACATCTAGAACTCTGGTATTGTTGTGTTCATCTCAGAAAAAAACATTGGGAAGTGAATTGCGCACATTGCAGATTTTTATATGAGTATTAAACACCATAAAGGATTGTGCACCATGAAATCACACAATGTAGATTCAAGGAATAAATCACGCAACGTGTCAACTTGAAATGCTACCAAGAAAATGTCTTAGAATAGTAGCGCACAGTAATTTACATTATTTATACACGAGGAAAGAATTGCGCGTCTTGCCGATTCAAATGCCACCATACAAATGCCAAGAAATGGTAGCGCACAATGAACAACATGAAAAGCACTCAGGGAAAGAATTGAGCGTCTTGTCGATTCAAATGTCACCATGCGAATGCCAAGAAATGGTAGCGCACAATGAATAACATGAAAAAACAATCAAGGAAAGAATCGCGCGTGTTGCCGATTCGAATGCCACCATGTAAATGTCAGAAAATGGTAGCGCACAATGAACAGCATGAATTACACACGAGAAGTGAATTGCGCGTTTCGCCGATTCAAATGCCACCATGTAAATGTCAAGAAAAGGTAGCGCGCGCGCAAAGTTAAATGCTCATGAAACGAGTTGCACGTCTTGCCAACTCGTAAAACATCATGTAAATGTCAAGAAATATCAGCGCGCAATGAACAACAATGTAATAACGAAGTCAAATCTTTAAGTAATGCGCGTTCTCCTTATTTGCAAACCACCATACAAATGTCAAAAAATGGCAGCACACAAGTAATCTGTTATTCATTTAAGAATTAAAATCAAGAATATGAAAATTCTCAATTACGGTGTTGGGAAATGTCCAAACACCGTCTTACCGCCTGGAAACAGTGATCACCAATGAGAGATGAGTGCAGAAGACTGGAAAATCCAAATAGGCCGCCGGACAGGAGCTCAGGAAGAAGCTGCTGCTCTGCACCGGGACCTCTGAATAGTGAGCACTGGAAGTTGGGCTGACTCTCTTTTATAGAATCTTGGCCGAGCCTAGAACCACGCCCAGGCATGTTGCAGGGAAAGTCTCTAGAAGTCCCTGGAAAGGGACCACACCCTAACACACTCTGAATGTCTGCAGCAATACATTGCAAATGTACAGTATTTATAAGCACCTTAAAAATTAATCTTTTGGATGGAATTCTGCAATGCAAAAGGTTAAACAATAACATATCATCACAATGCATAAATTACATTATCTTGCGAGTGTTGGGTTTTTGCATTCTAGATGCCCGTAGAGCGCGCACTGTCCTGGTGTTGACACCTCCATGCCAGCGACCCCACCAGCCAGGGCAACACGCAACCATCTCAGATGCATCCTACTCAACACACGTTCTGTCCACAAACACGCCATCGGACTTTGGAACCTACTCAACTCAGCCTCCCTGGTCGTCACCTTCCTGACCGAGGCCTGGATGAACCCCTCCTCAACGCCCGACATCACCATAACCATCTTGGATGGCTACAAGATCACCCGTAGGGACCGCACCAACAAACCAGCAGGAGGCATTGCCATCATCCACAGGAATACCGTCAGAATCAGGACCAGCGCCAAAGACACCCTAAGCGTCGCCGAACACTTACACTTTAAGATCCACACCGACATTGAATTCCCTGACAGCAGTTCAGCGACTCCATCACCGACGTCGTCAGCATGCACGCCCTCACATGCACAGACTACATACCCCTTGGGGACCTGAACTTCCACCTCGAGAACACCAACGACAACAACTCCACCACCCTGCTCGACAACTTCGACAACCTCGAACTCACTCCAAAGGACACACACTCGACCCCATCTTCTCCACCAGCAAACATGTCTCCTTCAGCCACACCACAGAACTCCACTGGACCGACCACCGCTTCATCCACTTCACCTTCGAGAAACCCACAATGCACCACCACCCGCAGCGGATTCCCCACCGCAGCTAGAACAAGGTAACAGAAAACCAGCTTATCACCACCCTCTCCCAGAACCCACCAATTGACAACACCGACATGGATAATGCCAACCGCAACCTCAGGCAATCGATCAACGACTGTGCCAATACTTTCGGCCCAATCAAGAAACCTTCAAACAGATGCACCAACAGAAAGGCCTTCTGGTTCACTGCCGACCTCCAAGAATCCAATCAAGCATGCCGAAGACTCGAGAAGAAGTGGCGCCAAGAACAGACACCGGACAAGCATACAGCCCTCAAGAATGCCATCTGCAGACACTACCAACTCATCCGAACTGCCAAAAGAACCTCCTTCAAAAAACGCATCGACAACAACGCACACAGCTGTCAGGTGCTCTTCAACATTGTGAAGGAACTCTCCATTCCTGGTTCCAACACCAACGACATCCCGCCATTGCAAGACCTCTGCGACCCTGTAGCCACCACAGACTCACCGCCCCCCAGCCATACCAACCTCCTGCTCTCCTAGACCCACGTCAACGACAACAACACCATCAAAATCATGAACACCATCCATTCTGGCTCACCATTCAACCCCTCTTTTCACCACTGTAGGAGGCTGGCCTGGCTTATAGTGGGTACCTGATGGTACTTATACCTTGTGCCAGGTCTAGTTATCCCTTATTAGTAGATTAGTAGTGTTCTAGCAGCTTAGGCTAATAGAGGTAGCTATAACAGAGCAGCTTTGGCTGAACTAGGAGACATGCAAAGCTCCAACTATACCACTTATATCATAAAGCACTACATCATAAGAATCACAATACTCAGAGTTACTAAAAATAAAGGTACTTTATTTTAGTGACAGTGTGCCAAAAACATCTCAGAGGATATACTCCCTTAGGAGGTAAGTAAAATACACAAAATATACACACACACCAAAATCAGGTAAGTAAACAGTTAGAAAAGTAGTGCAAACACTGTGGAATACAATAGGATGCAATAGGCATAGGGGCAACACAGACCATATACTAAGAAAGTGGACTGCAAACCACTTAGCGACCCCTGGCCTAGTGTAGTGTGTAGAGGGTCACTGGGAGTGTAAGAAAACACTAAGGGTGTCTAAGATACCCCACCCCAAGACCCTGAAAAGTAGGAGTAAAGTGACACCTACTTCCCCAGAAACACACTAAAGTCGTTATAGGAGATTCTGCAAAGACCACAACAGACTGCAAAGCACTGAAGATGGATTCCTGGACCTGAGGACCTGTAAAGGAAGGGGACCAAGTCCAAGAGACACAAAAGTGTCCAGGGGGGCAGGAGCCCACTAAACCCTGGATGAAGGTGCAACATGGCTGCCTCCGGATGGAAGAAGCTGAGGATTCTGCAACAACAGAAGGTTCCAGCAACTTTTCCTTTTCACAGAAGATGTCCCACGGAGTGCTGGAGGATGCAGAGTTGTTTCTTTGGAGAATGACCACAAACAAGCCTTGCTATCTGCAAAAGTCACGGTTGAAGAAACCGGGTGCTGCCCGGGCCCAGGAAGGACCAGGAGGTCGCCACTTGGAATAGGAGACAGAGGGGGCCCTCATAAAAACAGAGAGCCCAAGAACAAGAAGGCAGCACTCGCAGAAGTACTTAAACATGGGTTCAAGCAAACTGAGCACGGTGGTCATCTCAACACTACAAAGGAGGGTCCCACGAAGCCGGTGGTCAACTCAGTGAGTTGAGCAATGCAGGACGGAGTGCTGGGGACCTGGGCTAGGCTGTGCATGAAGGATTCCTTGCAAAAGTTTACAGAAGCCCTAGCAGCTGCAGTTCACGCAGTACACAGGCTTACTGTCTGGTGAGGGGAGGCAAGGACTTACGTCTTCCAAATTGGACAGTTGGACCACTGGACAGTCCGGGTCACTTGGGTCCACCACCTGTGTTCCAGGAGCCATGCTCGTCAGGATGAGAGGGGTCCCAGAGTACCGGTCACGCTGAAGTTTGGTGCCTGCTGGGGCAGGGGGAAGATTCCGTCAGCCCACAGGAGATTTCTTCTTGGTTTCCAGTGCAGGGTGAAGGCAGACAGCCCCCAGAGCATGCACCACCAGGAAAGCCGGCAGGATTAGGTGCTACAATGTCGCTGGTAGTCTTCTTACTACTTTGTTGCAGTTTTGCAGGCGTCCTGGTGCAGTCAGCGGTCGATCCTTGGCAGAAGTCGAAGAGGGATATGCAGAGGAATTCTTGCAAATCGTTATCTGAGGAAAAGCCCACAGGAGCGACCCTAAATAGCCCTCAGAGGAGGATTGGGAACCTAGTGAGGTAAGCACCTATCAGGAGGGGTCTCTGATGTCACCTGCTGGCACTGGCGACTCAGAGGCCTCCATTGTGCCCTCACACCTCTGGATTCAAGATGGCAGAGGTCTGGGACACGTCACTCCCCTTTCCTTTGTCTAGTTTCACGCCATAGCAGTGGCTTGGGGTTCCCTGAACCGGTGTAGACTGGTTTATGCAAGGAGGGCACCATCTGTGCCCTTCAAAGCATGTCCAGAGGCTGGGAGAGGCTACTCCTCCCCAGCCCTTAACACCTATTTCCGAAGGGAGAGGGTGTAACACCCTCTATCAGAGGAAATCCTTTGTTATGCCTTCCTGGGACTGGGCTGCCCAGACCCCAGGAGGACAGAACCCTGTCTGAGGGTTGGTAGCAGCGGTAGCTGCAGAGAAAAACCCAGGGAGCTGGTTTGGCAGTACCCAGGGTCCATGCTGGAGCCCCGAGGATGCATGGGATTGGCACCCCAATGCCATATTTGGCATGGGGGGGACAATTCCATGATCTTAGACATGTTACATGGCCATATTCTGAGTTACCATTGTGAAGCTACATATAGGTATTGACCTATATGTAGTGCACGTGTGTAATGGTGTCCCCGCACTCACAAAGTCCAGGGAAATTGTCCTGAACTATGTGGGGGCACCTTGGCTAGTACCAGGGTTCCCTCACACTTAGTAACTTTGCACCTAACCTTCACCAAGTGAGGGTTAGACATATAGGTGTCTTATAAGTTACTTAAGTGCAGTGTAAAATGGCTGTGAAATAACGTGGATGTTATTTCACTCAGGCTGCAGTGGCAGTCCTGTGTAAGAATTGTCTGAGCTCCCTATGGGTGGCAAAATAAATGCTCCAGTGCCAATTCCCAGAATTTGGTGAGTGCGGGGGCGCCATTACACGTGTGCACTACACATAGGGCAATACCCATATGTAGCTTCACAATGGTAACCCCGAATATGGCCATGTCCTAAGATCATGTAATTGTCCCCCAATTCCAAATCTGGTATTGGGGAGCCAATTCCATGCATCCTGGGGGCTCCACCATCAACCCCTAGTACTGCCAAACCAGCACTCGGAGGCTTTCAATGCAGCTAGCAGACAGGGTTCTGCCCTCCTAGGGTCTGAGCAGCTCAGTCCCAGGAATGCAGAACAAAGTATTTTGTTTGGGAGGACGGTGTTACACCCTCTCCCATTAGAAATAAGTGATACAGGCTGGGGAGGGGTAGCCTCCCCAGCCTCTGGAAATGCTTTGAAGGGCACATATGGTACCCTTCCTGCATAAACCAGTCTACACCAGTTCAGAGACCCCTTGTGCCTGCTCTGGCACGAAACTGGACAAAGGAAAGGGGAGTCACCACTCTCCTGTCCATCAGCACCCCAGGGCTGGTACCCAGAGCTCCTCCAGTGTGTCCCAGATTCCAGCCATCTTGCTTAGCAAGGTGTGGGGACACTCTGGGGGCCTCTGAGTGGCCAGTGCCAGCAGGTGACGTCAGAGACCCCTCCTGATAGGTCCATACCTGATAAGGTAGCCAATCCCCCTCTCAGGGCTATTTACGATCGCTCTTGTGGGTTCTCTTCAGATTCTACTTGCAAGTTTCCAGCAGGAATCCTCTGCAACTACTACTTCATCCTCTGACCTTGGATCAACTGCAGACTGCTCCAGGAACTGCTGTAACAGCAACAAAGTATCCAGAAGGGCTACTTTTCCTCTGCAACTTCAGCTCCAGCCACCAACTGCAACAGTTTCCATGGTGTGCACACTCTGAGGACTCCCTGTCTTCACCCTGCACCAGAAGGACCGAGGAAATCTCCTGTGGAGTGACAGAGTCACTCCCCTGCTGAAGCAGGCACCTTCTAAGTCAACAATCATTTCTCTTGGACTCCTCTCCTGGCGACCAGCATGCTCCTTGGAACACAGAGGGTGGACCCCATCGACACAGACTGTCCTGAGGTTGTGCTATCCCAATTTGGAGGAGGTACGATGTTGTAAGTGTATTAGCCATGTTCATTAATTGCTAATAGTGTATTAGTATCTTTTATAGTGTAAGTCATTTTAGCAGTTATATTATTCTAGTATTTATAAATTATATTCATTACTATGTATTAGCACATTATAAGGTTAAGAATGGTATATCCCTCCTCCCCGTGGTAAGTGGGTATATGGAACATTCGGGTTAGGATGAGAGGCTGCAATAGAATGTTGGGGAGAGGAGAAGCAGAAGCTGAGGAGCTGGAAGAGGGGTGATGAAGATAACTGTATGAAGGCTGAACAGTGGAGATGAAATAAAGTCTGGAACTGGAAGATAAGTACTGCATGTGGTAGACTTTATAATACTGGCGATGAGGGAGTGCGAAAGGGGGCACCATCATCTCCACCCCTTGTGATGTACCTATTCATGCCTTCAGTACTAGTTAGTGAACTCTAAGCCTACTGTCCTACCAATAATCTTTTGTCTGCCTATGGGTGAAGATAACTCATAATTTTGACGAAAGGATAATCTTCTCATCATTGCCTCTATTCACTCCTGCTTTACTTGCATATTATCTTAGCAAGCACCCAAGGTATTCCCTTCTTTCCAGGGGCATTTGGCACTGGACATTCATTTCCACTTTTGCCTGTTCTGCCCTGCAGTGTTCAACCCCAGTGCTCCATTTGGCGAAACGGACTCTGTGTTACCTGTCTTCTACTTGTGTGGGGCATTAAAGGAACTAAACGGTTGTGGTTCGGTGGCCTGTCACACGCTGACAGGCACAGCACAACGCACGTAGGATTTCGCTACGACCTGTCAATTTCAAATGCGCTGACAGGCGCAACGCTACGGACGTCTGCCAACACGCCGACAGACACGGCGTGTCAATTTCAGCGGCCTGTCAACTTCTTACGCGCTGACAGGCACAGCTTTACGGACGTTGTTTTTCTTCTTTCAACGCGCCGTCAAACACGGCGTTCGGACAGCGTTCTGTCAGTGGCCGATTAAGCTCCCAACGCGCCGCGTTCTGCCAGCGGCCTGTCAAGTTGCGACGCGCTGACAGGCACATCACATCGGAGGTTGAAGTTGAACACGCCGACACACACGGCGTTCTGTGTCGGGTCTTCATTCGGATAAGCCTGTCCGCGCTGGTTGACACAGCAGAACGAACAATTCGGTAGGCATCTAGTTATTCAAACTCGACGCTCCTTTTCAAGCTCGTAATCAAGAGGGAACAGTTAATTTTTGGAAGCCTGTCAGATTAATACACGCTGACAGGCACAGCACAGGAACAGTTCATTTGTGGAAGCCTGTCAGACGAATACACGCTGACAGGCACAGCACGATAAATTTTTCTGTGGACATCCATTTGCCCTACTTGTTATTATGTCACTTATGCTGCGGTATATAGGCATTTTGAGATTGATTTATTACTGAGTTCGTTTCTCTGAAGTATAAAACTGAATTAATAATTACCAATTTTTCAATTTCCATTGTAGTTCTAATTTGTTTTAGTGTTTCCCTCTTGTGATTATATTGGTAATTGTGTGTTTCTTTTACTTTATTTTCTAAGTGTAATGATGGCTGCAGCGGGTATGTCCCAACCAATTCCCTTCTTGAATGATATGGGGGAACCCAATATTCCGTGGAAGGATTGGTTCAAAATTTTTGAATCCTATCTCATAGCCATTGGTGGGGACAAATTTAATCCGATTAGGAAGCAACATATTTTGCTTCACAATTTAGGAACTCATGGAAGGAAAATTTATGATTCTCTTCCAGATCCCAACAATACTGATGGGGTGGCACAGGATGAATATGTAACTACATGTTTGAAACTAGAGAAACAGTTTGGAGACCGTGTTAATGTGGTCCTGGAGCGACACAAGTTCTTCTCTAGATGTCAAGGCAAGCAAGAGAGTGTCACCAACTATATTGCTGCACTTAGAGGACTATGTACGCTATGTGATTTTGGAGAACTCAATGACTCTCTCATTAGAGACCAGTTGGTCCGGTGTACCAATAATGCTAAAATTCAGGAGAAGCTTCTGCAAAGACAACCGAACCTACAGGAAGCCATTGAGATTGCAAAATCTATAGAACGCACGGAAATCTGTCTGCAAGAAATTAGACACACGCCTGTTGAGGAACATATTAATGAAATCTCAAGTGACCCCAGAGAAGATAAGATACTAAAGATTAGAAGTAAAGACAAATCACCCCAGCTGCATGGTAATAATAAGCCTAACTTTGCTTGTTTCCGTTGTGGTAGCAGTAACCACTTGGCTAATTCCACTCAGTGCCAAGCCAGATCTGCAGTGTGCAGACGATGTAATAAAAGGGGCCACTTTGCAAGAGTATGCAAGGACACATCTAGGCTGGTGGATAATAAGAAGCCAGAAGAGTCTTCCCAGTTAATCAAGAAGATTATATTACAAGTAGAGTCTGATAATAGTAACTCCAATCGTTATCCAGAATGTACCATAACCATTAATAACAGGGCAATTAGGGTATATGCTGATTCATGCTCCCCTTTTACCATTATCAATTCTCAGGACCTTAAGGAGATTGAAAAGGAAAATGGTATTGATTTATCTATAGCTGACATTTGTCCCAAAGGGTATAATAGGGATCCCATTTATCTAAAGGGAATGTTCACAGGTATTATTTCTTTCAAAGGACGCTCCACCGTTGGTAAAATTTATGTGGTGGAAGATGGTTCCAGTTTGCTGGGGTGGCAACACCAAAAAGAACTGGGTATAAAGCTCGACCCTAATAATCCAGATCAAGTGATTTGTGTGGAGAGTCTTAAGGGTGGTGAACCTTTTATACGTGAATTCCCAGAAATCTTCTCTGGTAAACTAGGGCTGTTGAAGGATTTTCAGCATAAAATTAAGATTAAACCTAGAGCTAAAGCAGTTGCCCACAAGACGAGACCAATTCCTCACCTGCTAAAGAATGCAGTCAAGGAAGAATTAAACAGGTTGGAAAATCTAGGGATTATACAACCAGTGGATTGTTCAGAATGGTTGGCCCCCATTGTGGTTGCAAAAAAAAGTAACGGTAAAGATATCAGACTATGGGGGTTATTCTAACTTTGGAGGAGGTGTTAATCCGTCCCAAAAGTGACGGAAAAGTGACGGATTTACCACCAGACGTATTACGAGTCCATTATATCCTATGGAACTCGTAATACGGCTGGTGGTATATCCGTCACTTTACCGTCACTTTTGGGATGGATTAACACTCCTCCAAAGTTAGAATAACCCCCTATGTGTTGACTTGAGGGATTTGAACAGGAACATTTGGGTGGAAAGATACTCCCTTCCTAGAATCCATGAAGTTCTTAGTACGATGGGCAAAGCAGCATATTTTTCAGTTCTGGACCTTTCAAATGCATACCATCAAATTGAATTACATCCAGACTCTAAGTGGCTTACAGCGTTTACCACCCCGTTTGGCTCTTTCATGTTTAACAGGATGCCCTTTGGGCTCGCTTCAGCAGCCGCTGTCTTTCAGAAAGTTATGCAAAATATCCTGGGTGACTTACCTAACACCTTATGTTTCCAGGATGATGTTCTAGTCTATGGGGTCACGGAAGAAGAGCACAATGAGAGGTTAAGAGCGGTGCTCCGGAAGTTGGAGACGGCGGGACTCACACTTAGAAGTGAAAAATGTCAATTGGGAGTGGGTTCGGTAGAGTATTTAGGTCATATAATCTCCAAAGATGGATTCAAACCGAAGTTCTCCCTGGTGGATGCGGTAAAAAAAGCTGATCCCCCAAAAAACAAGGATGAGTTACGATCATTCCTGGGGTTGGCGGAATTCATGTCCAAATATGTTAAAAAAATGTCATCCATTTCGCATAAACTCAGAGAGTTATTAAAAAATCATACACCTTTTATCTGGATGGAGGACCATAACAGTGCCTTCGAGCAAATCAAATTAGCCATAGTAGAAGCTCCTCATTTGAGTAATTTTGATCATAACAGGAAAACAATTCTCACGACGGACGCCAGCTAACTAGGATTGGGCGCCACCCTATCCCAAATAGTAGACGGGGAAGAAAGAATAATTGCTTTTGCATCCAAGGCCCTTAATAATGCTGAATCAAACTACTCAGTTATCGAAAGAGAGGCCTTGGCGGTCTTCTGGGCCGTAAAACATTTTAAGTTTTTTCTGTGGGGTACCCAATTCAACTTAAGAACTGATCATAAACCCCTGGTATATGTGTTCTCCACCAAGGGATTCAGCAACAGCACCCCAAGAATAGCCAGGTGGATATTAGGGCTCGAAAACTTTTGCTTCAATGTAGAGTACATTCCTGGTAATAAAAACACTACAGCTGATTTCCTTTCCAGATCCCCTATGAACACAAAAGAGGAGGTGGAAACTAACGAAGCTCCAATACTTTTAGTGGATCTGCCTTCCATTAGCAATAGTGAATGGGAGCTAGCGTATAAACAAGACGACACCTTATCTGTGTTAAAAGAAAGAGCCAAAGAAGGGTGGCCATTATTAAGAAAAGACTTGGAAGAATCAATTAAGGACTTTTGGGAAGTGAGATTGGAAATAAATGAAAAGAATAATTTTATTCTCCGTAATGATAAAATTATACCCCCTCAGAGTCTTAGATTAAAAATAATCAAACTTGCCCACGAGGGCCATTTAGGTCGCAGTCTCACTAAAGCCAGAATCAGAGAGTGCTTTTGGTTCCCCAATATGGATTCCTTAATTGAAAATGAAATAAAAAAATGTTCAATCTGTTCTGCTAGTGACAAATCTGAACTGGTCCGCAAAACGCCTATCTCTCCGGTTCAAGTCCCCAATAAACCATGGATGAAATTAGCTTTTGACATCATCGGGCCCCTGAATTATTCAGGTCTTCAAAAAAGATTTGCTTTAGTCCTTATTGATTACCATTCCCATTGGATATCCACAAAATTCGTAAACCAAATTACTACAAATTCTGTCATTTCCTTCCTTAAAGACATCTTTGCTGTGGAAGGTATTCCTGAAACGCTGGTTACAGACAATGGGGTACAACTTACATCCTTAATGATGAAGCAATTCCTGGACTTAGTGGGCATTAAACATTTCACCACTGCATTATATTGCCCTAGGGCAAATGGCCTGGCTGAACGTACCAATCGAATGATTAAAGAGTGCATCCAATTGGCCTCCATTAACCATGTAAATGTAGAGGATGCGGTCAGGGAGATGTTGTGGGCTTACCACACTACTCCAAATTCTGTTACCAAGATTTCCCCTTTTATTGCGTTACGTGGCAGAACACCCTGCACCAAATTTTTCCCATCATGGCTGGGTGGTGGTAACAAAAACGAAAAAATATTGTCTTACAGTAGTACAAAAGTAAGGATGCATCAGGACAAGTATAAACAAAGATATGACATGAAGTATGGGACCAGGATGCAAAATTGGAAGGTGGGAGATCAAGTATTAGTATGTAGACCGTTAGGTCAGACAAGGTCGTGTATGAAAGACTCTAAATTTGCAGGTCCCTTCTACACAACCAAAATAAGGAGAAATGTTGTAGTTTTAAATAATGGTCAATGCTGGAGTATGGATAGAATCGTTAAATTCTCCAATCATAACTAGAGGTCACTCTTATTGGAATCCCTCAGTGGTTAAATGGCATTCTGCACCTTTTAACTGTCTCCTAGTTCACTTCTAGGGGACAATTAGATTTTCGGTTAATTTTTTTCCTCTGCCTTCCCTTCCATTTTTTTTTTTTTTTTCCTTCTCTCCGTTCATTTATCTTTTCCAAGATACCCTTCTCTCTTAATCATTATTATTGTGGGGAAGATGTGTTGTAAGTGTATTAGCCATGTTCATTAATTGCTAATAGTGTATTAGTATCTTTTATAGTGTAAGTCATTTTAGCAGTTATATTATTCTAGTATTTATAAATTATATTCATTACTATGTATTAGCACATTATAAGGTTAAGAATGGTATATCCCTCCTCCCCGTGGTAAGTGGGTATATGGAACATTCGGGTTAGGATGAGAGGCTGCAATAGAATGTTGGGGAGAGGAGAAGCAGAAGCTGAGGAGCTGGAAGAGGGGTGATGAAGATAACTGTATGAAGGCTGAACAGTGGAGATGAAATAAAGTCTGGAACTGGAAGATAAGTACTGCGTGTGGTAGACTTTATAATATAAGACTTTGCCTTTCCCAAGAACGACAGTACCCCTGTGCACTGCGTCTTCTTAGCCTCCTGAGGACTCTGTGCACTATTTGCAAAATTCCTTTGTGCACAGCCTGGCCCAGGTCCTCAGCACTCCATCCTGTGATGCTCAACTCGCTGAGTTGTTCTCCAGCTGCACCTTTGTAGTGCTGCACCAACCACATTTTGCACCTCCTTTGTCCCCGTGTCCTGGGACTCCTGAGGGTGTTATCTGGTGCTCTGAGGGCTCTTTGAAGTGCTGAGAGCCCACTCTTCCTTATCACACAGAGTGGAGCCCCCAGGTCCCTCCTGGGTCCCGAGAGCACCAACTTGACGCAAAATGCAACTTTTCCAGAACCAAGGCTTGTTGGAGGAATCCAGCACCAAAACTCACCTGCATCCAACTTCTCTCTGTCGGACATCCAGTTCATCATGCAGGAACCCACTGACATCTTCCTAGGGTCCATTTCTGCAGTATATGTCCAACCGTGGACTCTTCTTTTGCACCCTCTTCTGGGTTGGCAGCACCTCCTGTCCTTCCTGGAACTTCTTTCGACTTCTGGACTTGGTTTCCTTCCTTTTCAGGCTGCAGGTCCAGGAATCCAACATTTGTTGTTTGTAGTCTTGCTTGGTTCTTGCAATAACTCTGATCACAACTTATAGGGTGTCCTAAGGAAAGTGGCAGTACTTTATTCCTGCTTTTTTGGGCTCTGGGTGGGATAATTTACTTATCTTTACTGTATTCTTACTCTCCCAGCGATTCTGCACATACTACACTTGTCTAGGGGGGAATTCGTGATTCGCATTCCTCTTTCCTAGTATATGGTTTTTGTTGCCCCTACACCTATTTTCTCCCATTGCATTCTATAGCATTTCATATTGTTTGCACTATCCTATGTATAATTACTTACCCTATTTTGGTGTCTAGTGTATATATTGTGTATAGTACTTACCTCCAGAAGGAGTGTTGCCTCTAAGATATTTTTGGCCTTGTGTCACCCAAATAAACGACCTTTATTTTTGGTAACACTGAGTGTTGTTTTTACTTGTGTATAAGTACTGTGTAACAATAAGTGGTATTGCAGGAGCTTTGCATGTCTCCTAGTTCAGCCTAAGCTGCTCTGCTATAGCTACCTCTATCAGCCTAAGCTGCTAGAACACTACTACATTTAATTGATAAGGGATAATTGGACCTGGTTTAAGGTGTAAGTACCCAAGATACCCACTACAAACCAGGCCAGCCTCCTACAACCACAAAAACTCAATCAGATGTAGCATGAGATTTCATTAGTTAATTCACATGTGCACACATCCACAGCTCTTGTGATACCCATGTCAGCCCTTTCCTTGTCAACTAAGTATTAGGGTGTAGTCTATGGTAGTAGCCTATATTGACCATATGCAAGAAGTCAATGTGCCGGGATGTAAAGGTGACTGTACAGTCATGCACAAGTTGTTTACCCTTCAGAAGGTCACAATGGTGTGTTGTGTTTCACAGTGGCTCACATCACAGTACATGTCGGTTGGCCCTGGGCTATATGATGATGGTGGGCTGGCTTAGTCAGTGTAGGCCAGGACCAGATTTGTGGATAGTCAGCGAATGACTACAAAAGTGTGCATTTACATCCCTGTACTTATTTACACATGTAGTGTGCTAATTTAAAAATGCCTGTGTCTACAAAATGTGTGTTAACCAAACAGATATCCTAAATTATCCAACTATGATCTTTTCATTTGTCTATTTCATCCGTACAGGCCAACATACATCAGAAGCAAGCCATTTGGAGAGCTATTGGCCAGAAAATGTGGACATTGGGAGTCTATCTCTGGTTTAGTGCCCACTTTTGGAAAAGGTAGGAGGACCTGAGACGTTGGGCTAGGAAGATCATGGAGGTCCAACTGGGACTGTCCTCCTAAAGTGGACAGAGTGGGCGGTGGACTTTGACCCCCCTAATCAGTTTCTTACTGGTGGGGGCCTACCTGGAGCTCTATATGCGTTTGAGGGAATCATAGCAGCTACAAGGGGGTAGAGTCCTGGGCAGATTCATACATGTTACATTGCCAACTTTGTGTGTAAGGAACAGGCATCTCCCCAAGAATATTGGAGGTGGCCCATGTGCGATACACAAGAAGAGTTATTCGTTGTGTGAGTCTGGTAGTAAGTGCATGCTGAGGTGCTTTGCCTATTGTACTAATGACCAGGAATTCCCTGGTCGTGCATCCTCTGAGGAAACTCCACTGCCAATATACTGTCTTGAGTAGACATATGGCTGAGTACAGTGATCAATCAGCTCATGTTGTTTGATGTTTAGACCCAAAAGACCACTTGTTGTCAGTGTGTCACCCACAACATCAAACATCAGCTGATTGATCACTGTACTCAGCCATGTGTCTGCTCAGGAGAGTATATTGGCATTTGTGCCCAACAGGCCACTTGTCTTCTGTGTGTCAAGAGTGCTGGTACATCACTACTGTGTCTCATATGATGGTGGCCCTCATACATGTGACATACAGTGCACTTTGGATTCAGTCACTGAGCAATACTTCTCCTTGGTAATTGGGAAATGTGAAGTTACATAAGCTGGCTAGCATCACTGATGCCATCGGTATTTGTGCCTACATGTTGGCATGTGAACCTTTCACTTTTGTAATATCATTTACACTACTGTTTCACACATGATCAAATTGTCTTCATAGGATGATGACTGATTCCATCACATGTGTGCATGCAAAAATTAATTGGAAAATAGTGATATGTAATGAGTGTACAGTTCATGTGTGCAGGAAAGCAACCTCTTTCTAGCTTGGTCACCCTCACTTTTTTCCTGTTTGACATTGTGTGTTACTGTGTTCACTGGGATCCTGCCAACCAGGACCCCACTGATTATGCACTGTCCTCTAAATTTGTTTGCTAGTAACTTTTTCTTCCCACAATTGGCATATTAGTGGTTAGGCACCAGGGCATTGGGGTTCCAGGGGATCCCTATGGGCTGCAGCACATATTTTGACACCCGTAGGGAGCCAAAGCAAAGGGTTCTGCAGGACTGCCATTGCCACTTTTTACTGCACCAGGTCACTTATAAGTCACCTGTATGGCAGGCCTTCTAGCCCAGAGGGCAGGGTGCACAGTACCTGTGTGTGAGGGTACCCCTGCACTAGCCGAGGTGCCCCACCAAACTCCCAGGCCCGTTTTCCTGGACTTTGTGAGTGCTTGTGTAATGGACATAGATCAATACCTATGTCCAGCTACATAATGGTAACTCCGAACATAGGCATGTTTGGTATCAAACATGGTGGAATCATACCTCAATGCTTTTGCAAGCATTGATTGTATGATTCCATGCACTCTGGGGGCTCCTTAGAGAACCCCCAGCATTGCTCCCAAAGCCTTCTGAGGTTTTCCAGGCAGCCCAAGCTGCTGCCAACTCACAGACAAGTTTCTGCCCTCCTGTTGCTTCAGGAAGGCAGAACAAAGGATTTCCTTTGGTAGAGAGGTGTTACACCCTCTTCCTTTGGAAATAGGTATTACAGGCTTGGGAGGGGTAGCCTCCCCAAGCCACTGGAAAGCTGTGAAGAGCACATTTGGTGCCCTCCTTCCATAAACTAGTCTACACCAGTTCAAGGATCCCCAGTCCATGCTCTGTCGTGAAACTGGACAAAGGAAAGGGGAGTGACCACTCCCCTGTTCATCACCATCCCAGGGGTGGTGCTCAGAGCTTCTCCAGAGGGTCCGTGGATTTTGCGAGCTTGGATTCGAGGTTGGCAGGGAACTTTGGGAGCATCTGAGTGGCTAGTGCAGGCAGGTGACATCCAAGCCTCTTCCTGATAGGTGGTCACCCAGCTTGGTGACCAATCCCCATTTTAGAGCTATTTCAGGGTCTCTCTCTTGGGTGGGTCCTCAGATTTTCAGGATTCCTCTCCAACCTCCACTTTGACTTCTCACTGGAGAAACTGCATCTGGACTCTCCAGGACCCGACAAGCTGCAACAAAGAAGCAAGACTCTTCTTGCAACATTGTATCCATGGCTCCTTCCAGCAACTGCAACATTTCCCTGGTTGTGCATCCTCTGAGGACAGCTCGCCTTCAGTCTGCACAGGAAAGAGGAGGGAATCTCCCTTGGGGTGAAGGAGTAACTCCCCTGCATCTTCAAGCACCAACTGCAACAACGACTGGCTGTGTGGATCCCCTCTCTTGCTGAGCTGCATGGATCCTGCATTATGGGAGGTGGACTGAAGTGGTTCTGACGGTCCTCTCTTCCTGCTGTCCAACTTTGGTGGAGGTAAGCCTTTGCCTTCACATGCAGGTCAGCACCCCTGTGCACCTCGTCATTTGCAGCTGCCAAGGCTTTTTGGCATTGAGTCCACAGGATATTCGGGCATCTTGAACCTCCAGCCCAAAGCGATCCATCCTGTGATGCACAGCTTCCTGAATAGTTCTCCTGTGGTGTGGGGCTCCTCTTTGTGGTGCTGCATGGGCTCCTTTTTTTACTTCTGTGTCCCCATCCTGTGGAACTCCTGTGGGTGCTGCCTGTGCTTCTTTGGGCTCTCTGTGTTGCTGAAGACCCCCTCTGACTCCCCTTCCGGGTTAGAGCCCACCTGGTCCTTCAGGTCTCTTGCAGCACCCCTTTCTGCCAGCCGTGAGTTTTGCATTTGCCAAAGTTTGTTGGTGGAATCTGAAGAGGCAAACCCAAATACAGTCTTCCTTCCGGCATGGGACATCACCTGCGTCCTCCAAGAACTTGCCTCCATCTTCTGGGGTGCAGTGCTGACTCTCCTTCATCACTGTCGACTCATCTCTTGCACCTTCAGTCTGGTGGGCAGGGGCTGCTGCCATTCCTGGTCTCTGCTGAGCTCGCTGGACTTGGTCGCCTTCTTTCACAGGACCTCTTGTCCAGGAATCCACTGTGGGTGTCTTGCAGTCTCTTCTGGGCTTTGCATTATTCTTCCTTTCTTCTGAGTGGGTGTTCTGGGAAACTTACTGTGATTTACTCCTGCTATACTGGTTGCTGCGGGGTGTTGTGGTATTTACCTTTGGGCTTTCCTAGTACTCCCAGCTCCCCTCTACACATTCCACTTACCTAGGTGGGGGACCGGCTCTCACATTCCATTTTTTAGTATATGGTTTGTGCTCCCCCTAAGGCCATTATTCCCTATCGTAATTTTCACTGTATTGCACTGTTTTGTAACTGTTTTTATGCCTGCATACTAGTGTAAATCACTTGTGTATTACTTACCTCCTATGGGAGTATAATCTCTATGGTATTTTTGGTATTTGTGTCACCAAAATAAAGTACCTTTATTTTTGTAACACTGAGTGTTTTCTTTCATGTGTGTAAGTACTGTGTGTGGCTACAGTGATATTGCATGAGCTTTGCATGTCTCCTAAGTAAGCCTTGGCTGCTCATCCACATCTACCTCTAGAGAGCCTGGCTTCTAGGCACTGAGTTCACTACACTAATAAGGGATACCTGGACCTGGTACAAGGTGTAAGTACCTTGGGTACCCACCACACACACCAGGTCAGCCTCCTACAATGGGTTATCACAGACAGGAGTGTGTGTACATTGGTTGGTGGGTCACACATACCCTAATCCATTACTCAGTGTCATTAATCATGTCCAATTGCAAAGTACATGACACACAGACCTATAGTAATTTCTCACAATATATATTTAAATGCCACAGATGTGGAATTATTAAATTATGTGATTTGCACATGTTTATTGGTGAAGGTTTATAGATGACTGTGGATATGTCTCAGGGAGTGACATGCAAAAATGTGCATATGTGAGTGTCTACACTCAGTAATACAATTAAATTTATCTTTGCATGAAAACAGTACAGTAATGTGCCTTTCCATTGGGAAACAGATTAAAACACCTCCTCAGGCAATGGAGATTTCCTGAGATTCATCAACATTTAATGGACTATTGGCTTTTAGTTATGCAATGTTAGAATAGTGTTCTCACCATTAATAATCGAGACTGGTGATTTCCGTAGGCCTAGCTGATGCACTGTGCTGTGGAGATTTGTAGACAAATCTCCCAGACATTTTGACCAGATTGTCTCCAGTGTACTTTTCATGGATTAGCATGAAAGGAGCATATATTTTTTAGAGTGGTAGATTCTCCTATATTTTTAGAGTGGTAGATTCTGCTCTGAAAGGGTTAAACAGGTCATATTTATTATGGCCAGAATGGTAATAGAACATCCTGCTTATTGGAGAGGTTGGATTTTATATTACTATGCCACTTTTAGAAGGTGAAAAAAGAACAGTTGATGGACAGAATGTAGACCAAACCAAACATTCACTCCCAGTCACAGATTTGGGTTTTAATCCATCGTTTTTTGCTCACCATGCCATTCCAGTTTGGACCCATCCTTATGCAATCAGTCTTGACCCTGTTCCCCATGGGAACAATCCAGCCCAAACTGCGAGCAAAAAGAAAAGATGGCTTAAACCCAGATCTGTGACTGGAGGTGAGTGTTTGCATTGTTCAGCACTCCGTCCATCATCCTTTTGTGTTGCTAAAGTTGCCCTAAGTTGGAAGGGTATGCCCAGACGTGGGTCCCATTCTCACTGTGCCACTGGATTCAGCTAGCCTGGCTGATGGAGGGTGATATCCTGAAACCGGTCCCAGGATGCATGTTTCTGGTCCAGGGAGGACCTGACTTGGCAGTTTGGGCTGGACTGTTCCCATGAATAACAGGGTCAAGACTGATTTGCATATGGCTGGGTTCAAACTGGGGTTGCATAGTGAGCAAAATAAAGATGGATTAAACACAGGTGTGTGACTGGGGGTGAGTGTTTGCATTGTTTAGCACTCCGTCCATCATCCTTTTGTGTTGCTATACTTTTAGAAGGTGGGCATTTCTCTGAACCTAAAACCATCTGTGCCTTACAGCCTGTATCAAATCAACATCTGGTCTGTGCTGGTTGAGAGCTCCCTTGTGCAGGTTGACAGCTCCCTTGTGTATTTCACCCAGACAACCACAAACACAGGACATTCAGTCACACCTGCATTTATCTGCATATTGAATGGGTCTTCCTGGGCTGGAAGGGTGGAGGGCCTGAACCTTACACTTCAAAGGCTAGTGACCTCCCCTCACACAATGGACTGCTTAACCCCCTAATGGGACCCTGGCCGAGAGGGCTAAACTGAAAGAGGAAGTTGTGCACTTCCAAATCACTCTTTGAAGTCTCCCCCACTTCAAAGACATGTGCGGGTATATAAACTGGGTCTCTGACTCCCCCAAACTCAGACACTTCTGGACCTACACCTGCACCCAGTCAGAGGAGATGCCTGGCTGGCCAAAGGACTCATCTGGACTGCTTTGCTGAGAAGGGGTGCTGCCCTGCTTTTGCCCTACTGCCCTCCTGACTTTGCTGAGAAGGACTCTGCCTTTCCCAAAAGTGCTCTCCAAGGGCTTAGATTGAGCTTCCCTCCTGTTTTCTGAAGTCTCAGGGCCAAAAGAGACTTCATCTCTCCAGAAAGCTTCTAGTATGTCGAAAACGGCACACTGCCTGCTGAAATCGACGTGAAGCTTGCATTGCGACCAAGAAATCGCTGCACAACCGACCGGGATGACATAGCCCCGGCTGGAAATTCAACGCAGCGCCTGCCTTGCAATGGAAAATTCAACGAATGGCCTACTGGATTGAAGCAGCACCCATGCCCAGCGTGTCAAGGATTTTCCCTGCATCATCCGTGGGTTTCAAAATATGCCTGCACTGCAGTGAGGAACCAAGACTGCATGCCGAAAAACAACGCAAACCCCTTGCAGTGTGGAAAAAAACAATGCATCGTCTGTGCCACATCGGAAAATTCAAAGCAACATCCTATTTTTCCAACCATCTCCTACTCTGCGGTCTACATGCGTCATTATTTTTTACGCATTCTAGGTATTGTGTGTAACAAAGAGACAACTGTTTATTTTGAAGAATTAAGACTCTTTTAAACCTTTTAAAAGTGATATTTCAGCTTGTGCTTATTTGATCTTTGTCGTTTTGACCTTATTTTATTAAGATACATATTATCTATTTTTCTAAACTTGTGTAATTTATTTTTGTGGTGTTTTCACTGTGTTACTGTATGATTTATTGCACAAATACTTTACACATTGCCTTCTAAGTTAAGCCTGACTGCTCAGTACCAAGCTACCAGAAGATGGGCACAGGATAATTTGGACTGTGTGTGACTTAGCCTAACTAGGATTATAGTCCCTACTTGGACAAGGGTAGATACTGCTGCAAACTAGAGACCCCATTTCTAACAACTGGTGTTTGTGTGGATGTATAATAGTGGATGTAAGGCCATAGGATGCTGCTTGTATTGGTGTAATAATGGAGGGGGTAGTACATGATGCTGCCTCTGTGGACATGTGGAATGTCAATGTGTTGTTATCGCATGTATGTTTTGTGGATGTATGCTAGCTGTATGGATGTATGATGGTGGTTCTGTTGATTTATGAAGTTGCTTGTGTAGAATTATGAATGTTGGTTTGTGTTGTCATATGAAGGTGTGTGCCCCATGGTCCTCTACTATCACTTTCTTTTGGCAATCATATACCCTGCTTCTCCTTCTTTGTGCCACTATCATTTTTGCAATCCCTGTGAGCTTCCTCAGAACCCCACAGTAGCACCTTTGCATGTCCTTCTAACTCCACAGAGTCTGTGTGTCCCTCTCCTACCTTGCTCACTCTCCTTTACACCTGTGGTCCCCTCTGCAACTTTTATGTGTGCTTCCAACCCTATGGCAGTGCTTGTGTGCTGCTCCGCCACACTCTTTCTAATAGTCAATGCGTCCCTTACAGCAGCTCCACTGTGTGTCCTGCTCAACTCTAGCCCATTTGCATGTCTTCCTGCTTTACCCTAGTGGCCCTTTTATCCACCACTATGCTCCTGAAGAGCTTTAGGCCTCACTCGTACCCCTGTGTGCCACTGTGCACTTCACCTGTTAGCCATCGGTGAGCCCATTGGTCACCCTCCAGTTCTTGAATGCCACCCTGACCATGCAGCCACTTTGTGTGCCCAGAGCCCCCCCTGCATCTCTTCTTTGTAATTGGATTAACCACATAAATAGCTGTTTTGACAAGGATTGCATTTTAATGAGCCACTTGAAATGCAGCCCTTGGAGACCTAGCTTCCCTCCCCATAGCCTGCAACCTAAATAAAACCAATATATCTGCTTTTAATGTAAAATACAAGCCAGACCTATTGGCTTTGAAAATATTTATTTTTCAAACTTTTTCCTGGTGTTAAACCGGGGGCTAAATAAAAAGCTTGTTTTAACATTTTTTAAAAATCTCTCCAGATTTTAGTGAAGTTTGAGAATTTTTGTTTTTTTGCTAAAAAAAATAGTCCGCTGAGGATAAGAAGATTTACTACAGCTCTTCATCTGGAGTTGAAACATTAGAGGATTTTCCCCCCAACTTGTCAAGGGGCAGAGATGCTGGTTTATAATTCCTTCCCCTGTCTTGCCCAGGAGCAAGTATAGTAGTTGCCATTAGGTCCAATCAGCCTTGCCCAAATATGTTTGTGAACACCAAGCCTCCGCCCACTCTATTGTACAACAGCAAGGGGATGGATATTAAAGAAGACAAAAGCGGATGAGCTGTCATTTGCTCCTGCACCTTGATCAGGGTTAAGGAGCAGGTGTCAGCTAACACATTCCTCCACTCTGTTCTCAAACACAAATAGAGCATATGAGTGGGTATCAACTGACCTATTCCTTTGTGGTCTACATAATGCAGCAGGCCACGGAGAAGTGTTTCAGCTGTCAGTCAAAGTGTTGTATGCCCTTTTACCATCAAAGTGCAGACTTTGAAGGAGCAAGTCATTGGATACCCACCCCGTACCCAATTAACATTTGGGAAAAAGGTATAGGACCCAGTTAGAAGATCGCACCTACTCCTCCCATTTTTGGTCTTAAATGCCCCTCTAACCTTGAGTATGGAGTGGGGAGCAATTCCCCATCACTTGTGAGCAGCAGAGCCAGGGTCACAACCCCCATACTTAAACAGCATCAGGGGTTGGAAGAAAATTCAACTGCACACTTCCACCTTGCATCAACGCTTGACAGAGACAGGAATATGTGACTATGTATCAAGGTAGTCTTCTACAGATATCCAAAATAAAGATAATATCAATGCAAATTTTGAAACCTTGAACCCTATTGAACTAAGAGATAGATTAATGTTAATTCGAACTGAAGATTTTCATGTATAAGGATTAAAAAGAGGAAAGAACTGTGCTAGGATAAAGTCAAAGGATCAGTAGAACACATGATCCAAGCCCTGAAAAAGCATTTGAATCCATGAAACATGTGTTGGATTTAGCTGTAATGATGATTTAATGAGCAGAATTATTGGAATAAATTATACAAAATGAAATGACAACAAAATGAGTTAGGAATGTTGTCCTTAAGAAGAAGGTAACTCTTTGAACACAGTTATAATGTTCAATTATAATTATGTTGAAACATGAAATGAAAATGTATTGCAACACCCGATTACATGAAATTAATGTACAAGTAATGGTGCTTTTAATTAACGAATTTTGAATCAACCTTTTTGCTTTCAAAGTAATTTTCTATCATGTTAATAAAATACAGATAATTTTCTTATATTACAAAGGGGATCATTACGAGTCTAATGGTCCAAAGACTGCCAGACTCGTGTGACGGTCTGACTGTTGCACTTCAGGCGGTCTGACTGCCACATTATGACCCTGGCAGTTGGACCACCAGGGGACCATTGTCCCCACCAGGAACATGATTCCTGGTTGGCTGATGGCAGTTGTGATTGTGCTCAGTAATGGTGTCGCTGAACTCAGTCCTGCGGTGGTGATCACAACCCCACTTACCACATGTTTTTCCATGGCAGGGATCCCACCCTGAAAAGGCTGGTGGTAAGCCAGTGTTGGGGTCCACAGAGGGGCCCCTGCACTGCCCATGCCATGGCATGGGCAGTGCACAGGCCCCCCTGCCCAGCACAGTCGGCATGCACACTGTCTACATTGCAGACATAGTGCATTCAGAGGGTGTTGGGATGCTACATTATTGGCCTCAACGCCATTAAGGGAGCCAAGGCCAATACCGTAGCACTGTTCCTGGTGGTCAGCCCAGCAGGAACATTGTAATATGAGGTGGGGGTGACACCACCCTCAGGACGGTGGCATCCTCCCTGTGGCTTTGGCGGTCACGTGGTAGTACTAATGTTGTTCATATATACTACACATTTTGGCATGGAAATGTACATTGTAGAGAAAATGTGCAAAGTGTCAGGGAGTCTCTAAAATCCACAACACAATAAATCAGCTAGCGTCAGGAAAATCACCACCACTGTATGACACCCATTACAATGACAATGACATATTCTAATTGCATCATTAGAAGCCATTAGCCCTTTGTATGTTGGAGAGGCCTAGGGATTTGCCAGTACTTGTAGAAGGCCCTAAACATATTGACCAATAGGAAGCTACAACATTGTCTCCATTTCAGTAGTGTAAACCTAGATGTCCGTGGATGAATGGTTGTACCCAACCACATGTGATTCCAACATAACTGCAAGTCACTCCATGACGCATGCCAACAGTCAGGTAATGGACCTTCCCCATTTCACATGTGCCACATCAATGGCATGGAAATGCAGATTGTGGGTAAAAACTGTGGTCCTATCTGTCATGGCCTCATCGCTACTGCAGTTGGACATGCCAAACAACATGCAATGATGGGTGAGGGTATGTGTGAGCCAACAATTAATGAGGGCACACTCCTGTCTGTGGCAGCACAGTGAATGTAGCCCCATTACATATGTCCAATTCCAAACACAGGATGAGGGAATACAGAAACTATCCCATGAATACAGGTAGACCCTGCATAAAACAGCAGTGTATATATTCTCTCCAAAGAGAAAGGGACACATGCTTACATGTCGGCATAAGGAATGTTAGTAACAGTGATGGCACATAAATCATGTCAATAGACTTTCGTCACTTACAAATGGAAACATTTGATCTGTAGCTGCACCCAAAGAACAATGTATGCTCTGTCACATGTATGGTGGCTAGCTTCATATGACAGACAGTAGTGAGGCACCAGCACTCGTCACACACTGAAGACAAGTGACCTCTGGGGGGGCAGATGACAATTTATTAATTTGACCACACGCGGCTGAGGACATCACTTCTTTTTCTTTGGGCTGTAATGCTGATGAGTATTGGTCTGTTGCATAGAATTTAGACCAATTACAACAACAAACATTACTTGATTGATCAATGTACAAAGCCATGTTTTGTCCCTGGAGAGCAATTGTTTGTGAACTGTACTTGGTTGTGCCGTAGGTCCCTGGGCTAATAGGCATGGCACATCAGCATGCACCAAATTCCATATATACACAAAAAGTTACTCTTCTTGTGTGTCACACAAGGCCCATCCCCAATCATCAGGGGGAGAAGTCAAAACCTAACACATTAATTTGGCTATGTTATAGGCAGGAATATGCTCTGTACTCACCCCCTTGTGGCTGCTGTGCTCCTCTCAAACACCCAACAAAATCTGGGTATGCCACAGCCACAATGTGGGCCCATTAGGGAGGGCAGATTCTGATGTGCACCCTACCCACATTTGGAGGGCTGCCCATGCTGGACCGTCTCGATCTTCCAGGCCCAGTGTCTCAGGTCCTCCCACCTCTCCCACCTCTTGTGACAATGGCCACTCTGCCAGCTATGAACCCCCAGGGTACACACTTTGCGGGCAATGTCTCTCCAGATCTCCTTCTTCTGATTGGCATTTAACTGTATGAATGCAAGAGACACATTAAGCAATTAAAACACAAGTTTTTGCCAAAATGTTTGTGGCAGAAACACCAAGCACAAAATAGGGAATTTGTCAACACACCACATGTGTAAAGCACACATGCCAATAGCTACAGGGATAAGACTGCACACTTTTGGGATCATCTGCAGACTAAAGGCCTTATTACGAGGCTGACGGTCTGAAGTCCGCCAGCCTTGTGGTAGTGATCGGACTGCCTAAGCTGTGGCGGTCTGACTGCCACATTACGAGGTTGGTGGACAGACCCGCCAACCTACCACTGTCCCCACCAGGATCAGTGATCCCGATTGGCTGACAGCTGTCCTGGTTGTAATCAGCCAGGGTGATGCTGAACTCACCCGCTACCCTGCTCATGGCCTACAATGACTAAGGAAGTCTACTGAAATCAGGTAGCCCATGCTCCAGCAACATGTACTGTGACGTGAGCCACAATGAAACACTATACACCAATGTGGCTTTTGACATGTAAACTCCTTTGGCCTCACTAGACAAATACATTTACACTCTGCAAGATTGACTCAATGTATAAAGTCCCTATGGGCAACTCTCATAATGAAAACTTCACCCTTACACTTGATTGACAATGAAAGGGCTGGTATGGTGATTACGGAAAGTGTCTTCTCTATACATGTGTGGACATGTGGGCTACCAAACACAGATTCATGCTACTTCAGAGTGAGATTCTGTGGTATATACCTGTATCATATAACACAACTTTAAACATATGTTTCTAACCTACAAAGATGGCACCCAACATAGAAAGGTATGTATTTTACAATTTCTGCTTTGTAACCAAGCTACTGAGTCACATTTCATGGCCCTACAGGAGTCTATACATGTTGGTTTGTCTTTTGTGCAGTAAGTCGGTACAGGACAAATATGAATTCTGTGAGGGTGACAACAGAGCTGTGGGAGTAAAGGAGCGGTCACGAGTCAAAGACACATTGACAATGATGCCAAATGCACATATGGACTAATTCTGGGATGTACCTCAGTCCCCATTCCTAATCTAATCAATGGACTGAGGCATTTAGGGCAAGTTTTGCCACTATATCCTCATATTGGCCACCTGATATGATCTGCAGGTCTACAGGGAGTGGGCACAGTGCCACAGTTGCATATCCACACTGACTCTCCTACAGCCTAGACTAGGGCCCTCATTACAACATTGGTGGTAAAAGCTGCTTACCGCCGTGCAGAAGACCGCCAACATACCGCCGCAGCCGCGGAAATCCGCCACAGCTATTATGACCCACAGCTCGGAATCCGCCAAAATTCAGACACCCACACAAGTCCGCCACCCCAAAGGTCAGTGATAAACTGGCGATAACAAAACCTCCACCGTCACGCCAACAGAAATACGCCCACACTATCACGACCCACGAATCCACGCGGTGGTCTTTCAACCGCGGTATTCCATTGGCGGTACACACCGCCGCACTCAAAATACACACACATTTACAAAACACAACAACACTGGACAATTCAAAATACACACACCTGATACACATACACACACCACTCCCACACACCCATTACAATATAAAACACACACCCACATCACCCACAAACCCCTACGACCAGAATCACAGAGAGAAGGCCAGAGAGAGACACCACAAACAACTACCAACACCCACAGAACTTCCACGTACCTCACACAACACACCACTAAATATCACCCCACTTATCACTACACACACCACCCCACACATCACCCACACCACCCCATGGCAAGGCAAAGACACCCCAGGTTCTCTGAGGAGGAGCTCAGGGTCATGGTGGAGGAAATCATCCGGGTAGGGCCACAGCTATTCGGATCACAGGTGCAGCACACCTCCATTGCTAGGAAGATGGAGCTATGGCGAAGAATAGTGGACAGGGTCAACGCAGTGGGACAGCACCCAAGAAATCGGGATGACATCAGCAAGAGGTGGAACGACCTACGGGGGAAGGTGTGTTCCGTGGACTCAAGACACAACCTTGTGGTTCAGCGGACTGGCGGCGGACCCCCACTTCCTCCCCCACAACTAACAACATGGGAGGAGCAAGTCTTGGCGATTCTGCATCCTGAGGGCCTCGCAGGAGTAGATGGAGGAATGGACTCTGGTAAGTCAAATCTTTACTATTACATCCCCCACCCTACCTGCATGCTATCACATACCCCCACCCTCGCCCTCACCCCATCACTCCAACTCCTCACAAATGTCCCAATATCACAAACCACAGATCCCAACACCAAGCCCTGCATGCAACAACAAAGCACGGACACCCATCACCAATGCATGGCCACTGCACATACCGATATACCCCCCTAAACAACCATCACACAAGGTCCCACACAGGAATGCAAGCACTGGGGTACACGGTCACCCACCTATTGCACACCATGGCACACACAGATGTAATAAACATCCTTTTATACCCCTGCAGGGCCCCTACCCAACGTCACTGGACAGGAGGGTTCACACATGTCCACCCCACCAACAGAAGAGGCCCACAGGGATGACAGCAGCTCTGTCCAACTGGATCTAGATGACCAGCCCGGCCCATCGGGGACCTCGGGACAGTCAGTTCCCCTGACACAGGCCACCACAGAGCTTCCCCCCACTGGAAACACCAGCACAGCACCCACCCAGCGGGCCCATACCTCTGTCCCCAGGACACGTCAATCAGCAGTGTGTCCACCACTACAGGGAACCCAGGCTAACCCACCACCCCAACAACAACAGGGACCTGGGGGCAGTGGTAGTGGGCACACGGTTCAGGGGACAGAGGCCCAGGGAAACAGGGGGACTGGGAGGGCTGCTGTGCAACAGGGGGAGGACAGGCCAAAGGAACCCACTCTCCACAAGGCCCTCTCCAACATCATGGGAGCCTACCACCACTCCCAGGAGACAATGGCAACGGTACTGGCCAAGTTTCAGGAGACCCAGTGCCTGCAGGAGGAACAGTATTTGGGCTTCAGGGAGGAACTCAGATCCATCAATTCCACCCTGGCCACCATCGTAGGGGTGCTGAATGAAGTACGCAAACCAGGAGAGACACTGTGGCACACTGTGGCACAACAAGGGGCCCCTGACACTAGCCTGGATGATGAACTGCCCACCACCTCCACCGGCGCTAGTGGACAGGATGCCCCACCACAGGACCACCCCACCCCCTGCAGAGGGAGAACCACCCCACAAACGGTCCCTGAGATCCAGGACAAAGACAGAGAATGATGCCAAGACCCCCGCCAAGAAATGAGACCACCCTGAATGTCATCCTTCTGTCCCACTTTGTCACCCTGTCCATCCTCAAACTGCCCCAGCTCCGCTCCCTATGCTCATTTGGGAGATGCACCTGTGAGACTGGACTCTGCCATGGACATTCCTCCACCACCACCCCTCACCATTTTACAACCCCCTTCAATATTGAGCACTTAAATATACACCCTTGGAGACAGTCTGTGCTTTCACAATTGTGTATTAGCAATTACAGTGTCAAAATGCTCTTTTAAATGTAATGTCAACATACCTATGTCACACAGCTCTAGTCCATGAGGAAACACAGCAGATGTCAGACAGTGGGACTCACATCTTTGAAATCGTAAGGGAAAGTGAAAACTCAGTGACCATACACTGGGTGAAAACGAAAGACAGTAGAGAGGTAGTAGTGTTAAAGTACATGTAGTAGGCAGGTTTGTATTCTTACCTGTGTCTCACTGGAAGTATTGCAGGATCACAGAGTTCCTGTTGTCTATGTCCTCTTCCTCTGCTTCCTCGTCTTCACTGTCCACAGGCTCCACAGCTGCACCAACACCGCCATCTGGACCATCCTGGTGCAGAAAAGGCACCTGTCGTCGCAAAGCTAAGTTGTGAAGCATACAGCAGGCTACGATGATCTGGCACACCTTCTTTGGTGCGAAGAATAGGGATCCACCTGTCATATGGAGGCACCTGAACCTGGCCTTCAGGAGGCCGAAGGTCCGCTCTATTATCCGGCGAGTTCGCCCATGGGCCTCATTGTAGCATTCCTCTGCCCTTGTACTGGGATTCCTCACTGGGGTCAGTAGCCATGACAGGTTGGGGTAACCAGAGTCACCTGCAAATGGCGAGGGACAACTGTTAGACACACACTAACCTGTAGGGATATCCCCAGACCCAGACAGCCATTCCCACTGACTTGCTTCAAGGTGCTCACCTAATAGCCACACACGGTGCCTCTGGAGTTTAACCATCACATAATGGATGCTGCTTTTCCGCAGGATGTAAGCGTCATGCACTGAGCCAGGGAATTTGGCATTCACGTGGGAGATGTACTGGTCGGCCAAACACACCACCTGCACATTCATGGAATGATAACTCTTCTGGTTTCTGTACACCTGTTCACTCCTGCGGCGGAGTACCAAAGCCACATGTGTTCCATTAATGGCGCCTATGATGTTGGGGATATGTCCCAGGGCATAGAAGTCACCTTTCACTGTAGGCAAATCCTCCACCTGAGGGAAAACGATGTAGCTCCGCATGTGTTTCAACAGGGCAGACAACACTCTGGACAACACGTCGGAAAACATAGGCTGGGACATCCCTGATGCTATGGCCACTGTTGTTTGAAATGACTCACTTGCAAGGAAATGGAGTACTGACAGCACCTGCAATTGAGGGGGGATTCCTGTGGGATGGCGGATAGCTGATATCAGGTCTGGCTCCAACTGGGCGGACGGTGCCTATGAAGGACAACAGTGAGCACAGAGTCAACCAACTCAGAGGTAGGTACCCACAGCTTACACAGAACACAAATCATAATCCGAAATTTGGCCTGTATGAGTGCTGAGGCAAGGCCTAGGTATTTGTGACGCAGTTAAAAATTAAGCCATGTGGGCCCCTGAAATGGCGGCTGCCTGACCTGTAAAGTGGGCCAATGGGATGAGAGGTAACTGCGCTGGCATTGTACACTGTCGCGGTAGGCGGTCGAACACTGCGGCGCAATTCTGCATTGGTTAATATTGGACCGTATGGGTCCCAGGAGCCAATGACGATGTACGCAGGCGGTGACGATACGCACCGCCGCGGACATGACCGCCATTTTCTATCTGTTCAATCACTCGATACCTGATCTTCTACAGGAGAGGACCTACACTGCAAATGCTGCTGTGACCTCGGTCTGGAAAGGGCCCCTGCCTTCACATCGGAGGAGTTTGAGAAACTCGTGGATGGGGTCCTCCCCCAGTACACGCCACTCCACGGTCCTCCAGACAAACAGGTAAGTAAACTGGGAGCATGCTGTATGGGCTATGCCTGTGTGGAGTGGGGTGGATGAAAGATGGGGGGGGGAATGAGGCGTGCATGAAACGACGGTGAGTGTAAGTGCCGCATAGCAAGGGTAGGGATGTGGGCCAATGACTGTGACGGTGCAGTTGGTAATAACTTTTCTTTTCCCCCTGTACAATTCATGTAGGTCAGCGCCCACCAGAAAAAGGATATTTGGCGTGCCATTGCCAAGGAAGTCCGGACCCTGGGGTTCCACCACAGACAGAGCACCCACTGCCGTAAACGATGGGAGGACATTCGCCGCTGGAGCAAGAAGATGGCGGAGGCCCAGCTGGGGATGGCCTCCCAATGTGGGAGGGGAGCCCGTCGCACCATGACCCCCCTGATGTTCAGGATCCTGGCGGTGGTGTACCCGGAGTTGGATGGGCGCTTGAGGGTATCACAGCAGCCACAAGGGAGTGAGTACACTCTCATACTGCTGGAGGTGTCTGGGTGGGGGAGGTGGGCTGTGGGCTTCCCTAGGCCAGGGCGAGTGTGCTAGTTAAGTCCCCTTTTTCAGGCAGACCCTGTGGCACCCCACCCCACCTGTATACAGTGCCAAGTTCACCTAGTCAGGCTCCTGTGTCATCCATGTGTGCAGATGTCGGCCATAGCCTTGTAGGCCATGTCCCAGGGATTGAACAGTGGAGCCCAAGTGCGCGGCGTAGTGCAGGGGGCTTCTGTGTCTGTCGTGTCTGCCAACGGTAGCGGTAATGCATGCACTCAACATGTCTTTCTTCTGTCGTCGTCCCCTTTTTGTGGTCTCCCTGTTCTTGTGTGCATTAGCATCATCAGGCAGAAGAGCAGTGGCACTGGAGCAGGAGGGAGCTGCATCCCACAAGGCCCTGGAGGGCGAGACAATGGACTCTGAGTTCACCAGTGGGACTGAGGGCGAGGGGAGCTCCACGGCGGGGACAGGAGCTGACACCAGTGACACGGACTCGTCCTCTGATGGGAGCTCCCTTGTGGTGGCGGCAACATCTGTGCTTCCCGCATCTACAGGTACAGCCGCCACCCCCCCTACCAGCACTGCCCTCCCAGCTGCCCCTCAGCCTTTGCCCCGTGCCTGCTCACCCAGGAGGGTGGGCATCACCTTCGCCCCAGGCACCTCAGGCCCTGCCCGGGTCACCCCTGCTGCCCTCAGTGAGGAGGCCATTGACCTCCTCAGGTCCCTCACTGTTGGGCAGTCTACCATTTTGAATGCCATCCAGGGTGTAGAAAGCATTTTCAACAAACAAATGCATTCCTGGAGGGCATTCATTCTGGTCAGGCGGCCCTTCAGCGAGCTTTTCAGACTCTGGCCTCAGCACTGATGGCAGCCATTGTCCCTGTCTCTAGCCTCCCCCCTCCAACTTCCTCCACACAGACCCAATCCCCTCTACCTCAGCCTGTCCCAAGCACACCTTCAGACCAGCATGCACACACCTCAACACACAAGGGAAGCTCTGGCAAACATAAGGGCCACACATCCCACAGGCACTCACGCAAGCATCACACACATGCAGACACAGCAACATCCACTGCCTCCACTGTGTCCCCCTCCTCCTCGTCTCCCTCCTCCCTCCCAGTCTCGTCTCCACTCACACCTGCATGCACTACATCTACAGCCAATACTTCCATCACCAGCACACACACCACCACACCCCGCTCACGTACACTCACCACCCCCACTGCCATTCACACGTCCCCTGTGTCCTCTCCCTGTGTGTCTGTGACGCCACCTCCCAAGATACACAAACGCAGGCACACACCCACCCAACAGCCATCCACCTCACGAGAACCTCCAGCTCATGCACCTTCACCCAAAGTCACCAACACCTCCTACAACCGCAACCTCTTCCTCCACTCCCAAACCCCATTCCAGCTACCCGTCCCAGTGTTCCCAAGAAACTTTTCCTGTCCAACCTTGACCTCTTTCCCTCACCTCCCCCACCCCGTCCGTCTCCTAGGGCCCAACTCTCCAGGTCCCAACCTTGCACCTCAGCCACAACATCTCTGGGACCAGTGGTGCCTGTAGTCACCGGAATCTGGAGTGCATTGGCCACCAGGGCCGCCAGTGTGGCACGGAGCCACAGCACGGACAGTCCCCCACCTGTCAAGCATCAAAAGTTGGCCAGTGCCTGGCGGGAGAGGGGTAAGACTCCAGCCACCAAAGCCGCTCCCAGGGGTACAGGTGGGAGTGTGGAGTCAGATGCGACACCTTCCAAGGTGGGGAAGGCCCACAAGAAAGTCAGCAAGTCTGGGAAGAGCAGCACGGCGGAGAAGACCGCCATCATCCCCGCTGCCCAGGAGGCCACCGCCATCATCCCCGCTGCCCAGGAGGCCACTGCCACCCACCCATCTGCCCAGGAGGCCACCACCATCATCCCTGATGCCCAGGAGGCCACCACCATCATCCCCGCTGCCCAGGAGGCCACCACCATCATCCCCCCTGCCCAGGAGGCCACCGCCATCATCCCCACTGCCCAGGAGGCCACCGCCATCACCAGCCCTGCTGCCCAGGAGGCCACCGCCAGCACCAGCACTGCTGCCCAGGACAGGACCGCCAGCACCAGCCCCGCTGGGACAGACAGGACCGCCAGCACCAGCCCCGCTGGGCCAGACAGGACCGCCAGACAGGACCGCCAGCACCAGCCCCGCTGGGCCAGACATGACCGCCAGCAGCTGAGTCACTGCAAAGGACCCCTCCGCCACAAGCACCACTGAACAGGGCACCGCCCCCACAAGTACCGCTGAACAGGGCACCGCCGCCACAAGCACCGCTGCCAATGACATTGCAGCAACAAGCACCGCTGCCAATGACACTGCCGCAACAAGCACCGCTGGCCCATGAGTGCCAAGGGCACTGACGCTAATGAGTCTGTCACGAGCAGGATGAAGCACAAAGCCCACTCCAGAACCAGTGGAGACAAACATCCACTACCTCTGTCCTTGGCAGGATGAAGCACTCTGGGCACAAAGCCCCCTCCAGAACCAGTGGAGATTTACAACCACTACCTCTGTCCTTGGCAGGATGAAGCACCCTGGGCACAATGCCCCCTCCAGAACCAGTGGAGACTGTTATCCACTTGAGAGACTGTGGCTTTGCACTCCCCAGGATGGAACAGTGGGCAACCCACCCACTGTAGAGACTTGAGAGACTGTGGCTTTGCACTCCCCAGGATGGAACAGTGAGCAAACCACCCACTGTAGAGACTTGAGAGACTGTGGCTTTGCACTCCCCAGGATGGAACAGTTGGCATGTGGCCCCCTCTTTTCCTTCCCCCTGAGGTGCCTGTTTTATTGCTATCTGATGCCCCTGCAGTGTTCTCTCCATCATTTCGGGGATTGAGTGTGGGCCTCGCCCATACCATGTGGGCCCAGTGTTCCACGGACTTCAATAGAGCACTACCTGGACTACTATTCTTGGTGTATATTTTGTTTATCGTCTATATATATATTTTTGCATACTGGATTTTAATATATTACAATGGTTACACTCATTTCCTTTTGTCCTTGCATTCTTCCCGGGGGGCTTGGGTGGTGTAACTGTAATGTATCATGCTGTATTAGCGTTTGTGTTGCTGTGGGTGAGGGTGCGGGTGGGGGTGTTGGGTGTTGTGTGTGTGTGTCACTCTCTTTTCCCTCCCTCTTCCCCTGTGTCGTAGGTGCAGTACTCACCGTGGTCTTCGCCGCCGGCGCTCGTGCTCCTGGTAGAGGAGCAAGAAGATAAGGGCTGGCAGGATGTAGAGTTCAGGTTCCATGGCATCCGGATTCCTCGTGGGGTGTGTTGAGGTGAGCGTTTTCCCTTCGAAGTCCTGTTTCCGCCATGTTTTTGTTCACGGTGAATCCGCCCCGGAAAAGGTGGCGGATTGGTAGGTTGTGATACTGTGGGCGGTACATTGTCCTCCGCCTGTCTGTTGGCAGTGACCGCCAAGCTGTTTATTTCTACCGCCGTGGCGGTCGGAGTGTTAAAGTGGCTGTCTTTGTTGGCGGTTTCCGCCATGGTCATCATTCCATTTTTTTTCCACTGGCCTGTTGGCGGTCTTACCGCCGCTTTAACACCGACCGCCAGGGTTGTAATGACCCCCTAGGTCTCATACTTGGAGATACATTTGACAGGCCCCGGTCTCTGCAAGGATGAGGATACAGAACCTACATGACACTCACAATTCCATCACTTCCATGCATGGCAGTACATCATGTGGCCATCAGCAATGTGGCTTGTGGCTTGTGTGGCAATCTAAAGGGCACAGTGATTCATTGTATGCCTCCCAGACAACAGTTTGGCAAGGCCAGAAGTAGGGTGAAAGATTTGTGACACAATACACATTGCTTACAAAATCCTCAAATGACTCAGACAAGATGCACACACAGCTCAGGCTGTCATGAACATACATGTTGTCTAACATTTACAAATATCATAAATAAAGAAATGTCATTGTATGTCAGGAAAGTCACATTGTCTAGTTATGTGCATCCAACACAAGGAGGATCTAGGGCCTCAAAAAATATTACACAACACAATGTGAATAAACACAACATATAGTACTGGACTCCAATACCTGCACCATTTCCATCCCATTAATGCCACACAAACTGCAACAACAGGCACTCAAGAAGTCTAACTGGCATACAGGGGCACATTGTAGCCTGTGAGGTGGGAAAGGATAGTGTTGAACAGAGTCAATTATGCCAATGAGGTACGTACCTGCTTCTCTGATGAGCCATAGAGCTGACCATACAGAGGAAGGATTATAGTCACAAGCCTCTCCAGTTCCTCTTTAGAGAAGGCAGGTGCTCTTTCACCTGCTAGATGTGGCATGGTTGCTCTGAGAGGTGGCACACAGCAGCTGAAGTGGTAGAGGTGTTGCTGGCAGCAGTGTCAGAAGTCAAGTGACTTATTTTGCACAATGCAGCGTACATGTACACCACATATTCATCTAGAACTGCTTACCATGCGGATGACTTCTGCCGGCGGAGTTGGTCAGGAATCCAATGGAGTTGGTCAGGAATCCACAATTTTTGCAGTTTGAAAGACTGTGGGGGTGATTCTGACCCCGGCGGTACTAGACCGCCGGGGCCAGGGTCGGTGGGAGCACCGCCAACAGGCTGGCGGTGCCCCGCTGGGCATTCTGGTCGCGGCGGTTCAGCCGCGGTCAGAAGAGGAAAACTGGCGGTCTCCCGCCGGTTTTCCGCTGCCCTTCTGAATCCTCCATGGCGGCGCAGCTCGCTGCGCCGCCATGGGGATTCGGACACCCAATACCGCCATCCTGTTCCTGGCGGTTCGCCCGCCAGGAACAGGATGGCGGTATGGGGTGTCGTGGGGCCCCTGGGGGCCCCTGCAGTGCCCATGCCAATGGCATGGGCACTGCAGGGGCCCCCGTAAGCGGGCCCCACTTTGAATTTCACTGTCTGCATTGCAGACAGTGAAATTCGCGACGGGTGCAACTGCACCCGTCGCACCTTCCCGCTCCGCCGGCTCAATTCTGAGCCGGCGTCCTCGTGGGAAGGGTTTTTGCACTGGGCTGGCGGGCGGCCTTTTGGCGGTCGCCCGCCAGCCCAGTGCAAAAGCCAAAATACCCTCAGCGGTCTTGCGACCGCGGAGCGGTATTTTGGAGGGGGGAAGTCTGGCGGGCGGCCTCCGCCGCCCGCCAGACTTAGAATGACCCCCTGTATATGGCACTGTTATTTTAGTGAAAAAAACAATATATGTTTAAGTTCATCACATACATCCTCAATCTGTCTTGTCGAGTTGGTCTGACTACACAACAACCAATTTAGTGTTTTGCAGGGCACAGATGGCATATGATGATGGTGCACGAGCTACCACCCCTGACTGTATTTTTGGTGGTCGGAAAATACTGTCACATTTTGAGGGACAATTGTGCAGCAGACATTTGGGTGTTGCCTCAATCCACATTGTGGACACATGAGTTCATAACCAGGGGTTTCACATTTGCCAGGTGTAATGTGAACTGGGTGTCATGTATATCCAGTCAGAAATGCTTTCTCACATGATACTGTTCGCATGCATCATGTATGTTGCTGTGGCCACAGTGACTATTGTTTCAAATCATGTGTTTGCACACATAGATATCCTGGGAGAAGGAAGATATGACAACCCCTGCCTACTGTCCATTACCAATCCTTCAGACCATGGAGGAATGGAGCATCATCTAGCTCTACCGTCTGAATGGGCAAACAATGGTGGATTTATGCCATCAGTTAGAGCCAGATCTGATGCCAGCCAATAGTAATCCATACTGCAAACCACCCTTTGTTCAAGTCGTGTCAGTATTGCACTTCCTGGCCACAGGGTCCTTCCAACAAACATTGGCCTTATCTGGTGGTATATCCCAACCTATGTTCATTCTTGTGTTGAGAGACTACCTGTCAGCAATGTTGAAACATATTGACAGCTATATCAGGTTCCCCTGACGTGAGGATTTAGACAGTATGAAGGCTTACAGCTATTGTTTTGCCCGCCTCCCACATGTGGTGGGGCCATTACTGACATATATGTTGGCTTGGAACCACTTTAGGCTACTGAACAAAGTCTATCGTAACAACAAAAACTTCTGTTCCATCAACTCACAAGTTGTCTGGCGGATTTCTACATCTCAAAATTATGTGTCCATTTTCCAGGATCAGCCCATGATTCCTTTATAATGCAGAATACTACCATACCCCAGCTGATGTCACAGCTGTAACTAGAGAGGGCCTGGCTGGTGGTAAGTCACATCTGTCCTGATTGTGTGTGAGCAATGTCAGGTGCTACAATCATGAAGTGAGTGACTCATTACTGCGCTAATGCCCCATTCCTTAACAGAAGACTCAGCATGTCCAAACCGTCCTTGGTTATTGACGCCCCTGAGGAATCCAAATATGCCAGGGGAAGTCTGCCACAGTGAGGTCCATGGAAGAACACAGTGGGGGGTGGAGTGGGCTTTTGGTCTCCTTAAGGCCAGATTTTGCTGTCTGGACAGGACTGGTGGATCCCTCCTCTATTCACCCTGGAAAGTGTGTCAGATCACTGTGACATCCTGCATGCTCCACAACATCCCCCTGTGGAAGAATATCCCGTACATCCCAGAGGAGGGAGACCCTGCAGTGCCACCGAGTGAGAATCCTGAAATGCCTACTGAAGATGACAGAAATGAGCTGACTTGCGAGAATATCTCATGGACAGCTGTTTCTCATGAGTGTAAGTATGTCATGTGTTGTCATGACTGTGACTATACAATGAACTATAGTTGTGAGATAGTGTGGAGTTTAGTGTTTTTGAAATATTTAGGGAGCTGATACTCTGCAAAAATCAGCCAAAGGAGGATTGGCTTATCATCCCCACAATTATAATGTTGCTTTGTTTGTATCAGAATTATTGCAATGTACTTTGTTTTCCAGATGCTTGCTATGACCTATGTCATATGTATGGTTTTAAGCCTATACTCCTTGGTTTGTTCTTTGCACAGGTACCTTCACCATGAGATCTTCATGTGGGCATTTCAGAGGTATGATATTGGCAGGTATCTAATGCTGTTCTTACATACGAAGTGGACACAGATTGTTCTAGATAGTGTAGGTCACAGACTTTGCGTGTAGGAGAGCAGTTCCAAGGCAGCCTGCACAGTGTTTGGATGTAAGTTCAGAAGTACCCATTGGACTTGTTTTGTGTCCTGTGGTGGGCCTGATGCATCATATGTGTCATCATGTGGTCATAAGATATGTAGTCCTAGATCCCAACCAAATCAATTTCCATACACATTGGCTAAAAACACTTTTTGTATGACCTGTATATGCCTGTAAATGTGTTTCATCATTGTAGGCCACGGTGCCTGTGTCAAAACATTGACATATGTTTGTGCCATACCACCAAATGCATGAGCATTGGATTATAATTGCCCTGTGATCAAGAACTGTTGTACTGCCATGTGTCTAAATGTGGGATTATGTGATGTTGGATTACTTTGGTGTGGTATGTTATAAGGCTCAAGCTGGTATTATCAACCACCTCAAACTTTGTCTAATCTATAGGACAATGGCCCTGATTACGAGTTTGGTGGACGGGAACACCTGTCCTCCAGACTCTCAACAGAATAGCCACCATTGTAGTGGCGACCTCCCCGCCGGCCCCATTATGACTTTCCCGCTGGGCTGACAGGTAGAAACCAAGGTTTCTGCTGGTCAGCCCAGCGGGAAAGTGGTAGCAGCATTGTTGCTGGCTTGTAATCGAGCTGGCGGACATGCTGCTGCCCACATGGGACACCAGCACCCTCGAAATGTGCACTGTATGCAGAGCAGACAGTGCGTTTTAAAAGGGTGCTGATCACGGGGACCTCTGCAATCCCCTTGCCACTGCCCCCTGCACCTGTTCTCTGCCAGCCTTTTCATGGCAGTGAAACCGCCAGGAAAAGGCTGGCAGAAAACCAGGTTGTAAATCACCAGGGCAGGGCTGCGTGCAGAGCTGTCCTGGCTGATTTCAACCTTCACCTACCGTCAGCCTGTCAGTACTCTGGTGGTTGGACCACCGGGGTCATAATTGGAAAGTCCGACTGCCACATCAGCAAAGGTCTGCAACACATAAATATCGCTATAGTCAATATCGTTGTCGAAAATATCAATTTTTGGTGTTGTATTTAATATTGATGTTTTAAATATCAATGTTGTTTATATTGTTGTTTATTATAATATCTTATTTTAGTGATAAATTGCGTTTAATGTATTGTTTTTTAATTTATTTTATAGTAAAAGTTTATAAATTATTTAGTAATTTATTTTGATAACAAGTTTTTTTTTGTAATTTATTTGTTTAACTTTGTTTTTTATTTTTGGAAAATATATTAGGATGTTGGGGTTATAGGGTAAGGGTGGGGAGCATTTTAAAATGGGTAGTTTTTAATTTTGTTTTTATTTAATGTATATTTATTATTGAATTTTAACAATTTATTTTTCTTGAGGGTTCATTTTAATATTGGATAAGTGTGTGGATTTTTTATTGAATATTTAAAGTGACATAAATATAATATTTTAGAAATAAAATTAAAAATATCTTATATTATTTAAATAAATTAACAATGAGAACATCTGTAAATTATTTTTCTTCATAAAATAAATTATTTTTAAAAACAATAAATAGCATAATGTGATTTGTATTAAAACAATTAATATTTTTGAAAAAAAAAAATTTTTTAAAGAAAAAATATTTCAATTATTTTTAAATTGTTTTTGAATTTTGTAAAAATGGCTAAAAATACAGTTAGTTAATTTAGAATACAATGTATTAATGCTGCACAAAATATGCAAAATTGTTCATATTTTTTTTTAATAGGTTATTTGTCTTATATTTTGATATTGTTCATATTTAATGACTAATTTAAAAAAATACAAAAAATAGCATTTAAAAAAAAAAATTAATTACATTTAGAAATACTGAAAACATCTTTTTTAATTTATTCTTTTGAAAACTATTATATATTATGTATTGATTTTTTTGTATATAATTATTGAGTAAATTATTCAATTAAATATATGTAAAATATCATATTGGTCATAAATATTAAAAATTATGACATTTGATTAAATTTGGAGTAAAACAGTTTTTCTTAAGATGTTTATATAGATGTTTGTTCAGTTTGGTAACATTGTAGTTATTATTCAAAATGTTAATTATAAAGGGCATCATTACGAGTTCGTCGGAAAGTTTAGGCCATCCGCCGAACTTCAGACGGGGAGGTTGCCACCATAGTGGCTACCTCCTCTCCGGGCCCATTAAGAATTTCCTGCTAGGTCAGCGGGTGGAAACCTGAGTTCCACCTGCTGGCCTAGCGGGAAACACCCTACAGCATTGTCTCCGGCTCGTAATCATGCCTGTGGCAATGTTGTAGGATGCAGGGTACACAGGCGTCCTTCTTGCAATGTTGCTTCTTAAGTGTCCAGCACCTTCCCTGTGTTAAGTTAAGGCGGTCGGCGGATGGATGGTGATGTTGGTGGGACTGTGGTGGTCTCTAATTCAGCACACCACCAACATGGTAATACGGTAGTCAAACCGCCGCCATGGCGATTCCCAGATCACAAAACTCAGAATCAGGCCCTTAGTTTTTTAGTGTTTATTACCTTCCTTAAGATAAGTTTTGTTTAATGGTAATTGACAATTGTACAATTTTAGTGTCTGGCACCTTCTCTGTGTTCAGTTAGACTGGAGTGGGAATAGAACATCCTGCTCCTTTAGTGTCTAACACCTTTCCTGAGTTATTTTATTTCAAAGTGGGAAGAGTATATTTAAGTCTTTTAGTGTCCAATACGTTCTCTGAGATAAGTTTTATTTAAGTGGCAAAGGGCAATATTGTTATTTTAGTGTCTAAAGGTTTCCTGTTTTAAGTTAGATTGGAGTGGGAATAGTAAATATTATTGCTCTAGCTTCTAACACCTTTCCTGAGTTATTTTATCTTGGAGTGGGAATAGTATAGTATATATAATCCTCTTGGAGTCCAAAATCTTCCCAGAGATAAGTTTTATTTCAGTGGGAATGGACACTGTTACCTTTTTAGTGTCCAGCACTTTCCCTCTGTCAAGTTAAATTGGAGTGGTAATAGTAAGTGTTTTTTCTTTAGTGTTCAGTATCTTCCCTGAGTTATTTTATTTTAGAGCAGGAATAGTACTTTTAACCATTTTAGGGTCCAGCACTTTCCATGAGGTAAGTTTTATTTAAGAGGGTATGTACTATGTTGCATTTTTAGTGTCCAACACCCTGAGTTTAATTATTTTGGAGTGGGAATAGTAAATGCTTTGTATTTTGTGTCTAATACCTTCCCTGAGTTATTTTATATTGGAGTGGGAATAGTATATTGAAATATTTAGGCCCTCATTATAACCCTGGCGGTCGGTGATAAAGCGGCAGTAATACGGCAAACTGGCAGGCAGTAAATACTGCCAAATTATCACCATGGTGGAAAGAGCTCAGACAGACAGCCACTTTACCACACTGACCGCCAGGGCAGAATCGACAGACACCACGGCGGTAGCCGCCAAGAGCCAGACGGAAGTCAATGTTCCACCCACTGTATTATGAAAGGCCAATCCGCCACCTTTTCCGTGGCGGTACCAATGACATCAAAAGCTTGGCGGGAACACTGCACAGAAGGGAAACGACTCACCATTAGAGACTCAAGGAGAAACCGCGCCGCAATGGAGCCCGATCTGCAGATCTTCCCAATGCTTTTCTAGTCCTGCTCCACCACGAACACCAACCACGGCGAAGACGATCATGGTGAGTACAGCCGCCTAGCACACAGGGGATGGGGGAAGAAAAAAGAGAGTGACACACGCAACCCACAAAACCCATACCCCCCCACACCATACACACAAGCAGATACAGTAAGAAAACATACTCATCCCGTACCCCTCAGGAATAATGCAAGGACCACAGGAATAGCTGAAAGTGAGTGCAATAATATAAATATAGTAGAAATACAAAAATTAAATCTAAAAGTATATAGATATGTTGAAATAAGGGACACTGCCCAGTCCTCAAGCTGCGTGGGCCACAGGGCCACATTACAAAGAACAGGGCCCCGCTTGACTCCTGCAACAACACGGAGAGAACACTGCAGGGGCATCAGTTCAAAAATAGGCAGACACCTCAGGGGGACAGGGAATGGGGGGGCACCTTAGCCGGCAGATGGTACTACACAGATCTGGGTTTAATCCATCGTTCTTTTGCTCACCATGCACCCCAGTTTGGACCCAGCCATATGCAAATCAGTCTTGACCCTGTTCCTCATGGAAACAGTCCAGCCCTTCATCAGCCAGGCTAGCTTGAATCCAGTGGCACAGAGAGCAAGGGACCCATGTCTGAGCATACCCTTCCCATTTAGGGCAACTTTAGCAACACAAAAGGATGATGGACGGAGTGCTGAACAATGCAAACACTCACCCCCAGCCACAGATCTGGGTTTAATCCATCGTTCTCTTGCTCACCATGCCATGCCCAGACGTAGGTCCCTTGCTCGCTGCACCACTGGATTCAAGCTAGCCTGGCTGATGAGGGGTGATACCCTGAAACCGGTCCCGGGATGCTTCTTTCTTGTCCAGGGAGGACCTGGCCTGGCAGTTCGGGCTGGACTGTTCCCATGGGGAACAGGGTTAAGACTGATTTGCATATGGCTGGGTCCAAACTGGGGTGACGTGGCGAGCAAAATAATGATGGATTAAACCCAGAGCTGTGACTGGAGGTGAGTGTTTAAAATGTTTCAACACTCCGTCCATCATTTTTTTTGTTTTGTGATGTTACATTATACTCACCTACAGACTTGACAGGGCTACTATCACGGAGCTGTGTGCCCAATTGGAACCTGACCAGATATCTGCTATCCGTCACCCCACAGGGATCCCACCTCTTGTTAAAGTGCTATCTGTGGTCCATTTCTTGGCAACTGGTTCTTTCCAAGTGACAGTGGACTTGGCAGCAGGAATGTCACAGCCAATGTTCTCAATAGTGCTGACAAGAGTGTTGGGTGCCCTGATTAAACACATGTGCAGCTACATTGTTTTCCCCCAGGTGGAGGATTTGCCCGCAGTGAAGGCTGAGTTCTATGCAATGGGACATATCCCCAACATAACTGAGGCGATTGATGGAACACATATTGCATTTGTCCCCGCCCCGGCAAAATGAACAGGTCTTCAGAAATCGAACAAAAATTTCACTTGATGAATATGCAGATGGTGTGTTTGGCGGACCAGTACATCACGTCAATGCTTAGTATCTTGGGTCGGTGCATGATGCCTTTATCCTGAGGAATAGCAGCATACCAAATGTGATGGCCCAACTACAGAGGCACCGTGTGTGGCTAATGGGTGAGCCCTGGTTCCCACCCAGTGGATGGCGGTATATGTGTATGATGCGAGCCATAAGCGATAGTTTGTGGCTAACAGTTGTCCCTCGATATTTGCAGGTGACTCAGGTTACCCCAACATATCATGGCTACTGACCCCTGTGAGGAATCCAGGACAAGGGGTGAAGAACGTTACAATGAGGCACATGGGCGAACAAGGATTATTGAACGTACCTTTGACCTCCTGAAGGCCAAGTTTTGGTGCCTCCATCTGACTGGTGGATCCCTGTGCTACTCACCCAAGAAGATCTGCCAGGTAATCATGGCATGTGCATGTCGCATAACCTTGCCTTGAGAAGCCATGTGCCTTTTCTGCAGGAGGAGGAGGCTGGAGATGGCCATGTGCCAGCAATGGACCCTGTGGACAGTGAAGATGAGGAGGCAGAGGATGAGGACAACAGATCTGCAGTGATTAGACAATATTTCCAATGAGGCACAGGTAAGACAGTGTTACTTCACATTTCATTGTCGTTTTTTTGTTTCACATTGTCACTGGCAGGCTGTGATTTCCCACTTCTATGCCTACTCACTGTACCCTTTGGCAACTCTTTTTGCAGATGTTAGTGCTCCACTATCGCTCCTGGTGTTGTCACTGCAGCCAACTAAAGGTCTATCCTATGTTAACATTACTGTACAGTTGAATTGCAATGTTTAAACCTTGTTAAACAAATACATACTTCAATCATTTGACATACTCCATACTTGTATTTTTTCAAAGTGTGTTTAATGCAGTGCTATGAAGATAAGTGAGATGGGTAATGGGCTGGGCTGATGATGGAGGAAAGTCTAGGGTGTAGTTCCAGTCTATTTGTAGCACAGGTGCATTGTCCTCTTGGTGAACCGGTTGTGGTTCTTTATATATTTTTGTTCAATCAGAGTCAAGGGACTCACATTTCATTAACAGGCATTTATATTATTGCAGCCCTGACGAAGTCATTGGGAAACCCCCGGACGAAACACGTGTTGGCTGTAAGGTTGGATGTCAGGCCTAAAGTAGCATTGATGATATAATCGTATGATATGTATGGAGAACATCATTGAATATTTATTGGACAACTTTGGATTTTGACTGTTGACAATAAGACTGGAGCAACCCAGGACAATCTACTTCAATCCACACTGGAATGAACTCGGGTATTGATTTTGAACTATAGGACATTGAAATGTATACTGAAATGTATTTTCTTCTTCAGAAATATATGGAAATTTGTTTTGAGTCATTGAATGTTGACTTTATATTACTTTTCTTTCAAAAATGTGTTTTTAAAATTGTGGTGAATAATTTCATGAGTGCCTCTTGTGGCTAAAATTAAGCATTGTCCAAGGGGGCATAGGAAGGGGAGCAATGGCAGTTCAAGGTGACAGAGTGGGACACAAGGGTGACAATCAGAAGAGTCTTGTTTCCTGGCTGAGGTCTTGGCAATAGTCTCTGGCTTCTGCCTGGATCACAGGGAATGTTTGCGGGCTGGTTCTCCTTGTGCAGGGGGAAGGGTGCTGGTGACCTGTGGTCCTGTGGCGGGGCCTCCTGTCCACTAGCGGCAGTGGAGGTGGAGGGCTGTTCAGTAGTCTGGCTAGTGGCAGGGACCCGCTGGTGTGACACTGCCTCCCTCATATTGTTGGCCATGTCTGCCAGCACCCCTGCAATGGTGACCAGGGTGGTGTTTATGGCCTTCAATTCCTCCCTGATCCCCTGGTACTGTCCCTTCTGCAGCCGCCTCTTCTCCTGCATGTTGTCCAGAATCTCCCCCAGAGTGTCCTGGGAATGTTGGGATGCTCCCAGGATTTCGGTGAGTGCCTCCTGAAGAGTCGGTTACCTGGGCCTCTCCTCCCCCTGGCACACAGCAGTCCTCCCAGCTTCCCTGTTGTCCTGTACCTCTGTCCCCTGAACCGTGTGACCATTGCCACTGACCCCAGGTCCCTGATTGTCTTGGGTTTGTGGTGTGCCCTGGGGTTCCTGTAGTAGTGGACACACTGCTGATTGAAGTGTCCTGGGGACAGAGGTATGGGCATGCGCTGAGGGCACTGTGGTGGTGTTTCCTGAGGGGGGTGGATCTGTGGTGATGTGTGACTGTGGCTGGGTAACTGACTGTCTGGAGGTTCCTGATGGGCCAGGTTGGACATCCAGATCCAGGCGAGCACAGTCACTGTCATCACTGTGGGCTTCTTCTGTGGGGGACTGGATGCTGATGGTACCTCTTCTCCGGTGACATTGGCTGGGATACCTGTGAGGATGTAAATGCAGTGTTATTGTTTCTGTGTGTGACATTTTGTGCATGGATGGGTTGCCCTCTATGGTTGTTTTTGCCCTGGCAGCTTTAACTTGTGCATGTTAGTGCATGGTGGGATGATTAGTTCTCTCTAGTATGCATGTGGTGTCCATGCATTGGTGGTGCATGCAGGGCTTGGCATAGGGATGAGTGAGATGTGATGGTGGGGGGGGTGTGAGGTGATGGAGTGATGGGAATGAGGGTGAGGGTGGGGGTATGTGATGGAATACAGGCAGGGGGGTGATAGTAGTATAGAGTTGACTTACCAGAGTCCAGTCCTCCTGCTACTCCTGCCAGGCACCCAGGATGCATGATTGCCCAGACTTGCTCCTCCCATGTTGTTAGTTGTGGGGGAGGAGGTGAGGGTCCACCGCCAGTCCTCTGTACAGCGAGTTGGTGTCTTGCTGCAATGGAACGCACCTTACCCCGTAGGTCATTCCACCTCATCCTGATGTCATCCCTTGTTCTGGGGTACTGTCCCACAGCGTTGACCCTATCCATAATCCTCTGCCATCGCTCCATCTTCCTAGCAATGGATATTTGCTGCACCAGTGCTCCAAATAGCTGTGGCTCTACCCAGATGATTTCCTCCACCATGACCCTTAGCTCCTCCGCAGAGAATCTGGGGTCTTGTTGTGGTGCCATGGGTTTTGTGTGAGTATTGTGGGTGAGGGTGTGTAGGGTGATGTGTTGGGGTGTGTGTTGTGGGGTGCGTGGGTGGTGTATAGTTGATGGTAGTATGTGGCTCTGGTTGTGTGAGTGGTCTTGCTGTCTCCCTCTGGTGCCAATGATTTGTAGTCACAAAGGGTTGTGGGTAATGTGGGTGGGTGTTTTATAGTGGTGTGGGTGTGTGGGTGTGTGGGTGTGCTGTGTGTATGTGTGTCAGGTGTGTGTGATTTAAATTGTCCAATGTGGTGTTGTTTTGTTTGAGTGTGTGTATTTTGAGCGCAGCAGTATGTACCGCCAATGTTTTACTGCCATTGAATGTCCACCGTGGTGATTCCTGGGTCATAATGTGATGGGCGTTGGTCTGTTGGCATAACGGTGTGGGTTTTGATACCGCCAGTTTATCACTGGCTTGGTGTGGCGGAGTTGTGTCTGTGGCTGTATAGTGACGGATTGGTGTGTGTCATAATATAGTGAACGGATATCCGCGGCGGCAGCGGTATGTTGACAGCAGTCAGAATGTTGGTAAGTGGGATTTACCACCAATGTCATAATGAGGGCCGAAGGGCCAGATGTAGGAACGCAAAAAAATTGCGATTCGGAAATAGCAACTCCATGCGAATCACTATTTCCGACTCGCAAAACGATATTCCAGTAAAAATCGCTATTCCAAATAGTGAATCCCAGCAGAGTCGCTATTCCTGACTCGCAATTTTTTGCGTTCCTACATCTGGCCCTTTGGCCCTCATTATGACATTGGAGGTCACAAATTGCACAAAGGGTGTGGTCCGGTGTCGCAAATTGCGACTGACTCGCAAATTGCAGGCAGGTGGAATAAAACTTTTGAAAAACCCACTTCCTGGTTCTGAGTGATGACATCAGAACCAGGAAGTAACCACATGGAACAGGGAGGAGGGAGGAACCCACCCAGGCCAAACTGCAGAGCCACACCCAGGTGAGAGGAGCTGCAGCAACAATGGCTACACAGGACAAGGAGACACCCAGTGGAGGCAGAAAATGCAAAATTACGTTTTCTGAGAAGGAGTTGGAGGTGCTCACCGAGGAGTGCTGTCTGCACCATGAGGAATTATTTGGGAAGGCAGCAATGAGTGTCCCTGACAGCCAAAAAAAGAAGATCTGGCAGGACATTCAGAACAAAATTAATGCCATTGGTGTCAGCCACCGCACCCTGGATGAAATCCGCAAACGGTGGCATGACCTTCGCTCCAGGACCAAGGAGAGGGTGGAGGAGCGCATGAGGGAGATGCATGGCACTGGAGGAGGGCCATCTACTGTTCCGCTCCCTACAGCAATCAAAAGCATGGTGGAGACAACTCTGGAGCCGGAGGCTGTACTGGGCATTGGAGATGTAGACAGTTCTGCACCAGGAACATCAAAAAGTAAGTACCAAAATAAATGTATTTACACAAGCCTATGCACTATGCACACAATCACAGTACACATCAGCAGGCACCTCCAGAGTAGCTCCATTCACAGTTTTGCAACCTATAGAACAGTGCATTATGGGCAATGTAGTACAGTAGTCCAAATATAGGCAAATGTTTATTTTGAGGCATTAAACATATTTACGATACTGACAGTGTATCCCCCATGTCCTACAGGTCTTCCACAAGGCCCCGCCATCAGCGCTACTGTGCAGGGAGAGGATCATGGCACAGACACACAGGAGGAGGCTGCCACAGACACCACAGGGGAGTGCAGGACAACACCACCCGTTCAATCGGCATAGGAGACCATGGACGATCCTGCTCTGGGTATGAAGGCAGCCATTGGGACACCTGAGCCAATGCCTATGGATAGCCAAACACATGGATCATCAGGCACGGTGCGTAGACAACACCACACAATGCAGTCTGTGCGTAGGGAGGATGTTTTGAATGAGGATATTTTGGGAATTGAGGCATCCTTATTGCAGAGTCAGCGCCTGCAAATAGAGAAATGCGGTTAATGAACCGTAACCGCTCACGACTGCAGACCACTATCACGCATGGGCTGGCAAATGTGGACAACCAGTTTACAACAATGAACACTCACTTGGGTAACCTGACTACCTCCATAGACAATTTGGTCAGGGAACTGGTGGCTGACAGGGCACGGGTACGGCCCAGGGAGCGCAACACTGCTGCCCATTTAGGCAGGCTTGGTGTGTCTATAGGGCACCTGGCAAGCAATACAACCTGCCTGTCAAGGTGCACTGTCAGCCTGCAAGTGGAACTAGGGCATTTTGCAGGAGATGTGGCAGGAGGACTTGGCCGCATCAGCCATGTGGTGGATCTGCTGGAGACCAGACAGGCTGCAAGGGGCATTGGCGATACCCGCAGGACAGTGAAGAGGTCTCCAGTGTGAGTAGTGTGTCTGCCACTGATGCACGTGTGTTGCGGAGTAGCAGTGCACAGCAGGGCTCAGGGCACCAAGCTGGAGTGAGTCATGGTGGCTGCAGTCACAGGAGGCTGTGAGCTACTGACGTGGTGTTACAGAGGCACATAGACATAATGTGTTAGATTGCACTTGTTTTTTTGCCTACAGTAGTATAGTTAACAAATATTTCAACATTATAGTCCTGCAATAAAAGGGTTAGCTTGTATAACTACACAACTGGGCTATGTGTGTCTTACATTAGTGAGTGTTTTCACAGTTGCTACGTACCTGCCAAAGTAGTGGGTCGTAATGTGGTTCCTTCTCTGTCTGCCCTCCATTGCGATGCTTCTATCCCCAGGCTGTCAGTGTGGTAACTCTTGCTTCTCATCCTCCAAATCTGTGTCTTCAGGGGTAAGATATAGCACACGTCTGGTGGCAATGTTGTATAGGATGGCACAGGTGGCAACTATCGTGCATGCTGTTTCTGGGGCATACTGAAGTGCTCCTCCACTTTTCTGCAGGCATCGGAATCGCCAAGCCAAACGTCCTCTCTATTACATTTCTGGTCTGCCGATGTGCAGTGTTGTATCGCCTCTCATTCTGATTGCCAGGTGTTAGATATGGGGTGAGTATCTATGGTCTCAGGGCATATGCACTGTCACCTGTTTGACAAAAGAGGAAAATTTAGCAGGGCATCACAGGGTTACGCAGTGACGTGTATGTATGGCTGCAGAGTGTACTTGCCAGTACCTAATAAATATCCTTCTCCAAATTCCCCACGTTCTAGGCGTTGGTGTATCCCACTGTGCCTGAATATGTATGCATCATGTGCACTCCATGGATATTTAGCCACGATGTCAGTAATGACATTATGGGCATCACATACCACCTGGATGTTTAGTGAGTGGGTACATTTCCTATTGCGGAACACATATTCCAGATTTGCTGGTGGGCAAATTGGTATATGTGTCCAGTCCACACAGCCTGTTACATGGGGGAAGTTGGCAATTCTGTAGAAGTTCAACTTGGTGCTGTTCATTTCTGCCTCATTTCTGGGAAAGTATATATATCTGGACATGTGTGGAAGTATGGCATCTAGGAAACGTCTAAAGAATCGTGGGAGTGCACTTCGGGATACCCCACCTGCCACAGCAATCACTCCCTGATAGCTACCCAAGGCCAAGAGGTGCAGTGAGCATAGCGTTTGCACATGTGTGGGGATGGCGCGGCCGCACATTGTCTGGTGTTCTAGCTGAGGTTTCAGCAGTTCAATGATCTCTAAGATAACAGTGCTGCTCAGTCTGTATTTATCGTAAATCTCCTCCTCAGTTTGTTGAAATAGTGTCTGCCTGGTTCTGTATATCCTCTTCTGTCTCTGCCTCCTCCTCCTCTGCTGGGCAGCCTTCTGGGTCTCCTTTTATACTTTGGTTCTGGTTACCACCTGCTCTGCTTCAGTGGTAATCTGGGTGTGGAAAACGGGCTTTTTGCGACTAGTCGCAATTTGCGACTGGCTTTTGCATACAGTTTGCGACTCGTAATTTGCGACTTCCCAATTGCGGGATTGCATAATCAGGTCGCAATTTTTGTGAGTCGGTAATGGGTCGCATCGCTATTTGGTACTCCGAAATGGGATTTTAACATCCCATTTTGCATTTTGCTGGGTCACAAATAGCGCTGCAAGCCTTTTGCGACTCGCAAACATTTGCTACATCTGGCCCAAAATGTCTAATTTTTTATAAGCTCATTTTTATTGCAGTGTGAAAAGAGATTTTAATAGTATTTAGTGGTATAGTTATGTGTTTATTTTGTTTGTAGTTATGAAGATGCAGTATGTGTTATGTTCATAGTATTACGTAACTTATGGCCTCATTACAAGGCTGACAGTCGTAGGACTGCCAGCCCCCGGTGATGGTCGGACAGCCATGGCTGTGGCATTCTGACCACCACATTTTAAGAATGGTGGGTGGACCTGCCTAAAGACCAGAATTAAAGATCCCAACGGGGTGACAGTGGTCAGGCTTGTAACCAGTCATGGTGGTGTTGAACACAGTGCCGCCTGGCTGATTACAACCCCTCTTTCCACAAGCATTTTCATGGCAGGGAGTCAGCCATAAACAAGGCTGGTGGAAAGCCAGTGCAGGAGGCCACAGGGGGCCCCTGCACTGTCCATTCTCATGGCATCCAACAGTGCAGGGCCCCCTGTCTAACACTGTCAGATATGCACTGTCTGCTTTGCAGACAGTGTGCTTTTCGAGGGTGCTAGAATGTTAGGATAATGGCCTTGACTCACTTAATAGGGCTGAGTCCAATATACTAACACTGTTCCTGCAAGGCAGCCTGGTGGGACTGCATATTGCAATGCTCCTGCTGGTCTGCCCGGTGGGAACATTGTAATATGCTCAGGGGCAACGTCACCTCCAAGGCGGTGGCGTCCTCCCAGTGAGTTTGGCAGTCCTGTAGTGGGACCGCCAAACTCAGATTGAGGCCCTTTATATGTGGTTTTTGCATTGGTATGGTAAAAATTATAACATGCTAATTTTCATTTATTTAATAATAACACTTATTTTGTTATTTACAGAAAACAATACCTACACATATTTTATTATTTTTATTTTGAAGAAAATATATTTATTGGAACATTTTCGTACTCTTGATATATATTTATTATGAAGTACATTTTTCACTTTTTTATTCAATGTTTGATATATTTTTAATAATAGTTAAAGAAACAAAATGAAATCTTCTCATATACATGTTCAGCAATATATATTTTTCATAATTTTCTACCATTCTATGGACCTCAATACAAGTGTGGCAGTTCAAAGACCGCCACACTCGCGTTGACAGTCGGACCGCCACAACTTTGGTGGTTTGACAGCCCAATTACAACCCTGGAATGCGGACTTGCCAGGGGACCTCCATCCCCTCAGGGAACATGGTTCCCTATGGCATGACAGCAGACAGGCTTGTAAGCAACTGGGGCAGTGCTGAACTCAGCGGTCCCTGGCTGATTACAACCCATCTTTCCACCAGCTTTTTTATGGTGTGTACCCCGCAATGAAAAGGGTGGCGGAAAGCCAGTGCTGGGGGCAACAGGGGGGCCCCTGCACAACCCATGGCATGCCCATGGCATGGGCAGTTCGGGCACCCCCTGCCCATTACAGTCAGAATGTGTACTGTCTGCTTTGCAGACAGTGTGCATTCCAAGGCTGCTGGAGTGTAAGGATATTGACCAATATCCTAACTCTGTTCCTGCCAGTCAGGCCAGCAGGAATGCGTATTATAATGTTCCTGCTGGTAAGCCCAGTGGGAACATTGTAATACGCTAGGGGGGAACATCACCTCTATGGTGGTGGCATCCTCCCTGTGAGCCTGGAGGTCGCATGGTGGAACTGCCAAACTCATAATCAGGCCCTATATCTTTAACTGTTTTTTTGTGACATATTTTGCTTACATTTTTATAATGTTATTTAACATATTTTTTTAAATATATTAAATAATTTTATATATGTTATAAGGTTAATATATTATACATTTTTTAGTACTTGTTAAACATATACGAAATAAATGTTTTTAATACATTTTCAGTTTTAGTCATTTCGGGCCCGATTATGAGTTTGGTGGTCGGACAACCTGACCGTCAGACCTGTGGTGAGGAGATCGCCATTGAGGTCCCCACCACCCCTATTCCAACTTTAGCACCAAGTTTCCTGCTCATGAGCCCAGTGAGAAAGGTGCTGCAGCATTGTTTCCGGCTTATAAGTGAGCCAGAGGCAATGCTGCCACACGCAGGGTACACCAGCACCCTTGAAATGTAAACTGTCTGCAATTTCAATGGTGCTGAGCAGGGGGACTACTTAACTGCCTATGACATAGGCATGGGCAGTGCAGCATCCGCCCTGTGGGCGCCTGCATTTGTTCTCCATCAGCCTTTTCATGGAGGTCAGACTGCCATGAGAAGTCTGCCAGAGAACAAGGTTGTAATCAGCAGGACAACGCTGACTTCAGCGCTGCCCTGGCTACTTACAACCAGGACCACTGTCAGCCCGTCAGGATCACTGATTCTGGCAAGGATAGCAGCAGGTTGGTAGGTTTGCCTGCCAACCTCGTAATGTGGCAGATGGACTGCCAGCCTTGTAATAAGGACCATGTTTGATGTGTTAAATACTTGAAAAAGATTTTTTATAATTGTGTTAAGAATTTTATTATCTCAGTGAGTGATGCTACATTTTGAATTCTTTCACTGTTATAATAATAATAATTTTCAATAGTTATTAAAATGCGATTACATTTACAAGGCATATTGGCCCTTATTACAACATTGGCGGTAAATGGCGCTTACCACTGTGCAGAAGACCGCCAACACACCACCGCGGCCGCGGAATTCCGCCACATCTATTACAACCTACAGCTCAAAATCTGCCAAAATCTAGACACCCACACAACTCCGCCACACCAAAGGTCAGTGATAAACTGGCGATGACAAAACCTCCACCGTCACACCAACAGGAATACACCCACACTATCACGAATCCACGCAGCGGTCTTTCAACCGAGGTATTCTATTGGCAGTACACACCGCTGCGTTCAAAATACACACACGTTTACAAAACACTACCACATTGGACAAATCGAAATACACACACCTGATACACATACACACACCACTCCCACACACCCAATACAATATAAAACACACACCCACATTACCAACAAACCCTTACTACCAAAAATTATGAAAAAGGCCAGAGAGACAGCAAAGCAAAGACAACACCAGCATACAGAGGCACACAACACCATCACACATCCACGCACAAAACACCACACACCCCTAAACATCACCCCACACATCACAACACACACCACCTCACACATCACCCACCCCATGGCACCGCAAAGACACCCCAGGTTTTCTGAGGAGGAGCTCAGGGTCATGGTGGAGGAAATCATCCGGGTAGAGCCACAGCAATTCGGATCACAGGTGCAGCACACCACCATAGCTAGGAAGATGGCGCTATGGCGCAGAATCGTGGACAGGATCAATGCAGTGGGACAACACCCAAGAACACGGGATGACATCAGGAAGAGGTGGAACGACCTACAGGGGAAGGTGCCTTCCGTGGTATCCAGACACCAGGTAGCCGTACAGAGGACTGGCGGTGGACCCCCACCTCCTCCCCCACAACTAACAACATGGGAGGAGCAAGTCTTGGCGATCATGCATCCTGAGGGCCTCACAGGAGTAGCAGGAGGACTGGACTCTGGTAAGTCAAATCTTTACTATTGCATCCCCCACCCTACCTGTATGCTATCACATACCCCCACCCTCAACCTCACCCTCATCACTCCAACTCCTCACATATGTCCCACTATCACAAACCACAAATCCCAACACTAAGCCCTGCATGCAACAACAAAGCATGGACACCCATCACCAATGCATGTCCACTACACATACCCACACAGACCCCTAAACCATTATCACACAAGGTCCTACACAGGAATGGAAGCACTGGGGTACAGGGTCACCCATCCATTGCACATCATGGCACACACAGATGCAATAATCATGCCTTTACACCCCTGCAGGACCCCTACCCAACGTCACTGGACTGGAAGTTCCAGACATGTCCACTCCCCCCACAGAACAGGCCCACAGTGATGACAACAGCTCTGACCAACTGGATTTAGATGACCAGCCTGGCCCATCTGGGACCTCAGGACAGTCGGTTCCCCTGACACAGTCACAGGCCACCACAGAGCCTCCCCCTCAGGAAACACCAGCACAGCACCCACCCAGCCGGCCCATACCTCTGTCCCCAGGACATGTCAACCAGCAGTGTGTGCACCACTACAGGGAACCCAGGCTAACCCACCACCCCAAGAACAGCAGGGACCTGGGGGCAGTGGTAGTGGGCACACGGTTCAGGGGACAGAGGCCCAGGAAAACCGGACAACTGGGAGGGCTGCTGTGCGACAGGGGGAGCACAGGCTCGTGGAACCCACTCTTCACGAGGCCCTCTCCAACATCATGGGAGGCTACCATCATTCCCAGAAGACGATGGCAACAGTACTGACCAGGTTTCAGGAGACCCAGCGGCTGCAGGAGGAACAGTATTTAGGCTTCAGGGAGGAACTCAGATCCATCAATACCACCCTGGGCACCATTGTAGGGGTGCTGAAGGACCTTGTGAACACCAGGAGTTACACTGTGGCACAACAAGGAGCCCCTGACACTAGCCTGGACGATAAACTGCCCACCACCTCTGCCGGCACTAGTGGAGAGGAGGCACCGCCACAGGACCACGACACCAGCACCCCACCCCATGCAGATGGAGAACCACCTTGCAAGCGGTCCCTGAGGTCCAGGACAAAGACAGAGAACAATGCCAAGACCCCCACCAAGAAATGAGACCACCCTGAATGTCATCCTTCTGTCCCACTTTGTCACCCTGTCCATCCTGAAACTGCCCTAGCTCCACTTCATATGACACTTTGGACAATGCACCTGTGAGACAAATAGACCGGACTTTGCCATGGACATTCCTCCACCATCACCCCTGATCATTTTACAACCCACTCCACTATTTAGCACTTAAATAAACACCCTTAAATCACAAAACAATCTGGAGTCAGTCTGTGCTTTCACAATTGTGTATTTGCAATAACTGAGGGAAATAGCAATGTCCATTGTATTGTCAACATACCTATGTCACACAGCTCTAGTCCATGAGGTAACAAAGCAGAGGTCACACAGTGGGACCCACATCTGTGAAATCGAAAGGCAAAGTGACAAATCAGGTTCCATACACTGGGTGTAAGTGACAAACAGATGAGGTCGAACAATTTTAGCAGATGTAGGAGGCAGTGATGTCTTCTTACCTGTGTCTCACTGGAAGTGTTGATGGATCACGGTGTTTCTGTTGTCTATGTCCTCGTCTTCTGCCTCCTCTTCTTCACTGTCCACAGGCTCCACAGCTGCCACAACACCTCCTTCAGGACCATCCTCCCGCAGAAAAGGCACCTGTTGTCGCAAAGCCAAGTTGTGCAGCATACAGCAGGCCACGATGATCTGGCATGCCTTCTTTGGTGAGTAGTATAGGGAACCACCTGTCATATGGAGGCACCTGAACCTGGCCTTCAGGAGGCCGAGGTCCTCTCTATAACCCTCTTAGTTCGCCCATGTGCCTCACTGTAGCGTTCCTCTGCCCTTGTCCTGGGATTCCTCAGTGGGGTCAGTAGCCATGACAGGTTGGGGTAGCCAGAGTCACCTGCAAATGTCGAGGGACAACTGTTAGACACACACTAACCCTTAGGGACAACCCCAGACCGAGACAACTATTCACACTGTATAGGCTCCATGTCCTCACCTAATAGCCACACACAGTGCTGCTGGAGTTTCCTCATCACATAAGGGATGCTGCTATTCCTCAGAATGTAAGCGTCATGCACTGAGCCAGGAAACCTGGCGTTCACATGGGAGATGTACTGGTCAGCCAAACACACCATCTGCTCATTCATGGAATGGTAACTCTTCCAGTTTCTGTACAACTGTTCACTCCTGCGGGGGTGACCAAGGCCACATGTGTCCCATCACTGGCACCTATGATGTTGGGGATATGTCCCATGGTGTAGAAGTCATCTTTCACTGTGGGCAAATCCTCCACCTGAGGGAAAATGATGTAGCTGCGCATGTGTTTCAGCAGGGCAGACAACACTCTGGACAACACATTAGAGAACATTGGCTGGGGAATGCCTGATGCAATGTCTTCTGTTGTTTGAAAGGACCCACTTGCCGGGAAATGCAGTACTGACAGGACCTGCACTAGAGGGGGGATTCCTGTGGGATGGCGGATAGCTTACATCAGGTCTGGCTCCAACTGGGCACACAGTTCCTGGATTGTGGCATGATCAAGTCTGTAGGTGACTATTACATGTCGCTCTTCCATTGTCGACAAGTCCACCAGTGGTCTGTACACCTGAGGATGCCGCCATCTCCTCACCTGCCCCAGCGGACATGCTCTATGGATAAGAACAGCGATCAGAGGGTCAGCCAACACTGAGGTACGAAATAAACAAATTTATTGCACACATTTGTCAATCCGCTATGTGCCTGTCTTAGTGTGTATACAAGGCCTTTATATGTGGGACGCATTTAAAATTAATGCCATGTGGCCCCCTCAAATGGCAGCTGCCTGACCTGTAATGTGGGACAAGGGGATATGAGGTAGCTGCGTTAGCGTTGTGCACTGTCGCGGTTGGCGGTCGAAGACAGCGGCGCAATCCTGCATTGGTTAACATTGGACCCTATGGGTGCCAGGAGCCAATGTTGATGTATGCCGGCGGTGACGGTATGCACCGCCGCGGACGTGACCGCCATTTTCTCTCTGTTCACTCATTTGATACCTGATCTTCGACAGGAGAGGACGTACACTGCAAGTGCTGCTGTGACCTCAGTCTGGAAGCGACAATGGCTCAAGTGTCTGGGGAAAGGGCCCCTGCCTTCACATCGGAGGAGTTGGAGAAACTAGTTGATGGGGTCCTCCCCCAGTACACGCTACTCTACGGTCCTCCAGACAAACAGGTGAGTACACTGTGAGCATACTGTATGGGTAATGCCTGTTTGGAGTGGTGTGGATGGAAGATACGGGGGGGGCTGAGGTGTGCATGAAACGACTGTGAGTGGATGTTCATCAGGGCAAGTTTGGGAACGTGGGCCAAGGACTGTGACAGTCCGGACGGTTATAGTTTTTCCTTTTACCCAGTACTATTCCTGTAGGTCAGTGCCCACCAGAAGAAGGATATTTGACGTGCCATCGATAGGAGATCCGGGCCCTGGGGGTCCACCACAGACGGAGCACCCACTACCAGAAAAGATGGGATGACATTCGCCGCTGGAGCAAGAAGACGGCGGAGGCCCAGCTGGGGATGGCCTTCCAACGTGGGAGGGGTGCCCCTCGCACCATGACCCCCCTGATGTTCCGGATCCTGGCGGTGGCGTATCGAACTTGGATGGGCACTTGAGGGCATCACAGCAGCCACAAGGGGGTGAGTACACTGAAATCCATCTGATTCAGCGTGCATTGGAGGTGTCTGGGTGGGGGAGGTGGGCTGTGGGTTCCCCTAGGCTAGGGCGAGCGTTGTAGGCAAGGACCCTTTGTGAGGCAGGCTCAGTGGCACCCTATCCCCACCAGTGGCAAGAGCCATCTACACCTCGTCAGGCTCCTGTGACTTGCATGTTTACAGCAATCGGTCATAGGCCTTGTACCCCATGTCCCTGTGATCAATTAGGGAACTCAAAGTGCATGGTATAGTGCAGAGGGATGCTGTGTCTGTAGTGTCCGCCAATGGTAGCGGTATTGCATGCACTGAACATGTCTTACTACTTTCTTCCCCCCTCTTTGTGGTCTCCCTGTTCTTGTGTGCATTAGCATCATCAGGCGGAGGAGCTGTGCCACTGGAGCAGGAGGGAGCTGCATCCCACATGGCCCTGGAGGGCGAGACTACGGACTCAGAATTCAGCAGTGGGACGGAGGGCAAGGGGAGCTCCACGGCGGGGACAGGAGCTGAGACCAGCAACAGTGACTCCTCCTCTGATGGGAGCTCCCTTGCGGTGGCGGGCCCCTCTGTGCCCACCACATCTACTGGTACAGCTGCCACCCCCCTACCAGCACCGCCCTCCCAGCAGCCCCTCAGTGTGTTCCCCGTGGCCGCTCACCCAGGAGGGTGAGCATCTCCTTCGCCCCAGGCACCTCAGGCCCTGCCCCAGTCAGCCCTGCTGCCCTCAGTGAGGGGGCCATTGACCTCCTCAGATCCCTCATTGTTGGGCAGTCTACCATTCTGAATGCCATCCAGGGTGTAGAGAGGCAGTGCAATAGACAAATGCATACCTGGAGGGCATTCATTCTGGCCAGGCAGCCCAACAGCGAGCATTTCAGACTCTGGCCTCAGCACTGATGGCAGCCATTGTCCCTGTGTCCTACCTCCCCCTCCAACTTCCTCCACCCAGACCCAATCCCCAGTACCACAGCCTATCCCAAGCACACCATCAGACCCGCATGTACACACATCAACACACAAGGGTAGCTCTGGCAAACATAAGCACAACACATCCCACAGGCACACACACAAGCATCATACCCAAACACATACCAACATCCCCTGCCTCCACTGTGTCCCCCTCCTCCACATCTCCCTCCTCCCTCCCTGTCACATCTCCACTCACACCTGCATGCACTACATCTTCAGCCACTACCTCCATCACCAGCACGCCCATCACTACACACCGCTCATGTGTACTCACCCCGCCGCTACCATTCACACATCCACTGTGTCCTCTCCCAGTGTGTCTGTGAGCCCTCCTCCCAAACTACACAAACGCAGTCACACACCCACCCAACAGCCATCCACCTCACAGCAGCCTCCAGCCCATGCACCTTCACCCAAAGTCAACAAACAACTACCTCCTGCAACCACTACCTCTTCCTCCACTCCCAAAACCCCTCCATCTACCCGTCCCAGTGTGTCTAAAAAACTTTTCCTGTCAAACCTTGACCTCTTCCCTTCACCTCCCCCACTCCTTCCGTCCCCTAGGGCCTGCCTTTCCAGGTCCCAACCCAGCACCTCAGCCACCACATCACTGGGAACAGTGGTGCCAGCAGTAACTGGCTTCTGGAGTGCGCCAAGAAGCAGGGCAGCCAGTGTCCCAAGGAGCGAGGCAAGGACATTCCCCCACCTCCAAAACAAAAGAAGTTGCCCACAGCCCGGAGTGAGAAGGCCAAAACACCTGCCACCAAGGGCTCAGCCAGGACAACAGTTGGTAGTGGCAAGACAGCTGTGCCACCATCCAAGGTGGGGAAGGGCTAGAGAAAGAAAGGGAAGTCACCGCCAACCTGCACGGCGGACAAGACTGCCACCGCCACATGCTCCGCCGCCATGGGCACCGCCACTCAGGACACCGCCGCCAGCAGCAAGCTCAGTGAGGCCGCCACCAGCACCGTCGCTCAGGACACTGCAGCCAGCAGCAAGCTCATTGAACCCCCCACCAGCACCGCTGCTCGGGACACCACCGCCAGCAGCACGCTCAGTGAGCCCCCCACCAGCACCGCCGCTCAGGACACCGCTGCCAGCAGCACGCTCAGTGAGCCCCCCACCAGCATCGCTGCACAATGAGTGCTGCAAGCACTGCCACTACTGAGCCTGCCACCAGCACCGCCAGCAGCCACGCCACATCCTGTGCCAGTGGCACCACCGCAGACATGACTGCCATCCCCAGTGGTCATTCGTACAAGGCTGGTGGTCAGTTCCAGGGGCCTGGAGAGCTTCCATGTTGCCCCACCGTCAGTGGAGTGTCAGATCCACTACCTCTGTCCTTGGCAGGATGAAGCACTCTGGGCACAAAGCCCCCTCCAGAACCAGTGGAGTATCACATCCACTACCTCTGTCCTTGGCAGGATGAAGCACTCTGGGCACAAAGCCCCCTCCAGAACCAGTGGAGTATCACATCCACTACCTCAGTCCTTGGCAGGTTGAAGCACTCTGGAGGGGGCACAAAGCCCCCTCCAGAACCAGTGGAGTATCACATCCACTACCTCTGTCCTTGGCAGGACGAAGCACTCTGGGCACAAAGCCCCCTCCAGAACCAGTGGAGTATCACATCCACTACCTCAGTCCTTGGCAGCTTGAAGCACTCTGGGCACAAAGCCCCCTCCTGGACCAGTGGAGAAAGGCATCCACTACCTCAGTCTTTGGCAGGTTAAGCACTCTGGGCACAGAGCCCCCTCCAGAACCAGTATAGTATCACATCCACTACCTCTATCCTTGGCAGGATGAAGCACTCTGGGCACAAAGCCCCCTCCAGAACCAGTGGAGTATCACATCCACTACCTCAGTCCTTGGCAGGATGAAGCACTCTGGGCACAAAGCCCCCTCTAGAACCAGTGGAGAAAGGCATCCACTACCTCAGTCCTTGGCAGGATGAAGCACTCTGGGCACAAAGCCCCCTCCAGAACCAGTGGAGTATCACATCCACTACCTCAGTCCTTGGCAGGATGAAGCACTATGGGCACAAAGCCCCCTCCAGAACCAGTGGAGAAAGGCATCCACTTGAGAGACTGTGGCTTTGCACTCCCCAGGATAAAGCAGTGGGCAAACCACCCACTGGAAAGACTTGAGAGACTGTGGCTTTGCACTCCTCAGGATATAGCAGTGGGCAAACCACCCACTGGAGAGACTTGTGAGACTGTGGCTTTGCATTCCCCAGGATAAAGCAGTGGGCAAACCACCTACTGGAGAGACTTGTGAGACTGTGGCTTTGCACTCCCCAGGATACCTCAATGAGCATGGAGCCCTCTCGTGGAGCTGGCGTCGTGCACTCATCCAGCTGAGGTGCCCCCTCTTCCCTTCCCCCTGAGGTGCCTGTTTTACTTCTATCGGATGCCCCTGCAGTGTTCTCTCTGTTTGGATCGGGTATTGAGTGTGGGCCTCGCCCATGCATTTTGGGCCCAGTCGTCCGTGGACTATGTAGGTGCAGTACATGGACTTGAATTCTTTGTGTACATACTTGTAAATACTGTATATATATTGTTGTGTAATTTATTTTTCCTGATTACAATCATTCAACTCATTTCCTTTTGTCCTTGCATTCTTCCAGGAGGGGTTGGGGTGGAATGTAATGTTTCAGCATGTATTGGTGTGTGTGTTGTTGTGTGTGAGGGTGGGGGTGGGGGTGTTGCATGTGTGTGTCACTCTCTTTTCCCTCCCCTGTATCGTAGGTGCAGTACTCACCGTGGTCGTCGTCGCCGTCAGTCACGCTCCTGGTAGAGGAGCAGGAAGACTATCACAGGGAGAATGTGGAATTCCGGCTCCATGGCGTCCTGGTTCCTCGTGGGGTGTGTAGAGAAGAGAGTTTTCCCTTACAAGTCCTGTTTCTGCCGTGTTTTTGTTCGCATTGAATCCGCCCCGGAGAAGGTGGCGGATTGGCCTTTCATAATGGTATGGGCGGTACATTGTCTTCCGCCTGTCTGTTGGTGGTGACCTCCATGCTGTTTGTTTGTACCGCCCTGGCGGTCGGAGTGTTAAAGTGGCTGTCTATGTTGACGGTTTCCGCCGCAGTCATAATTCCATTTCTTTTACCACCGGCCTGTTGGCAGTCTTACCGCCGCTTTAAGACCGACCGCCAGGGTTGTAGTTTGTTAGATTGTTGGTATATTTTGTATGTGGTCAAAAATATAGATTTGGCTATTATATTTGGGTAGTCTTGTCCTCTTTAACTTTGCATTGTAGCATATTGTACATTTTTCTAGTTTGGTTAGCTTAGGGCTGATGTTTATTACACATTGTTTTATTCTAAGTTCTTGGTAGCTTTCTTCTTTTTGTATGGCTTCTAGAAATGTGTGTAGTGTAGGTCGAGTTCTGCACAGTGTGTTTTGAAAGGCATTATGCTGTCCTTCTACAGCAATGTTTGTTTTTGCCTCTTGTGCCAAGATGCTGTGGTACACATTTCACCATGGTATGTGGAATTTTGGTTGGAGTCTGTGTCCTGACTTAGGTAGTCTACCTATCCAAGTGTCCTTGAAGTAGTCCATTATGGGAGCTAATTGGTAGGTAATAGGGACTTTCTATTAGGATGTTGTAATGGTTGGCTACTTCTGTTACAGTGACATGGGCTAATGCAATTAGTTTTTTTTTTTATTTCAAAGATAAATTGGCTGTTGTGATATATTCTACACTTAGGTCCTGATTATGAGTTTGGTGCTCAGACCGCCAGTCTGCTGCGGTGGCGGGACCATGAAGACTGCTGCACCATAGGTCTCCCCCCCCCCAACGTATTACAATGTATGCAGGTTGAACTGCCTAAAGCATTTACATCTTGCTGCTTGCCAGTTCGTGGAGGGCTTGACCGTTGGCTGTGCTTACTCCATCACCATCTTGGTGGCAGCCAACCACTGAGCCTGTTACAAAAACACAGTTGACAGGGTGGCTCCTTTGCAGTGGTAAGCTGACAGAGGTCTGCCATCGCGGTACACTGTCAGCAAAGCATCAGAAAAGTGCCCATTGGATGGATTGAAAAATAACATAGCTGACATCCATTGTCCAAAAGGTCACAACTGCAAATTACACTATAAAACATGCTAACAGCATTAAATCCAGTCTTGAGGGGTGACTACGGGTCCCAGCAAGGCCAGGGCCCCAGGAGGCAGTCCCTATCACCGGCACTGACTCACGTTCATAAGTGCCTTCACTTTCCAGCAGCACCGGATGCGCCAGGCCACGCCCACGCAAAGCCTGGGCCAAGGGCGGGCCCATCCACACCTGTTGGAGCCCGAAGGAGGCTGGGCTGGGCCACCACCATAATATTTTTATTATTGAGCTGGTTTTGTAGGTTCCTTTGCACTGCTGCATTTTTCACCAGGGTCATAATGCTGACTTATTCACTCATCAAGGGCCCTCCCATATATAGAATATGGTACTCTTGATGGGTAAAAGGAAGGCGACCGAGGGTGGGGCTGGGATGGTGCAGAAGAAAAAACATTAGTGGAAGAAGCATGCAGCAAATCATTGTGTAATGGTAAGGATTGAATCTCCTGATTGAATGTGAGAAAATATTAACCTCTTCCCCTGAAAATGCTTCTGAAGGCGCCCGTACTGCGCACCCCCCAGCTAGAGTGGGAGTGTATCACAGGAAAATCCCAGGTGTGTTTAAAAAACGTGAGAGGCAGGATTCTGCTCCCTAGGGCGGGTGGGGGGGACATGCTATCACCCACATACCCTCAGTATTGGTGAATGAGCCATCATACGTTGATAGTGATGTTCTTCATTGTTACAATCACTATAGTCCTTTAAATGACATTTCAGATCCACATGATGATCCTGATATAGGCACAATGGCAGGTGTGACAGTAGATGCAAATGTAAACCCATTAGTGCCCAAGTACCAGTACACTTCCCACATTGAAGATCTAAAATGTGAGGTGACCGAGTTTAAATCTATGGTAAATACTCTAATCACTATGGTAAAACAGTTAATGCCAACAGATATGTCAACCACTTTGGATTGTGTCTATAGTTGTTGATTCAGTCCTTCAGACGTACTGGTTCAACTGCTTAAATTGCCCCTGTCAACCAGTAATAAGGATTATACTATGTTACCCATTCTGCCGCCGTCAGCTTGGTTCCCCATGTTGGTCGCTATCCAGCCGGTGGCTGGACTGGGAATTTTCAACAGGTTCCCACATGTAAAGATCTGGGCTCGATTAAAAAATAAATAGTCTGCTGCCAACTTTCCAATCCTGTGAAGGATAATATCACCAATTGTGTTGTACACCCTGTTGTTGATTGGTCTAAATCCACCAATACTGTATTTATGGTTAAAGTGCCCAAACTACACCCAGTGGCTCCTAGGGAAAGGGGACAATCTGTCAGAAATAAGGTGATTCATTGGATCCATCATGTGAGAGACTGTTACATAGTGATATGTGAGGATATAACTGAGGCAGTCAGAAGGCCTGATCATTACACAGACTATGATATGATTGAGTAAACATTTAGGGACAAGTATATGGTAGACAATATGGTGGCCCTAGATGCTAGGACAAGTGCCCCTAGGGACTCTTGCATCCAGTTTAAATACCCTTGGCAGTTTAAATACCCGAGGCGCTTTTTCCATCACAAGGCTCGGCCTACTCCCCACTCGGGGTGTAGTCCATCTTTCCTAAATGAGAAGAATTGACTTGGAGTAGCATCTGAAAGCCCTTTAGATCTATTATCTCGGGTTCCTCCTGCATATGGCACAATTAGCCCTGGTAATGATATTTCCCCTATTCTTCATTCTGAGACCACTCACTCCTCTTCTCTTGATAGATCTTACCACCAGCTAGTCAATTGTGCCATTATAATATCCACTTCACCTGATAGATCTTATCAATCAACTCAGGTAGCCAATTGTGCTAACATTATATCTATGGTTAGGGCAGCTTCTCAAAGCGTTGGGGTGCGATATACATCCTAGAATGTGGCAGGCTTAAGATCTGGTGTCTCCCTTCCGGCCTTTATTTCATTTTTTGAGGACTATGATTTATGCCTTTTTCAGGAAACTTTTGCAGTCGCTCCACTTTTTAGGTCTGGCTACTTAAATGTTGACATTCCAAAACTTTCTAGTAATAGGGGAAGACCGTCTGGTGGTTAAATTATATGGGCCTGAACATCATTAAACTTTTGTATATCTCAGTTATCTATTGACTCCCCTGATATATTAGGCATCCGGTTACTATTTGGGACAAACGTTGGCGTGATTATTTTTACTATCTAAGCAAGAGGGGTTAGGGAGGGTTTGGCTTCTGATACTCTCTGTGTTTTGGAGACGTTCCTAAGGCAATGTCCCCAGCACCTTAAATGCATTGTGGCAGGTGACTTCAATGTTTCGTTTGAACCTCTGAACTGGAATGATCTTGGGTTTACGAGAGGAGGATCCGGCATGGTCTGTCCCTTCTTTAGACATTCCACCCATTAAAAGGTGGTTGCAAGTTGCCATACAGCTCAAAACCTTGACTATCGAATTTGGGTTTAGAGCACTCAAAGTTGGGACAAAATGTGACACAAAGGGTTGTCATACTAACAACAAGGTTAACCACACAAGCAGAATTGACTACTGCTTAGTTGACATAAGATTATGGCCTTTAGTCTTCAATATGATATTTATTGAGAGAACCAAGAGTGATCACAATCCACTCTCTGTCCAAATGCTTGCTCTGTGCATGATTAATATCTCCACCATATCATCATTGGGTATAAGTATGACTAATAATAAACACCACTTAAAATGGAACAAGATATCAGCACAGCCAGATATTATACGTTCTGCAAATGTTGCTTTGAGGACTTTATTGGTGCATTTAGAATTGGGTCTTGCTATTACTGATGAGCAAAGAATGACATCTCATGCCTTATGTTTTGAGAGTATTGCGGCCCATTTTATAGCAGGCATTGACTCTTGAGGCCCAAAAGGAAACATCACTGTTTTAAAAAGGAATGTTGAGCTTTAAATAAACTTTTGATCCAGGCCGTTAAATCCAAGGATGTAGTTGGTATCCATTCAGCTAGGAAGTCTTACAAGTCTGCTATTTGTAAAGCCAAACAAGAGCAAGACGATAAGTTGTGGGCTGCACTTAATGATGCTTCTCATGAGAAGAACTGTATTAAATTCTGCTCTGTTGCTAAGGGTGGCCCTGATAATAGTGTATTGAATATCACAACAAACATTGCTGCAGCAGAGTGGGTAGACCACTTTAGCCGAATGTATTCTGCTGATCATCTCGGTATGTTATGTGACTGATAAGGTGTCTCGTACCAGTATTGAGCAAAACTCCTAACCCTTCACTGCTGCAATTGTTTACCCTTTCAGACGTTGTCCACTTACTAGGTACTAGAAGCACTGCAGGGCATCTGGTCCAATTGGCATTCCAGCAGATTTGTTTCTAACTGATACTGAAGTTTGGTCAAGATACATTACTATCCAATGCAATGGCAGCAACGGTACCAATTCCTGAGCCATGGAAGGGTGCTATTGTAGTTCCTATTTTTAAAAAGGCTGATAGTGCCCTACCTTGCACTTGCAGACCATTTAGCCTATTGGACTGTGTGCAGAAAGATTTCTGCTACTGTCTTCTGGCAAAGATTCAGGACTGGATGTCTGAATGTGATATACTTAGCCCATTGCAAGCTGGCTTTCACAAGAAAGCATCCACTATTGATCAAGCCTATAGGTTTCTGCTCTTATATTGGAAGATGGTAGTTATTGGTAAGGGAATCTGTATGTTGCCTTTGTTGATTTGAAATCTGTGTTTGTATTAGTGCCTCACAGTAAGCTGTGGGATTTTCTCTCTGGGATGGCAAGCCTGTCACACATTCTTTCTTGGTTCGTACGGCTCCAAGAGGACAACTATGCATGTGTTAGGTGGGGCGATCTTGGGCAGCTCACTGATACATTTCCTGTGTCAGGGGGAGTACGTCAAGGGTGTGTCCTTGCTCCAACATTGTTCTCTTTATCTATCAATGACATTGTTTCGTCTTTACTCAAGGTGGAGGCAGACACACCATTCTTAGGCACACATAAAGTTTCTGTTTGCTATTTGTTAGTAATACCCCGATGATATCTAAGACCCCAAGAGGTTTATGGAAACTTCTTGCGTGTTTTTGGAGAAATTCTGTTCCGCACAGGGATTGGAAATCAGTACTTCCAAAACCAAATTTATGATGTTTAATTCTCATTGATCTTTCAAAGGGAAGGTTATGCTTAGAGGTACTCCCCTTGAGAAGGTGAAATTATTTAGCTATCTTGGCCTAATGCTATCAGAGAACATGTCTTGGAAGCCACATATTGCTAAGCAGGGGTTGAAACAAAAGCAAATCACAGCAGTTCTAATCAAGGATCTTGGCCTTTCTTACTTTAAACTGATACGTCCAGCCCTCCAGATCTACAAAGCCAAGGCTGTAAGCTCTGCGCTTTATGGTGCAGAACTATGGGGCCATGCCAAAGTCCAAGAAATATCAATTGTTGAGAATATCTTTCTAAGAAAGCTAGTATCTCTTCCATTGAGCACTCCGTTGCTGGCTCTTAGGCATTAAGAGGCATTAAGGCATTAAGAGTATAGGACACAAGGCTCGTCTATTTCCTCTATTGTACTGGAGGCGGCTTTGGATTACAGCAGAGCTTGCCCCCTACACTGTATCCCTACAGGCCGGATTGAAAGCTGATCGCTTTTTTAGCATCCCTTGGCTCAGATACATCAACGAGTCATTATATACGCTTGGGCTCAGTGAGCTTTGGGATTCTCTGACTACTGCTCCCTTCTTGAAGAAATTCAACCTTAAAAAACAGTACTGGAGGGTGGTAGACTCTGAGGAGTAGGGTGGTAGCACTTCAGTCCAAATTATCATGTGACTTTGTTGATCTGAAAGTTATGTGTATTTATGAGGCTTTTTGGGATGCATTTCTGGTCCCCAAAGACAGGAAGTAATACTTCCAATTTTGTATAGGAACTGTACCACTAAGATAATTTACCAGTCATTGGTCATCTGAGGGGGGAACCACTTGTCCAGCCTGTAATGCCCCTATCGAAAACCTGCCTCATGTTCGATTCATTTGCCCTGCTTATACAACCCCTCGCAGGAAATGGCTTGCTCCTGCCTGCAGACTGTTGGGAGTTCGTAGGTCCTGTGTTGCTCTTTGAACCCTTAGATCAGATACTCACTTGGCATTGGTTACCACCATTGGCAAGTTTCTTGGAGCCATGTGGATTCTTAGAGCAAAAAATGTACTGAAGAATGTTCATGAGGAGCATTTAGGTTTTTATCCTTTAAAAAAAACGCATTATAATGATTTTATTCTTCTTAGATACTTATTTATTTATCTGTTTGTATTGCTATGTGCTTTTATGGCTCTTGTGGCCGAAATAAAGTTTCACTTGACTTGACATGACTATAAAACATATCCCATCCCAGACCATGATCCCTTACCTCTCTACTGCAGCACAACAAGACAGAGACTGCACATCATTTTTTTTTATTTTTGTGACGTAAGGCAGCCCTTTTTTCCCATCCCATTTAACACCTTTCACACACATGCTGTAGGAGGCTGGTCTAATTGTAGTGGGTACCTAAGGTTATATCAGGTCCAGTTATCCCTTATTAATGAAATGTAGGCAGTGTATAGCAGCAAAGGCTGTCTAGGGGTAGCTGTAGCAGAGCCGCTAAGGCTGAACTATGAGACATGCAAAGCTCTTGCAATACCACTATGGTCACACAGTACTTTTACACAATAAAATACAATACTCAGTGTTACCAAAAATAAAGGTACTTTATTTTAGTGACACTGGGCAAAAAATATCTTAGAGGCAATACTCCTTCTGCAAGTGAGTATTGTACACAATACATACACTAGTAAGCAAAATCAGGTAAGTAAACAGTCAAAGAATAGTGCAAGCAGTGAAAAACACAATAGATTGCAATGAGCCTAGGGGCAACACAACCCATATACTAAAATAGTGGAATGCGAAAATCAGATTCTCCCCTAGGCAAGTGTAGTGTGTAAAGGGGCACTGGGAGTGTAAGAAAAGACCAAAGGTAAGTAAAGTACCCCACCCCAGAGCCCAGGAAAACAGGAGTAAAGTACAGCAAGTTTTTCTTAGAACACACTAGAAGTTATGGTGAAGGATTATGCAAGAACCAAGCAAGACTGCAAGAAACCAATGATGGATTACTGGACCTGAAGATCTGTGGAGAGATGAGACCAAGTCCAGAAGTTGATGAAGAGCCCAGGAAGAACAGGATCCCCTGTCCACCTGAAAGAAGGTGCAAAAGTGGATTCTCCGGTTGGAAAAAAAAACACAGCCATGGACCAAAGAAGAGAGCTGCAGGTCCCTACTTGATGCAAGAGATGTCCTGTGTTGAGTCATTGGATGCAGGCTGTTTGCATCACTGGATTCCGCCAACCAGCCTTGGTTCACGCAAAGACGCCTTTTGCGTTAAAGAGGCGCTGCCCGGACCCAGCATGGACCTGGGAATCTCAACTTGGACTGAGGAGCCAGAGGGGGGTCTCAGCACTTCAGAGAGCACTCAGAAGACCAGACAGCACCCACAGGAGTCCCAGGACATGGGGACAAAGGAATTTCAAAGTGCAGACATCACAGTCTCTACACAGAGGGCTCCCACGCTGCCGGAGAACAACCCAGGAAGCTAAGCATTGCAGGATAGACTGCTGGTAACCTGGGCTACGCTGTGCACAAAAAACTTTTGGAAGAAGTACACAGAAGCCCGAGGAGCTGCAGAGGATGCAATGCACAGGGGTACTGCCTGGCACAGGGAGGCAAGCCCTTACCTCCACCAAATTTGGACAGCTGAACCTTTGGACAGTCAGGATCACTTTGGTCTACCACATGTGTTCCAGGAATCACGCTCGTCGACAGGAGAGGAGTCCCAGAGTACTGGTCGTCGTTGCACAGAGGTGCCTGCTGAAGCAGGGAAGTGACTCCATCACTTCACAGGAGATTCCTTCAGTTCTTCTGGTGCAGGGTAAAGACAGGCAGTCCTCAGAGCATGCACAACCTAGAAACTGTTGCAGTTGCTGGCTGGAGCTGAAGTTTCAGGGCACAGTAGCCTTCCTGGATACTTTGTTGCAGTCACAGCGGTTCCTGGAGCCGCCTGCGGTTGATCCGATGGTCAGAAGCTGAAGCAGAGGATGCAGAGGAGTCCTGGTGGAGTCTTGCGAACCGAATCTGAGGAAACACCCAGAGGAGAGACCCTAAATAGCCGTGAGAGGGGGATTGGCTAACTACCCAGGTATACCCCTATCAGGAGGGGTCTCTGACATCACCTGCTGGCACTGGCCACTAAGATGCTCCCAGAGGGTCCCCACACCTTGGAATCCAAGATGGCTAAAGCCAGGGACACTCCGGAGGAGCTCTGGGCACCACTCCGGAGGTGGTGATGGACAGGGGAGTGGTCACTCCCCTTTCCTTTGTCCAGTTTTGTGCCAGAGCAGGGACTGGAGGTCCCTGAACTGGTGTAGACTGATTTATGCACAGTGGGCACCAAATGTGCCCTTCAAAGCATACCAGTGGCTTGGGAAGGCTACCCCTCCCAAGTCCAGTAACATCTATTTCCAAAGGGAGAGGGTGTGAAACCCATCTCCCAAAAGAAATCCTTTTCTTCCTTCCTGGGCTTGAGCTACTCAAGCAACAGAAGGACACAAACCTGTCTGTGAGGTGGCAGCAGCTGGTACACAGGCTTGTTGGTACTTCCTCCAAGGGGTCATCAGGCATCATGTAGCTCCAGTCGCCATCACTCCTTCCTGCGATGCACAGCTACCTGACTGGCTCTCTTGTGGTGTGGGACTTCTTTTCGTAGTTCTTCATGGACTCCATTTGCACCTTCTGTGTCCCCGTCCTGTGGCACTCCTGTATGTTCTGCCTGTGCTTCTGTGGGTGCAACGCTGAGGGCCCCCTCTGACTCCCTCTCCTGGGATGAGTCCTCCTGGGCCTTGCTGGTCCCCGGCAACACCACTTTCCCCCAACCAGGAGTTTTGCCTGTGCCAAGGTTTGTTGGTGGAATCCAAACACCTGAACCCGACTGCAATCTTCCTTCCGGCATTAGACATCAAAGGAATCCTCCACAAACTCAACTCTGACTCCGGGGCTGCAGTACTGACTTTCCTTCCTCACCAACTCCTGCATCCTCAGATTGGTGGGTAGGGGCTCCTGCCCCCACTGGATTCTGCTGTTCTTCTGGACTCCACCATTGGTTTCTTGCAGTCGCCTCTGGGTTTTGTAATTCTTTTCTTTTCTTCTAAGTGGGTGTTTTAGGGAACTTTGAGTCGTTTACTCCTGCTTTCCTGGTCGCTGGGGGGTGTTGTGGTACTTTAAAAAAAAAAAAAACTTTAAACTTTTATTTATGCTTTTAATTGTTCCACATATAATCATGCAATTGCAGCCACGTACAATATATAGTGTCAGATAATACCAGAATATGAGACACGGAACATTGGCCCCCTCGATCCAGTCTGGAGATCTCAACCCAAGCATTATACTAAAAGAGCCCACCCTCACTTGTATAATTCACAGCCCATTCTCAAGTTATCACATAGGATCCCCCACCTCCGGCTCTCCCGTTTCTTTACCAATCAGATACTGCTTATAGATATCCCAATGTTTCGTAGGTCTATTGGTTGTGGGGAGCAGTTCACTGTAGTTGTCTGTTTGTGTATTACAATACACCATGTCTCTATGCCAGTCCTGCACTGTTGGAACTGGACCACGGTCCCTCCTCATGTGTCTTTTAGCCAGTAGGAGCCTGATAGCCAACAATTTTTGAAATTTTATTGGTAGAAGCCTGTCCCACCCCAAGAGTGCCATGATCGGTTTGTAGTCAAGCCACTCTCCCACCATGGCCTCCAGTTCACAAAGCAACGCGCCCCAGAAGCGCCGCACTCCATCACAAGCCCAGGACATGTGCAAGAATCCAGCTTGTTGCATCCCACACCTAGGGCAACTCGCACTGTCTCTTCATCCATATCTATAGAGTCTAAGGGGCGTGTAGTATACTCTATTTAAATACTTAAAATGTATAAGACGATGTCTGCCATTCAAGGAAATTATACGCATTCTAGAACAGCAGTAGCACCACTGATCATCTGTTATCTGTACCCTTTGCTCTCTCTGCTACTCCAGCCGCGCCGTCGACAGCTTGTGAATGCGTGACTTCTGTATTTGTGCATATAGACAGGAGACTAGTCTCCGGGGCTGGTCATTCAATATCACTACGGAGAGAGCCTGTACATCTGTGGGCTCTCGCATATCGTCTCCTAATAGCGCAGCCATCGCATGCCTCACTCTATGATACTGATACCGAAGTAGCTTGGTAGGTTCGGCAACCTGACTCTCTAACAAGTCCCACCTTTTCATAATGCCTTCCTCGAATAAATCCCCCATAGTGCTGATGGCCAGTGTGTTAATAGCTTGTATTAACTTCCGATCCCGCCATAGTTCGAACCAAGTGCACCAGTCTAACAGCACATGCGGGCAGTACAGCGGGACCAATCCCTGTCTATGCAAAAGTTTGTGCCAAGCACGGGTGACAAGGAAGCAAACTCTTGTTCAAGGAAGCAAACTCTTTATAGCGTCTATTCGCATGGAACATCCTACTCTGCAGAGGGACCGGCGAAGCCAACTCCCACTCTATTTTTAGGAATGGGATGTTGCCAGCCCCATGAATCCAAGCATGTGCCACCGCAGCGTGTGCAGCCACACTGTAGGCCTCCAGGTCTGGGGCCCAAGACCTCCCAGCTCATGTAGAAGAGCTGGGACTCCACTTCTCTCACGGCTGCTTGCCCACCCAAGCTAATCTAATGAGCAATGCTATCAATGTGTTAAAATAGGTTTTTGGCAGCAACATCGGGATGTTTTGAAACAGGAACAGAAATCGCAGTAGCACCACCATTTTCATGAGTGCTATACGGCCGACCAAAGACAATGGAAGCCTGATCCATCTCTCCACATCCCCTTTCAACTTCTGAAGCGCGTTATCGAATTTATCAGCTACTACTATTTTAGGGTCTGTGTGTACCTTAATCCCCAAATATCTCACCGACTCTGTCTCCCACTCGAGAGGGAATCCCACATCAACCTGTGTTGTTACCGAGGTCAAGGGGAACATTATAGATTTGCCCCAGTTGACCTTGAGTCCTGTTACTGCGCCATATCTCGTAATTCCGCGGAGGACCGGGGCAACATTACGCTGCGGATCCTTAATATATAATAGTGTGTCATCCGCGTACGTAGATAGTACAAGGGTATAATTTTGAAAGAGAAGGCCTCGGTGCCCATGGTACTCTCTCAGGGCACACGCCAGGGGCTCAGCCACCAGCACGTATAACAAGGGGGAAAGTGGGCAGCCCTGTCTAGTGCCTCTTGTGATCTTAAAAGCCTCTGTTACCTTCCCATTAATGCGAACCCTGGCCAGTGGTTCACCATACAATGTGGACACCCTGTGCAAAAAAATGTCTCCCACACCGAACCGCCACAAGACTTCCCTCATGAAGCACCAGTCCACCAAATCAAACGCCTTCTCGGCATCTAAGAAAACCACTACCGCTTTTAGCTTTGGGTTGATATTCTGTATCGTACAAAACATCGTCGGCGATTCATAGTCAGGTTACGGCCCAGAACGAACCCCGCCTGTTCCGGCTGAATAAAACGCGCAGCACCTTGGACAAGCGATCCGCCAAAATCTTAGCATAGATTTTAACATCTACGTTTAGTAGTGACAGCGGACGGTAGGATGAGCATTGCTCTGGGGGTTTCCCTGGCTTAAGTAAGGTGATTATCATTGCTTTCCTCATCGATGGGGGCATAAGCCCCTCCACCACCATTTCTTCATATACTTCTTTTAGCTGTGGGAGTAGCAAGGGGCATATTTATACTCTGCGCCGAATGAGCATACAAAATTTTGACGCACATTTAGCGCAAACCTTGCCCCATATTTAAACTTTGACGCCCGCGGACGTCAAAATCCCGCCGTGTGCATACTTTTTTGGATGCGGCAACCCGCCTTCCGTTAATCACATGCAGTGTAGGTGTTCCCGTCCAAAAAATGACTTAAACGCCGTGCGTCGTATTTATGCTTCCGGGCAAAAATGCCGCATGCCTGTGAGGTGGAGCCGGAAAATGACGCACAGCCCGATTTGCATCAAAACTTAACGCCTGGGTCGGGGCAGGCGTTAAAATGGGGTAAACACACCTGTATTTAATCAGAACACACAGAAGCATCAGCAGAGCAGCAAAAGGGGGACATGGAGGTGATTCTCATCCAGCGTGCACGCAGAGCCCAGCAACAACAACAGCAGCTACCACAACACCAGCAGGGACCCCAAAGGCAGCACAGAAGGCAGGAGAGAATATTCTGCACCAGAACAACCCTTCATGGCCTCAGGGAACATATCATCATCCAGAGGTACAGGTTGAACTGGCAGGCCATTCAGCAGCTGCTGCGAAACATAGAGCCACAGTTGGCACCCACCTTGTTGACACCCCGCACCATGCCACGAGAAACCAAGCTGCTAGCTGTACTTCACATGCTGGCAAGTGGCTCTTTTCAAACAACTGGTGCCCTGGTTGCCGGAATATCACAGCCATCATTTTCTGCCTTTTTGCCCAAAGTACTGGATGCCATCATTGGACTCACACCCGCCACATCTGCTTCCCTAACACACTGCAGAAGCAGCAGGAGACAAAACAGGGGTTTTACCTCATTAGTGGCTTCCCACACGTCCTTGGTGCAATCGACTGCACACATGTATGCCTTGTGCCACCTGCTACAGCTAAACACCTCTACCGCAACAGGAAGCACACACATTCCATCATTGTGCAGGCCATTGTCGATTACCAAGGATTGATCACCATCATAGTGGCAAAATATCCTGGATGTGTCCATGACTCATTCATCTTCCGTCACTCTACCATCAATCAGCACTTCCAGGATGGACGGTATGGCAATGGACTACTTGTTGGTAAGTACAAAAACCTACTTATACACACACTGCACAGCAACCCTCTAGGACACACAACACATACACCACAACAGCAACATGTTGACAGGAACACACTGAGGTTGTGACATCGCTAGCCATGTTTCATAGGTCTGCTTTGAACCTGTCACACATCTTAAATTAGTGTACAGTCTAATGTTAAGATGTCAATGATCACAACGTTTGGAGTGGTATGCCTAATTGACACCTTACAAAATGTAAGCCTCTCAATGATGTTTAAATTAATCCATTGCATAAGTCTAAAGGTATGGGATGTCCAGGGTACATAGATGTGAATGTGTTAACAACACTGGCAAAATTAATCTGTGTATGGAACTATCATCTCACCCCCAGTGAAGACACAGGGACACCTGTATCACAAGTCACAATGCTAGGGAGTGCACACTGTACTGCAAATCCCAAAACATACTGCTGACAACCGGTCAGCAGGCAAACACTCTTTCAGCGAAGGAAACAACACAATGCAGATGGTACATCCTAGAAGCCTAGCAATCAACACAACAACACAAAAAAGTCACAGACAACACAAGACAACTACTGCCATGCAAAGTGATATTCATGGGGCAAGCTACAACAAGATCCCAATCATTTTCTCTTTCAGCTGATCAGGGGTATGGGATCCAGCCATGGATCATGACACCATTTGGCAACCCAAGCACTGCAGCAGAGCGTGCCTATAATGACGCACATAGGAGGACATGCAGCATAGTCGAGAGGACCTTCGGCATCCTCAAGTCGAGATTCAGGTGCCTCGACATCACTGGTGGTAGTCTCCTATATTCCCCTGAAATGGTCTGTAAGATCATTCTAACATGTGCCATCCTGCACAACATTTGCATAAGAAGGAACATTCCCCTCTTGGAACCAGAGCCACACATGCCTGAAGAGGAGGAAGAGGACGATGGTGGCCTGCAACATGAGGGGGAACAACAAAACATGGCTGCTGGATTGCGTAGGTGCCAACTTATCATGAACAATTTCTTTTAAAACTAATCACCATCACCACTGTATTAACTAATGTAAATAAACACCGATAATAATCACCATATCATGGTCTGGCTAATCATTTTTGCTCACCTTTATCTCTAACTATCAGAATAAGAGTGTAGCCTCATGGAGCATAGCTGATATACCGATCAGGACACAGAAAATCCCAGAGCAATTGTGATGCGTATCATACAACAGTCACATACACACACACTGTAAATGACATATATCCTGTACATTTCACCTTTGAAAGGCAACAGCACAGGATCACACCTATTTAACACACACATGTTGGCAACATGGTTCATTGCAGCATATGGCACACATCTAAGACACCATCACTCAATAAGGGGAAAACAAGTCTCATACATGTGTCAGTTGATGTGCTACTGCATTGTTAACAGGAAAATATGACCAGACCCTTGACAGCAGTAAGTCCAACTGCATCCAATCTTTGCCAGGACTATCTGTGACTACAGTTCCATATAAGCAGAACATAGACAGCACACGTGCCACACCTATGACAAGTATTGCGCACATGACATTCCATGTACACGTCAGCCCATTTCCTAACTCCTGACACACCCATGATCCTGGTCACAACCCACATGTCTGAAGAGGCCCCTGGAATAGTAATATGTGTACCCCGATATTCCCTCCTCTACACACACAGACAAACAATACTAATCCTGTGTGCTACACCCTTTCCTATGTTATGCCATTGTCATAGTACATCTGACTGCATGGACGTCAGGTCAATTAATACACTGGCTTGTAGTTTCTAAGCCCTGTTATCATCTGTAGATTGCTTCCCATGTTAAAGGTACTGTTGCCGATTTGAATTCAATTCTCGCATACAGGACTTGTGAGAAACAGATGCAGCACACACCTGTGAGCACCTCCGTGCACACCACCCATTTGAACATGCACTGCCCCTGCTGATGCCTGGAACAACATAGAAGTTTCCATTTTGTCAAATACACTGTTATGCATTGCTAGTAATTAAGCCGTGTAACACAGCCCTTGGGTTCATGTGTCACCTTCAAAAACACAGGACATACACAGTTTTCCATGTCAACTGTCTTGTTCTTCCTCCGACCAGTCTTAGTCAGACCACTGATTATGTAACTTGTGAAATTGCTGGATCCAGATATACCCTGCATCCTGTCAGCCTGACTGGCACCTGTCTGTGCGTTACCCTAAAGGTTCCTTGTGGTTACATATGTACCACACTTGCTTTACCAAATCTCACATTCCTCAGAGGGTATTTTGTCATGTGCTTCATCAATGCCTACCCAAATACATTGTATAGCATCATTTACTTTTTAATTGTACCATATTAGTAAAATTGTCTTTTAATACCAAAATCATGGCCCATCCCTTGCCTGGTCTCATGTATGCATGAACGACAAAGTGTGACAGTGTACCAGGGCTGTATGCAGGGATTGGGTATGGTGCCTCCAGCAGAACCAGCTACCTCTGATAATGTCCATGAAAAGTCCACACATGTTAGGACCCTGACAGTTCACATGCTGAATCACATTGCTCACAGCATATTGATGGGCTGTGCATGCTGAATAGCTGCTACATTAATCAACACAGAGGCTATGATGTTCCCAGATGCAGTGGGAACTTCACAGGCCAGCCTGTGTACAAATGTTGTAATGACACCTGCCGGAACATGACACCTGAGACATTATCTCACTCAGCACACCAAGGTTGCCCTGTTGACAGTCTCATTACACGTCTTCAGTGACAGGGTGGGACCATCCCCATGTACATTCTCATGTCCTCATCCACATTGATCTCTGAAGGTTACTCAGTAGATACAGGAATAGCTGCCACTGACTCATGATGAGACCTGGACCTAACTGTGACAACATACACCCCTAAAAATATACAGGATCAACATTGGACCACACACATGAACAAGACACCTCTGTGCAATTGATCACTGTAAATATGTGGACACGTGCTGCCTCGTCTGCTGGTCCACCACTGCCACTGGAGAGCTGTGGCTCTGTCATATGACCACAACTGTGGCTTCATATTACATTTGTGGTTCATCTTTGGCTGTCTGGGCCAATGACATGGTTCCCTCTTCGTCTATGCATGTGCCTGACTCACTGTGGGTTCACCAACAAGTGCCTAGGAAGCAGTTACCAACATTCTAGGACATGGGATGTGCAACTTGTGGACCATTGACATGAACAAGTGTCTGCCATCTATCTGGTGCATGCTTTGTCATTTGTGGTGTCTACGTAACCCAAAATCTTGGAAGTGCACACAACAGATGTTGCTACATGTATAATTAGCACATGTCCTCTCTCATTTCCACAATGACTTGCATCTAAGGTTTGGACACATTGACTTCACATTCATACAAGCATATTTGCAATAATGCATCTTGTGATGCACACACACTGGGTCGACTAATACATTAGTAGCCACTGCACACACATTGAGCCATAGGCATTGAGGTATTGTACTCATGTGCGTCACCTTGCTATCCTCTCCTGATGCCAAACATGCCCAAATTGTGCAATACATATATGTAGGCCACACATATGGCCATCTAGTACGTCATCCAATCGTCAAAATCCTGGTAAGGAAGTAGTGGGTCATGGTCCGCTGCAGTATGATGTCTCACATGTGAACATGCACCATCAACACCAAAGTGGGTGCAATGAGCCTATTTCAGTTGTGTCCCAAATGTAACATTACATTAAAATGGAAAAAATACCCAAAACCAGTTCATGCCCTGAAATTTTGACGCATACGTGTCCAAAAATGATGCACAAGCGTCAAAAAATGACGTTTATGCCCAAAAAACGATGCATAATGCCCTGAAAATTGGTTAAGTGTTAAGACTATTTACAAATATTTGGATGCGGCCTAATTTTCACTCCTGTGCGTCGAAAAATATGACACACATACTGTATGCGTGAAAAAATATGGCGCATAACGGTAAAAACGGAGGCCATTTTATGCAGGAAGTGAGGTAATAGGATATCCTGTTTACAGATTATGTATACAGTGGGTGTACTTTCACTTTCACTTTGCAGTCTGTGATTCTTCTAGACTGTGTGGCTGTGTTCTGAGTGTTGTCCAGTGAAATTGTGCTTTTGTGTCCTGTGTGCTGCATTACTTGTTACTTTGTGAAATAAATATTGTTGTTGTATACTGTTGTATACTGTTTGAGTGTGTTTTGTGTACAATTGTCCAGTATTGTATTGTATTTGTTGTTTGTGGGAGTCTGTTGTGGGTAGTGCTAGTTTGGGGATAGTTGGGCTCTTTTAGTTAAGTTTACTTTTTTTTGTACTTCTACTTTCCCCCTTTTCTCCTTTCTTCTTCTTTATTCCCTATTCCCCTTTTCGGTGCTGAGATGTTGGGTAGGCCACGTCTTGGCAGGATGGGTGAGGAGGAGCTTGGGGGCTTTATATGGCTGGTGTGCCATTTCCTCCCACTGATGATCGAGGCAGGGTGATACAGGAGTATCACACCGAGGCGCGACAAATCTGGTGGGGAAATGTGCTGCATGTATGGGAGCCAGAGGAATGACCACCAGCTGAAGCACCGCTGGGCTGACCTCATCACCAGGGAGCAAGATCTGCTGGAACACCTGGGAATAGTGATTGGTGGCCCTGTTGGTGAGTACAAATCATGTACATTTGCACAATTAAAAGCTCTGTAGTGACATCAGATGATTTGTACAATATCTGCCGGCTAAGTTGCTGACTGTGTGGAATACTGCGGAAACATACAGGGTCATTGATGGACTATGTGAAGGACCACAATTGCTAGCTGTCAGGAAGCACGTGCTCTGCAAACTTACAGAATACTTTTGCTTAATGTAATGTGATGCCGTCTTTGTGTCAGACAGCAACACAATATTGGAGCCAATCATGTCTATATAGGTCACATTTGGCAGTGAAGTATAGATTTACTAAAATATTGGCAACCTTTGTTGACGCAATAGCTAGACTGACTTTAGAAACACTACATGATGCAGAAAATGAGTGCTGGCTTCACGTCAATTGATGATAGCAATGTGGCCCAGACACATGTCTCATGTGTGTCTGGTGAGTGTGTAAGGAAAGCGTTTTTGGAAGTTCTATGAATGTTAGGGATTATTGTGGTCCTTCATCATTTTGGATACATGTCAGATCTGGATTTGAAAACATAGGGAAAAGGTGTAAGGTGCCCTCAGCTAACATCTTAGACTAGTATTTGGAGTTTGTAGTGCCACATTTCGATTAGGGATGGCAGGCCATAGGTATGCACATGGGTTTATATCTCTATGGTTGGTGCAAATCACCATAGCTGGGCCACATCAAATGAAGAAACTGTAACAACATGAGGGCTTACAAAAGTCCCTGCCCCTCTGTACATTGTACCTATGTGTCATAAATGTGTCATTGCCAAATAGGCAGTTTGACTGGTAATGCAGTCCTCAAGTAAACAGGCTTTGGATGTCTCTCTTGGATGCACATGATGAGACAAATACACTCCATTACTATTTCTGCTCACTAATGAAGGAGCATGTTTGCCACCACATGATAGTTAGGGCCACTGCATGTGTGCAGATTTGTGTGTAATTGTCACAGGAGACCCATGCTATGTACATGTTAGCCGTGCTATATCGGATGCAGTATCATCATTTCTGAGTGGCTTTAAGTACTTATGTCATCTTACACATAGTTTATGTCTTTGGAATTGTTGGTCAGTGCACAGATTTTGAGCACATTTCTTCCTTCCATGCCTTACAGGTGGACCGGCACCCTACACTGTGGGAGATGTGGCTTCATTTGAGGACCCCGACAACTCCAGTAAATGTTGATATGTCTGTTATGTGTTGTGTTTGCTGGTGTTGTGTGATGGACTCCTGTGTCTTGAACACATGGCAAGGTATGATGCGCTGGCCCATCATTTGTCTTGTTCCATGAGTGGGATTTCATTTTCTCACCATTTTAGAGTTGGCCAATGCTTATCCTAATGTCTTATCCAGGGATTACAGGTCATTCCTGTAGGCCCCGCAATGTGAACTGGGGTGAGTCATGTGGATAACAATTGTATCAACAAGAGTCGCACTGGAACTAATCTCAGATTTAGTCTGCCTGTCACACCCACATTCTCCCAGTTTGGGGCTACAAAATGCTTACCCACAGACTTCTGCTTCCCTATTCTCCAAAGTACTTATTAAACTGTAGATTGAACTTCCTAGCAGCATATAGCTCCACATGTAGTGCTACAAGTATGTGGCACTTGAGTGCAATGGCCTAGGATTGCATGCAAATCATGACCATGGGTGTTCTTGCAACTCTGTGTCTGTTGTAAGTCATGCCTTACTGGAAGTATATGATGTGGTCAAAGGTCTGCATTTCTAGACATGTGTGGCGCTGGGATTGGTCAAGGGTTTGCTGTCTCCTATTTGCTGATAGACCTTACCTGTGGTGTGTGTGTAGAGCCAAACACATATCCAGTTTCTATAGCTTCCTGGGTGTCCATGTTGTTTGAAATTGTTAGTTGTTTCTCCACCCCCCCACCCTCAAACACAGGCATAGGTTTGTGCATAGTGTACCTAGGACTGATGATACCAGTATGTTACACAGACATGTAAATCAGTGAATGTTTGGTCTGAACCTAGTATACACACTCAGGTATAGCACATGAGTACTATACTAGCAAGTCCATTTACAACTTGCAGATCATGTGGCTTTAGATTTTCATCCCGTACACTGACATTTGTAGCCCTGGCATTGGCGCAGGATGTGCTGCATGATTGTTAGCTGACAACTGGCAGAACTCTGATGCCAAATTAATGCCAGTTGTTACCCATCTTGAAGAATTTGGATGCGCTATGTGTGATACAACCTATGTAGGCTGGCCTGCCATGTACTTCCTCAGGGACATTCAATGATCTGTATGATGAGATGAGCTGTTACAAGTACAGTAGTGTACTGTCTGATTTACTCCTTGTGCCATTTCACACAATACAGTTCCTAATGTAAATGTTTTGCCTTTGTCTTCACAGCTGCGAACATGACACCCATCCAGGTCCGTGAGTTCCAGAGGCGGGCAATGCGTTACCAGCACATCCTGCTGGTAGAGTCGGGGTTCAGACAGATGGCCCGAAGATAACGGAACGAACGGGCCTCCGGAGCATGGAGGGCTTTCCCACAGGGTGGCCCTACCTTGCCCAACACAGCCACCACCAGCACAACCACCACTTCCACCCAGGTGGCACCACCCACAGCTGGGACTGTTGTCCCAACGTCTGCAGTTGTTCCAGGCCCTAGGAGTGGAACACCTTCAGGGCATCCCAGAGGCATAGACTCTACACACCCACACACATCCTCAGCTGGTACCCAGACCGCCCCAGCTGCTACAGTTGACCCTACAGCTTTTCAGGAAATGCAACAAAAAATGGACTGTGTCCGACGGGAAATTAGTCATCTGCAGCGGGATGTTCGCCATATGAACAGGCGTGTGCAGTCCATAAAGCGGACCCTTCGGAGGGCCAACCTCTAGACTTTTAAAATGGACATGATTCCCTCCCCTCCCTCCTCTTTCCTTGTTCTTATACTTAGTGGGCTTAGGGGGCTTAGTGTTAGGTTTGTAAAGGGTGTTAGTTTAGTTAGTGTTAGTGGGTGGGGGGGCTTGATTATTTCTGTTTTTTCTTTTTGAGTGTGTGGGTGGGTGGGTGGGGGGCTATGTTGGGGTTCTTGTGTGTATACAAAAAAATATACATTTTTAAAAAAATACAAAAAAATATATATTTGTTTAGTATAGGATAGTATGTGTTCAGGTTAGTATCTGTTGTCCTCCATGTGTCCCATCTCATAAGGTGGGTGGGAGTTTGATGTTTAGAACATTTCGTTACATGTGATAAGTAAGTTTAGCTTAGGTTAGTTAGGGACAATTGTGGGTAATGAGTAGTTAGGGTAGATTAGGGTAGGTAAGACTTTTCCCCGAGTTTCCTCTTCTGTTATTACCGTTTAATAAATATATAGTGAACCCTTTACAGTATGTGTTAAATGCTTGTTGATCAGGGCCTTGGCATATGTGTACATTAATTAGGTTCTATTACATTTGTGTCCTATGCTACGAACAAATCCCAACTGAGCTGTAAGATTGGCTAGACCATTCTTTGCAACCACCAATCACAGTTAATATGGATCCCAACGTGTTTTTTTCAATAAATATGTTTTCAAAGTCACAAACAGTGCTTCCAGATTTGATATTGGGGTAACTGTTTTAGGTCTGACTGCAGTGTGATGTTCAAGGAAACCCTTATAAGGTGAGTGGTCGTAAGCACTCTTGTAGTATCGTCTTCATGACTCACAGACATCATTTGTGACATTGTTCAGCATGATTACTTATTTCGATGGAAACTCAGACACCTTAATTTATGCATTTTTTGGAGCGTTTGCTTAGATTTGTGGGCACTGTTATATGTGTTAGTATTGCATGGTGACAACATTTAGCTGCCACTATTTGATGATTTAGATATCCCTTGAGGAAACATTATTCTGTCCAACACAGCATGATGGTGTATGTTTTCTCTCTTCATCAGATATTACCCTCAGGAAGGGTAGAGTATGATGCAATCCAGGCCACTGTGCAAAGTTATCTGACTACATAATTTCAGGACAGTTGTATTGACAAGCTACGTAATTTGACAGGAGGCACATTTCAGTTATCTACTGCTGCACAGTTGATGTGTCACATTACACAGAGACAAATTTATTGTGTAAGTGCTATTTATTGAAAAGTGCTGTAGTGCTATATGTACATTGTCCATGATTTTGAGTCCATTAAAGTGACATCTTCCATGGGATCCTACACAAGTGGTAAAGGAAAATGCTTTTGACATGCTGGGGTGATGTGTCAGACAGTGCATAGGGACAGGATTTGCCAATGAGTAAGTGAGAGACAATCACTGGGCAGGATGACAAGATTAACTATGGTTTGCAGAACAGTCATTGAGTACGGATGTTGTAAGACTGGCATGTTACAAAGCGCTGGACCTTGGTCATAGTTGGCCATGTGGCAGGGACTAGAGCTTCGGGTACTTTTCCGTGTGAAGGTGATCTGTTCCATGTCTTCTTCTTCTGATGTGTGTGTTGCCTCCTCTGTTCTTGGTGGTGGTGGTTGTGAGGGGCAACACACACCTCAGTGTTAGAAGACGTGGAGTCAGACATCCCGGTCGCTGCTACCTGTGAAGGTCTTAAAGGCAATACTGCTGCAAGGAGGATCTGCTGATTCTTAAGAATAGCAGCCACATCACGATGGTAGGCAGCCAGGTCGGCCCTAAGGGGTTCAATGTTGCATTCGTGCACGCGTTGACAGGATTGCTGTTGTAGGTGTTGAGTCAACTGTATTACAGCTGTGCTGATTTCCTTCAGCCTTTTTTCTACTTCCTGCAAGATAATTGTTCGCCCTTGCATAGCTGCTGCCTGATCTGCAGATGACATCATGTACCAACGCACCCCCTCTAGGCTGGCTGCCATAGTTTGCATCCCCACCCGCACCTCATTGTCCAGCTCCTGCTGTACTCCGACTACAGTTCTCTGAAAGCTGGTGCCTGTGTCGTCTGAGTCTTCAGCTGTGTTGGAGCTGGCAGGTCTTACAATTGGGGTGGTGGGTGGGTCCTCTGTGATGGCTGCTTGTTCTGAGCTCCTCCTTGTGACTGAAGGTGGGGTCTGGAGGGTTCCAAGGACATCTTGGATGGTCTGCTGGGTGATGTTTGTCAGCTCGTCTTCCATGTCATCAGGGTATTCCTGGACAGGCATATCCGCAGGAGATCCATCGTCTTCTACAATGAAATAGGATACAGTTAGTGTGTCTGTGTTGTGGCATTGGTGATGTGACATGCCTGCCTTGTGATGAATTCACATTGTGATCTTGTTTCTTGTTCATTGCTCCAGTCTTTCAGATGGGCATTCTCCCAGGCCTCTGGCCCACCTGCATGTCACATGTATTGTATTAAGTTATTAGACTTGTCGGCATCATCTCCTCTAATGTTGTTTTAGGCCAAATAGTGAATTGCCACCTTCTTGTCCTACTCAAGCCTCCGTCTACCTCCATTCTCATGGTGAGGCCTTTCACTGGCTGTGGGTGCTCTGATGGCACTAGCAGCACACTTAACAATCTGGACCTGCCCCAGTCTCTGATCTTTCACATCCACTTATATGTAGTTGACATGTAGCGTATCCTATGCATAGCATTGTTATGGCACGATATGGATGTTAGCATTGGTAATATGTACAGCTGATGTTGGGGAATGTGTGGAGATTGGATTGCCCTGACTGTCGTAGCAGATGTCCTATTTTCTCCTCTGACTGTGCAGGTGTATGTCAGTGACCAGTTACATGTGTCATCCCCCTCAAAGCTGTTGTCTGAGCAATATGACATTTGGGACGTTGCATTGTGACCCAGGCACAGGATGGACCCTGGCATATGCAGCATGGGTGTGTCCTTAGTGCTGTGTAGCTCCTAATGTTGATGACATTGGCTTATGTTTGCGGCAACTATGGGCATTCACATCTGACTGGACTGGAGACTTTGGGGGTCATTTCGACCTCAGGGTCTTTTAACAAGACCGCCGAGGGACTGCCGTGCTGAAGACCGCCAGTGGTGGTGGTTTTCCACTCTGCGTATTATGACTGCTGGCAGCCCTACGTCCTTTTTCGGATGGAGAGCCGCCAGCAGCCATACTGGTGGGCGGCGGGGAAGTGGAGGTTGCTCCACCTCCACCGCCACGCCGAATCACAGAACGTAAATGACCCCTAATTGATCTTAGAACCCCCGCATGCTTGGCTATAGTGATCCTGCAGATATAAACTTTAAACATCTCCCATTCTACACCCACATTGGCCACAGAACCTTTATTAATCTGAAAAAAGTATTTAATCGCTGTGGCCAGTACATCCCTGAAGACCGAGTCCAACAGTGAGAATGGGGGAAACCTCCACGAGAACGGCAGAGTCGGCACTGCGCTCAAAGTCAACAATAGTGGGACTGGGGAGTGGTCTGAGTACGCTCTATGCCAAGGGGCTTCAGATAGCAGTCTGCCTAGCAAACCCCGGAAAACTAGCCACAAATCTATATGTGTGTACAAGTTGTGCGCAGCTGAAAAGTGTGTATATCCACCTCCCTCTGGGTGTCTATCTCTCCAGATGTCCACCAACCCCAGCTCAGAAGCCAAGTCCAGTATCGCTCTCGCCGCAGCTGCCGGTCTACGGATCCGACCTCCTGATCTGTCTAGTGCACGGTCCAGTGTGCAGTTAAAGTCCCCATACCATAGCTGTGGAAGACTTCCCCATGAACCCGCCTTAACAGCCAGATCATGGTAGAATTGTGGGTCATCATAGTTCGGACCATATAGGCCTATCAGTAAAAGGACAACTCACTCCCACCACATTGTGCCACAATGTACCGCCCCCCGGGTCCGCTGCCACCTCCCAGAGGCTGATGCCAGAAGTCCTTAAGGCCCAAATCAATACCCCACGACCGTGTAAGGTGAAACTAGTCACCAGAAACTGTCCCTGCATCCTCCTAGGGGTGAGCATAGGGCTATCTGGAGCTAGGTGTGTCTCTTGTAAAATAACAATGTCTACTTTATGTCTATTTAAGTATGCCACTATCTTACGTGTCTTTTGGGCATCATTGCGACCTTGCACGTTCCAGGTAACCATTCTGATTTCTCTTGAGCTCCTATGTTTATCCGGATGTGAATGAGTATGGTTCACCCGTTACAGTAGGACCCCAACAACGCATCCGCCCTCCCCCCATTATGAATCTGCAATCGCACTCCACTAAGCATAGAAATTAATGCAAACAACAACCCCCTAACATCTCCCTTGGATCCCACCCCCCACCCACAATAGGCAATACCCCAACATGCCCATCTGATTAATCCCCCCAGAAACATCTCCCCATCCTCCCCAACGTGATCTACCCCTATGATAACTATAAGTGGTGCACACACACAGGAGGATGTTACCCGGTCACATCGTATTCCACTGATGTGCCAGCCACCTATACATTGTTACAAACACACCATTCCGAATATATATATTGCATGTACATCTAACAGAAGACACACAGGGGGTCATTCCGACCTCGGCGGTCTTTTCAATAGACCGCCGAGAGACCGCCGTACGGAAGACCGCCAGTGCTGGCGGTCTTTCGCATGGGCCATTCTGACTGTTGGCAGCGCTCTGCCCGTTTCCGGACGAAGAGCCGTCAACAGCCATACTGGCGGCAGGCGGGGAAGTGGAGGTAGCTCCACCTCCACTGCCACGCCAACAGAACACCGCCCAGCGAATCACGACCTGTGATTCGCTGTGGCGGTGTTCTGTTGGCGTGTCGGTGTCGGCGGAGCTGCCCGTTCCCTCCCGGAGGATCACCAGGAACAGGTAAGGTGATCGTCCGCTAGGGAAGGGGGGTTTGGGGGGTGTTGTGAGTTGTGTGCGTGCATGGGGGTGTGCGTGTGTGTACATTGAGGGGGCGTGTGAATGCGTGCATGAATGCAGGGGGGTGTATGTGCATGAATGCGTGCATGAATGCGGGGGGGTGTGTGTATGTGCATGAATGTGTGCATGAATGCGGGGGGGGTGTGTATGTGCATGAATGCGTGCCTGTATGTGTGTATGTGTGTGGATATGTTGGGGATCGGGGTGGGGGACGGGGGTCCTGCAACCTTTTGGGGGTGGCAGGTGTGGTGGGGGGGTAGGAGAGGGAGTCGGGGTGGGGGTTGGGGGTGGGGGAGACCCCTATCAGTGCCAGGGAAGAGATTCCCTGGCACTGATAGTGCTTACCGCCATGGATTGCATGGCGGTCCCCAACCGCATGAAATCCATGGCGGTAAGCCGGGGTCAGACGGGTTGGAATACCGCCGGCGGTATGTGACGACCACCGGGCTGGAGACCCAGGTCTCCAGCCCGGCGGTCGTTACCGCCGTGGCGGTCGGAACAGTGAAGCGGCGGCTGACCATGGCGGTAACCGCCATGGTCAGAATACATGAAAAAAGACCGCCAGCATGTTGGCGGTCTTACCGCCGCTTCACCGCCGACCACCAGGGTCAGAATGACCCCCACAGTCCTCATATCTCCTCCCCACCAGAGTACTATACCAAATTCGATAGTTCCAGCATCAGCAAGTATAGTCAGTTATTAAGGGCTAGTCACAGTGTCCCTACTTTATTAGTGACACAGGTACTTCCCCAAGGTGGTAAATGTACGACCAATAGTCCACCTCCAGCTTGCTAGGAATCTGCGTCATCGACACTGCTGCTCCCTTTACCCGCTGCTCTGCGTTTCACAAACTGATCCAGCTTTTTGTAGTCTGTGAAAAATATTGGGCTCCCGTCCACTTCTACTCTTAATTTAACTGGGTACAGCATTCTGTATTCCAGGTGCAAGTTTCTCAGTTGTTTCTTCCCCGCAATAAACTTCCTCCTCGCCTCCTGTACTTGCATTGTGAAGTCTGGGTACAAAGAGACTGTCATTCCTTCATATTGCAAAGTTTTCAGTTCCCTGGCGTGGCGTAAGGCAGCATCGTGATCTCTATAGTTCAACAGCTTCACTATAATAGGGTGAGGAGAAGCTCCTGGAGACGGACGGGTCGCCAAGGATCATTGCGCTCACTCCACAACAAAAAAGGTCAGAGAAAGTAGCACGCCCTAACAATTGCACCAGTAACTGTTCAATGAAGCCTCCATATTGTCAATCGTGGTTGACTCTGCAATTCCCACTATACATAGGTTATTCCTCCGGAAACGGGCTTCTAAATCGTCAACCTTGAGGCGTAAGGAGTTTAATTCTTTGTTTAGTTTTACCTGACTGGTAGCTAGTTCTGTCTGGCCATCCTCCACATCAGACACTCTCCTATCTGACTGATCCAGTTGCTTCACATGTTTGTTCAGGTGTTCTGTCATACTGTCCATACGGTAGGAGAGTGAGTCTATCTTACCGTCAATCTAGGTCAAGCTATGTTGCATTGCTACCAAATTTTGACGCTAATCTTGTTCCTCACCTGAGGATACATCGGGACCCTTCTACGCCCCCATCTCAACTCCGTCCCCTGCAGGATCACCCAGACGACTTGACTCCGAAGCAGTGAGTTCAGGGACCGCTGGAGGTGAAGGACCTGCCTGGGGAACTGCTCGGGGGCCACTGGACACTTGGGGCCTTGCTGAGCCCAACTCTGAGGAGCGCCATCGGACCTGAAGAGTCCCCATTCGAACCCGACTGAAACGGAGTCCCGGGGGACACGGACTGAGATGAACAGGGTGCAAACGCTGCATTTAAAGCGGCGCTAAGCCGCTGGAAACCCTGCTATGGCGACTACCACCCGGTAAACATTTTAACTTACGACTAGAGGAGCGCGAAAATCCTTACCCCTTTGTGGCCATGAGGGGAGGGACACCGGAGCTATCAAAAAACCGGGGGCCAGGTTAAAAAAGCGCCACAAGGCTGTGAACCATCTGTCAAATAAATAGAAGTCATATCCTGAAACCAAATGGGAAACCAGCTGGCCATTGATCACTGGAGAGAACCTAGAAAAGATCTCTTAACCTTGCGAATCGCATTTACAATTTTGTGCGTGTGAGAGTGGAGGAAGCCCCCCGGGCACCATCGTCCTGCTAAAAAAGTGGCCCTACAGACGGCAGAGGGAGAAATCGAGTAGGGCAAAACTGAAGCCCTATAGGAGCAGACCAACGCTGAGAACGAACCACCGAATACATGGGCGGTGAGTTGGCCGGGGAACTGATAAAGAACACTACCGGGAACTTGGGGAGAAATAAAGGGCTGTAAGGAGAGGGACAGTCCCACAAGAAGAATAAACCTGACCCTTTGCGGGAACGGATCCCACTGATCTGGAACACAACTTACCACAGTGTCTATATTGAAGGATGAACAGGATGGGTAGAACGGGCAAGAAAAAAGACCCGAAAACTAAAAATGGACCCTCCCTGAAAGAGATAGCTGATCTAGAAGATCCACTGGATTCCACCCCAGAGGTAAGGGGAGGAGACCCCACTCTTCAAGATGTCCTACTAGCTATCTCAGCATCCCGGGTTGCGCTGGAAGGAAAAATCGGCGCGTTGGCCACAGACTTTACGGTGCTCAGGGATGATCATCGTCGCCTGGCTGAGAGAGTGACTGCCACAGACAAGCAACCTGAGGAACTACGACCCGAGATCAAAGACAACACCAAAACAACATGGAAAATGGAAAAAAGGATCCAAGCACTAGAACTACGCACAGAAGACGCAGAAAATCGTTCTCGCTGAAACAATATACGGGTGATTGGACTACCTGAACGAACAGAAAAATCAAACCTGGTGGAGTTTGTTGGGCGTTGGCTGAGAGAGGAGGTGGCTGAGAAAGGTTTATCCCCCTTCTCGCAATTGAGAGAGCGCATTGAGTACCGGCTCACACCCCTCCACCGGGGGCCCCCCCCTTGACCAATAATAGCCAAATTGCTTCACTACAGGGATCGAGACTATTTACTGAGCCAGAGCAGGAAGAGAGGAGACAGCACAATAGATAACCAAGTAGTCCACATCTTCCCAGACTTCTCCAAAGAAGTACAGAAACAAAGAGCTTCCTTCAGGGACGCCAAACAGAGGCTCCCCAAAATGGGGATCCAATATGGAATGATGTTCCCGGAAAGACTGAGAGTGGTGACCAAAACAGGCATACAATTCTTCAACACAGCCGAAGAAACTTGGCAATGGATTGACACACAACCCCAGGAAGAACACCCACATAGCTCTGAGGTCTCCCAGTCGGAACGGCGGAAGAAAGTCAACCACAGTAGAGCCAGCAGGATGGGAAGCCCGTCTCCATCCGAAATACTGAAAGAGAGACAAAAAGCGATGGAGGCAGCTGCTTCCCTTGGGAGCCCAGACCCGGGTTCCTATAAACTGACACAAGAGGAGCCTGAGTTATCAGGATCTGAACTGGAATCAGATCTATAACACTCGCCGGACAAAGTCGGCCCCAGTGTGACACCTGGCACTTCAGACTGCATAATTTGAGGAGACGTTGTCTGAGCCTGCCTATAGAAAACAGTAAGGCCCAGGAATGAGAGGTTGTTACAACTAAAGAGATGGCGAAGATCTAACCTGGGATCATCTCTGAACTCTACTGCATAGCAATGACCGAGCACACAGAAAAACAGGAACAATGTTAACCCAGTATGCTACCTACCCCGGGACGGGGAGACGGTGTCACAGTGCACTTTGGATTCGAGATAATAGCGCTCCCCCTATTTGACACATTGGTTATAACTTTTTTGGTTTGGACGAGAGACGTTCCTACTTTTGTCCTGGGGATGGGGAGTTGGGTTACTCGTTATAGGGGTTTAGGGGCGGGGATAACCGAGCTACTGACAAGCATTTCTACAAACATGGTGCTGACTTGGATAACTATTAAAATGGGAGGGGCGAATGGCAATACAATTGAAGTGATATTTAGACAAGAGAGGGGGGACACCAAAATGATGACTTTAAATTCATATAAATTCCTCACATGGAATGTAAGAGGCATGCATTCGATGACTAAAAGATATAAAAAATGTTCATATTTACAACGGAGGGGAATTCAGATAGCAATGCTTCAGGAAACACATCTGACCCAAGCAGAGGGGAAGGCATTGCAAAAGAAATGGCGAGGTCAGGCATACTTTACCTCCTTTTCTGCATTTATGAGGGGGATACTAATCAGGATCCAAGCGGGGGTCCCATTCCAGATGCTGGATAACCTCATAGACCCCGAGGGCAGATTTGTAGCAGTTAGGGGCAGGCTGGAAGGTAAGGACCTTGCGCTAATTAATATATATGTACACAACACAGACCAGGGAGAATTCTTCGCAAACATATCAGGCTCACTGGCCCCTTATTTACAAGCCTCAGTCATACTGGGGGGGGGATTTTAATTGCTTGGGGGACCCTACTCTGGATAGATCACATCCGCCACTACATGATTCACCACTAGTGAGAATGGCCCGTTCATTCATGACCTGGCAAAGGAACTGCGGGCTGATTGACGCTTGGTGCAGATTACACCCAAATGAAAGAGATTACTTATTCTTCTCCCAGTTACATGAGTTACATGTTAGATTAGACATATTCCTCTGCACCCCAGATGTATACACCCAAGTATACAACACGGAATACTTAACCCGCACTATTTCCGATCACAACCCCCTGTTATTGTCAATGAGATGGGGGTCTCCTATCCCCACCATACCCACTTGGAGACTAAAACCAGAAACTCTCGAAGACCCGCTCTTTCGTGGGGAGTTACGGCAGGATATAACTCAGTTTTTAAAAGACAATGACGCAACTGCTGTTAACCCCCTGAACGAATGGGACGCTTTTAAAGTGGTGATCCGGGGGAAATGCATAGTGGGAGCATTGGGCGTGCATAGAACTTTACTAGGGGAGACTGAACAAGCGGAGGACAAATTGAGGGAGGCTGAGAAACGCCGACCTGAGAACCCACACCTACAGAAATCCATTTTGGAACTCAGGGCGTAAGTAGCAGACTGCACAGAACGCCTCCAATGCTTCGACTATAGAAGTTATATTGCTCATGTGCATGGGGAGAGAGATAAGGCGGGCCGCCTACTCGCATGGATAGTTTCAAAGTCCCTTAGGTCCCCAGCCATAATAGATTTAACCACAGAAAGGGGGTTCATATATATGGACAGGAAGAAATTAATGCACGATTCACATCCTTTTACGAACACCTATACAAGAATAGAATTAATCACTCTTCGGAGACCATAATTGGATATTTAACGGGGCTACAATTGAATTCACTACCACCAGAAGCCCTAGGACAACTGGATGGGCCCATAACACAAACAGAAATCAGAGAAGCTATTAAAAGTCTGGCTAGAGGAAAAACCCCGCGGGCAGATGGCCTCCCTATAGAGTTTTGCGCCACTTACACAGACATTCTTTCACCGCGACTAGAAAGCCTATATAAAACTGCTAAAGAACAGGGTCAACTCCCAACAACGGCTCGGGAGACGATTATAATTCCCCTCCTCAAACCTGGTAAAAACACTACAGAGGTGGGGGCATACAGACCATTATCCTTGTTAAACCTGGACTATAAAATTCTCAGTAAAATCTTGGCAACCAGACTGCTCCCTTACATGACAACATTGATACACCCAGATCAGGCAGGCTTCATCCTGGGGCATAGCACCGCCAGCAACATCCGCAGACTACTAGCCATCATGAGAGATCAATCAGCCGGGGCATCCCCCACCGGAGTATTGGCAGTAGAAATATAGAGAAAGCATTCGATAGTTTGAACTGGGAGTTTCTTTACAAAGTGATGGCCCACCTTAAAATAGGACCTGATTATATCTCCTGGGTGAAACTTTTATACACTAAACCCATGGCAAGAGTACACACGGGACGGACAATATCCAGGAGCAATGTGGTTGAAAGGGGAACTAGGCAGGGCTGCCCTCTATCCCCACTTTTATTTGCCCTGGCAATGGAACCTTTAGCAGCGGTGGCTAGGACGGAAGGAGGGGGATCGGGAATAATGGCAGGAGGCGAGAGCCATCATATAGCTCTATATGCTGACGATCTCTTAATATTCCTGGAGGACGTCCAGAGAGATCTGCCATGGGCACGCTGCATGTTATCTAGGTTTGAAAGATGCTCAGGTCTAAAAGTAAACTGGGACAAAACTGGCCTGTTTGCGTTGGGGCAACTCCGCCAAATGTAGAACTAGTCAGATGGATCCCGAATGGGCTCCCATATTTGGGAGTAAAAATCTTCCATGAATCACAGGATATCCTGGAGGGCAACATTGGAAGCTCCATACGTTCTATAAAGGCATGTATGACCTTCTGGCAGACTTTACCATTATCAGTAGCAGGGAGAATAGCAGTCCTCAAAATGATAGTACTCCCAAGACTGTTATACCATTTCACGGTGCTGCCAATCTGGATTCCCAGAGTAATCTTTAAAGATCTAGAAACAATGACAATATTATTTATATAGGGATAAGGAAGGAGGAGAGTAGCTCTATCTAAACTTCAACATCAGACCTCAGACGGCGGCCAAGCAGTACCAGATTTTGAATCTTATTAAATGGAGGCTCAGCTTTAGTGGTTAGCACAATGGAGGTCAAATAGAGCGGAGGGGGGAACAATGGTGATGCGTTTACACCCCCAGAGTACAGATTGTTTGAGGTCTTATTGAGAACCCCTGGGAATAGTAAACAAGACCCCCCAGAATTGGAAATCCTGGTGCGGTGCTGGAGAACTTTCCTGCGAAGAATCGGAGTGAAGTTCCCCTGCTCCCCGGAACTCCCTCTTATGTCACTACGGGTACTCCCACGTTGGGGCTCGTGGAATGACCTTGAATATTGGGCTGAGGCTGGGATCCTTACAGTAGGTGAATTATTTAAAAATGGGGAACTGATGTCCTTTCAGGCCCTTAGGGCGGAATTTGGGCTACCAAGGGGGCACTTTCTGCTTCACCGGGCATTGGCAGCCTCCATCCGCAGACACTGGCAGATGAGAGGGGGGAACCCACAACCCAAGCGGTATGCACTTACCTGGCTTCTGCAACCGGCAAACACAAAGCAGTTTCGACCCTCTATGGGCCATTGCGGGCAGATAAAACAATCCCCTTGACCCTACTTAGACAAACATGGGAAAAATATCTAAACTTAGATATTCCAGAGGAGGAGTGGGAAGGCATCCTGAAGGGACTCTCTAGAGCGACATAAAATGTCAGATTCAAACTCTTAAATTTTTATGTGCTTCACCAGGCATACTTGACACCAGCACGTATTAACAAATATTTTGGTAAGGTGACCGAGGGTTGCCCTAGATGTGGCTTGATAGGGGCCGAATTCAGACATATGTTCTGGGATTGCCCCAACCTGGACCACTATTGGACCGAGGTGCTCCTCACCCTGTCACGACTTATAGAAACAGAAATACCCCGTACTATGGGACTCTGCCTTTTGCACTGGTTTCCACACCCTGCTAAGTATAAAGTTACAAATAGGTTTCAAGGACTGGCCCTTTCACTGGCTAGCCGAGAGATCACGGCATCTTGGAAAAACCCAAGGGGTCCTAGAGCGTCCCATTGGAAAACAGAATTAACAAAGTGGGCAAGTAGCGAAGGAATTATTCTTCACCGAGCAGCCAGACGCGGAATCAGACCCCCAGAAGTGGCTGAGGGATGGGAGGTCTTGCTCGAGACCCTCAAAGCCGACACCCAGAATCGAACTCCATCATAGAAGACCCAATTCTTACATCAGGAGTCGGTCCTTCGAGAGTCATGCTAGGCGCAGCACCACAGAGAAGGCTTAAAGACACCGCAAAAGCTCAATGAGGGAGGGAATTAGGGTGGGAAGTTAATGTGTAGGTTTATGTTAACCTTATTGTATATGAACATTGATTCGACAATCACTGTGGACACATGTCTTACCTGTTAATTGTGCAATATAGATTAATGTCGACTGTATGTTTGCAATGAAAACTTAAAATCACAATAAAATATGGTTTAAAAAAAGCAATTGCCAACTAAGGATAAGGATGCCTCAGGGCATATAAGCATGTCTCCACAGCTTGGTGCTACCTCAGCACACTGCGCGAACCGGGCATCAAGGATCAGGGCACCCCAAGACCCCATCCATAACCGTCTCCCAATGCAAACCTTACCGGGAGCAGGCGAGTCTCCACCTTCTGTTATTGGCTCCAAAGCTCGAGGGATCTCCGCGCCTGAGGGCCCTATGCCAGGCCCAAGCAGCACAGAGCACAACATCAGGGCCCCCAGCGCGCACACTCCGCCACCAGCAGCCCACCGGCTGCTCCACGCCACCTCTCCCTGCAGGGCCGCTCCAACCTCCAGCCGCACTCACTGATGTTTCTCTCTGCTGCACAATGGAGCCCAGCGTCAGGCCCAAACAGCATGGATCTCAATTTCAGGGCTCCCAGTGTGTGCACTCTGCCACCAACAGCACACTGGGCCGCCCGCGCCACCTCACCTCACGGGGCTGCGTCAATCTCCAGCTGCATCCACCAATGTCTCTCCACAGCCAGGCCTCACTAGCACCTCAATTTCTCCGTGGCTGTCAAACAGAACCGCCACGCCCAGCCTACAGCGCGTTCTGCATGCGCTCTGCAGTGCACCGGCCTCTCCACATCAGCACTGCTCTCACCCAAGCCATCACTGTTCCGATGGTCTCCCCATGCTCCTCTTCTCACCGCCGGGCCCCTCAGACTCCCTCCGGCCGTGTTATCATGGGCTCCTGGGCTGCGATGCTCTCCTCCTTGTACTGTGATTTCTGGCAAAGTCAGAGCCCATCTCGCACCTCCAAAGTATATCTGGCAGCAGCGGACGTGTGTTAATCGGTTAGGAATGGTCTAAATTCGTAGGATTAGTTAGAAATTGCCAGGCGGCCGGCCGAGCTCTGCTACAATGTGGCCATCTTGTGGCCCGGCAAGCTCCCCCCCGGATGTTGTGGTACTTACCTTTGTGCTTTCCTTTTACCTCCAGCACCCCTCTACACACTCCAGTTACCTAGGTGGGTCCAACTCTTGCATTCCATTTTTTTTAGTACATGGATGGTGCTTCCTTTAAGGCCACTATTCTCAATCTTATTTTACACTATTTGCACTGTTTTCTAACAATTCTTATTCCTATTTCTGACAACTAGTGAATATATTTTGTGTATTACTTACCTCCTAAGGGAGTATTGCCTCTCTACTATTTTTGGTGCTCTGTTACCATAGTAAAGTACCTTTATTTTTGTAACACTTAGGCCTTCATCACAACATTGGTGGTAAAAGCTGCTTACCGCCGTGCAAAAGACCGCCAACACACTGCTGCGGCCGCGGAATTCCGCCACAGCTATTATGACCCACATTTCGGAATCCGCCAAAATTCAGACACCCACACAAGTCCGCCACACCAAAGGTCAGTGATAAACTGGCGAAAAGAAATCCTCCACCGTCACGCCAACAGAAATACGCCCACACTATCACGACACACGAATCCACGCTGCGGTCTTTCAACCTCGGTATTCCATTGGCAGTACACACCGCCGCGCTCAAAATACACACACTCTTACAAAACACAGCCACATTGGACAATTCCAAATACACACACCTGATACACATATACACACCACTCCCACACACCCATTTCAATATAAAACACACACCCACATCACCCACAAACCCCCACAACAATTTTTTTCGAAAGAAGGCCAGAGAGAGAGCACCAGCAAGAACAACAGCATCCACAGGCACACAATACCATCACCCACAGAACTTCCACGCACCTCACACAACACGCCACTACATATCACCCCACATATCACCACACACTCCACCCCACACATCACCTACACCACCCCATGGCACAGCAAAGACACCCCAGGTTCTCGGAGGAGGAGCTCAGGGTCATGGTGGAGGAAATCGTCCGGGTAGAGACACAGCTATTTGGAGCACAGGTGCAGCACACCTCAATTGCAAGGAAGATGGACCTATGGCGAAGAATAGTGGACAGGGTCAACGCAGTGGGACAGCCCCCACGAAATCCGGAGGACATCCGGAAGCGGTGGAACGACCTACGGGGGAAGGTGCATTCTGTGGTCTCAAGACACCACCTGGCGGTTCAGAGGACTGGCGGCGGACCCCCACCTCCTCACCCACAACTAACAACATGGGAGGAGCAGGTCTTGGCGATTCTGCATCCTGAGGGCCTTGCAGGAGTAGGTGGAGGAATGGACTCTGGTAAGACAAATCTTAACTATTACAACCCCAACCCTACCTGCATGCTATCACATACCCCCACCCTCACCCTCACCCTCACCCCCAGCACCCCAACTCCTCACATATGTCCCAACATCACAAACCACCCATCCCAACACCAAGCCCTGCATGCAACAACAAAGCATGGACACCCATCACTAAAGTATGCCCACTGCACATACCCATACAACCCCCTAAACCATCCTCACACAAGGTCCCACACAGGAATGCAAACACTAAGGTACACGGTCACCCACCCATTGCACACCACGACACACACAGATGTAATAACCATCCTTTTATACCCCTGCAGGACCCCTACCCAACATCACCGGACAGGAGGGTCCACACATGTCCACACCACCAACAGAAGAGGCCCACAGTGATGACAGCACCTCTGTCCAACTGGATCTAGATGACCAGCCCGTCTCATCGGGGACCTCAGGACAGTCGGTTCCCATCACACAGTCACAGGCCACTACAGAGCTTCCACCCTCTGGAAACACCAGCACAGCACCCACCCAGCAGGCCCATACCTCCGTCCCCAGGGCATATCAATCAGCAGTGTGTCCACCACTACAGGGAACCCAGGATAACCCACCACCACAACAACAACAGGGACCTGGGGCCGTGGTAGTGGGCACACGGTCCAGGGGACGGAGGCCCAGGAACACAGGGGAACTGGGAGGGCTGCTGTGCGACATGGGGTGGACAGGCCAAGGGAACCCACTCTCCACGAGGTCCTCTCCTCCATCATGGGAGCATACCATCACTCCCAGGAGATGATGGCAACGGTACTGGCCAAGTTTCAGGAGACCCAGCGGCTGCAGGAGGAACAGTATATGGGCTTCAGGGAGGAACTCAGAACCATCAGCTCCACCCTGGGCACCATCGTAGGGGTGCTAAAGGAAGTATTCAACACCAGGAGGGACACTGTGGCACTACAAGGGCCCCTGACACTAGCATGGACGATGAACTGCCCACCACCTCCACTGGCGCTAGTGGACATGAGGCACCGCCATAGGACCACCACACCAGCACCCCAACCCCTGCAGAGGGAGAACCACCCCGCAAACGGTCCCTGAGATCCAGGACAAAGACAGAGCACGATGCCAAGACCCCCGCCAAGAAATGAGACCACCCTGATTGTCATCCTACTGTCCCACTTTGTCACCCTGTCCATACTTAAATTGCCCCAGCTCCACTTCCTATGCCCATTTGGGCAATGCACCTGTGAGACTAATAGAATGGACTCTGCCATAACAATTCCTCCACCATCACCCGTCACCATTTCACTACCCCCTCCAATATTGAGCATTTAAATAAACACCCTTAAAGCACAAAACAATCTGGAGTCTGTCTGTGATTTCGAAATAGTGTATTAGCAATTACAGTGACAACATGCTCTTTCAAGTTTAATGTCAACATACCTATGTCACACAGCTCTAGTCCATGAGGAATCTAAGCAGATGTCACACAGTGGGAACCACATCTGTGAAATCGTAAGGGAAAGTGACAACTCAGTGACCATACACTGGGTGAAAAAGACACAAAGTAGAGAGGTAGTAGTGTTAAAGTACATGTAGTAGGCAGGTCTGTACTCTTACCTGTGTCTCACTGGAAATATTGCTGGATCACTGAGTCCCTGTTGTGCATGTCTTCTTCCTCTGCTTCCTCGTCTTCACTGTCCATAGGCTCCACAGCTGCCACAACACCGCCATCTGGACCATCCTCCTGCAGAAAAGGCACCTGTCGTCGCAAAGCCAAGTTATGAAGCATACAGCAGGCCACAATGATCTGGCACACCTTCTTTGGTGAGTAGAATAGGGATCCACCTATCATATGGAGGCACCTGAACCTGGCCTTCAGGAGGCCGAAGGTCCGCTCAATCACCCTCCTAGTTCGCCCATGGGCCTCATTGTAGCGTTCTTCTGCCCTTGTCCTGGGATTCCTCACTGGGGTCAGGAGCCATGACAGGTTGGGGTAACCAGAGTCACCTGCAAATGGTGAGGGACAACTGTTAGACACACACTAACCTGGAGGGATATCCCCAGACCCAGACAACCATTCCCACTGACTTGCTTCCAGGTGCTCACCTAATAGCCACACACGGTGCCTTTGGAGTTGACCCATCACATAAGGGATGCTGCTATTCCGCAGGATGTAGGCGTCATGCACTGAGCCAGGGAACTTGGCATTCACATGGGAGATGTACTGGTCTGCCAAACATACCATCTGTACATTCATAGAATTATAACTCTTCCGGTTTCTGTACACCTGTTCCCTCCTGTGGGGGGACCAAAGCCACATGGGTCCCATCAATGTCACCTATGATGTTGGGGATGTGTCTCAGGCCATAGAAATTCCCTTTCACTGTAGGCAAATCCTCCACTTGAGGGAAAACGATGTAGCTTCGCATGTGTTTCAGAAGGGCAGACAACACTCTGGACAATACGTTTGAAAACATAGGCTGGGACATCCCTGATGCTATGGCCACTGTTGTTTGAAATGACCCACTTGCAAGGAAATGGAGCACTGACAGCACCTGCACTTGAGGTGGGATTCCTGTGGGATGGCGGATTGCTGACATCAGGTCTGGCTCCAACTGGGTACAGAGTTCCTGGATTGTGGCACGGTCAAGCCTGTATGTGATAATCAAATGTCGCTTCTCCATTGTCGACAGGTCCACCAACGGTCGGTACACCGGAGGATGCCGCCATCTCCTCACATGTCCCAGCGGACGGTGCCTATGAAGGACAACAGCGAGCACAGAGTCAAACAACTCAGAGGTACGTACCCACAGTTTACACAGAACACCAATCATACACAAAAGGTGGCCTGTATGTGTGTTGAGTCTAGGCCTAGGTATGTGTGATGCAGTTGGAAATGAAGCCATGTGGGCCCCTGAAATGGCGGCTGCCTGACCTGTAAAGCGGGACAATGGGATGTGAGGTAACTGCGGTGGCGTTGTACACCGTCGCGGTAGGCGGTCGAAGACCGCGGCACAATGCTGCATTGGTTAACATTGGACCCTATGGGTTCCAGGAGCCAATGGCGATGTACACCGGCGGTGTACCTACACTGCAAGTGCTGCTGTGACCTCGGTCTGGAAGAGACAATGGCTCGAGTGTCTGGGGAAAGGGCCCCTGCCTTCACATCGGAGGAGTTGGAGAAGCTCATGGATGGGGTCCTACCCCAGTACACGCTACTCTACGGTCCTCCAGACAAACAGGTAAGTACACAGGGAGCATGTTGTATGGGCTATGCCTGTGTGGAGAGGGCTGGATGTAAGAAGGAAGGGGGGATAGTGCTGCGTGCATGAAAGACGGTGAATGCATGTGCCACATGGCAAGGGTAGGGATGGGGGCCAATCACTTTGACTGTGCAGTGGGTAATAACTTCTCTTTTTCCCCTGTATATTTCATGTAGGTCAGCGCCCACCAGAAGAAAGATATTTGGCGTGCCATCGCCAAGGACGTCCGGACCCTGGGGGTCTACCACAGACGGAGCACCCACTTGCCAGTAAAGATGGGAGGACATTCACCGCTGGAGCAAGAAGACGACAGAGGCTCAGCTGGGGATGGCCTCCCAACGTGGGAGGGGTGGCCGTCGCACCATGAGCCCCCTGATGTTCAGGATCCTGGCAGTGGCCTACCCGGAGTTGGATGGGCGCTTTAGGGCATCACAGCAGCCACAAGGGGGTGAGTACACTCATATTCTGCTGACTTTGCACGCAGTGGAGGTGTCTGGGTGGGGGAGGTGGGCTGTGGGTTTCCCTAGGCCAGGGCGAGTTCCGTAGGCAAGGCCCCTCCGTAAGGCAGGCCATGTGGCACCCCAGCCCACTTCTGTAGAGTGTCAAGTACACCTAGTCATGCCCCTGTGTCATCTATGTGTGCAGATGTCGTCCATAGCCTTGTAGGCCATTTCCCAGAAATTGAACAGTGGAACCAAAGAGCGCGGCGTAGTGCAGGGGGCTTCTGTGTCTGTCGTGTCTGCCAACGGTAGCGGTAATGCATGCACTCAACATGTCTTTTTTCTGTCTCCCCCCCCCCCTTTTTATGGTCTCCCTGTTCTTGTGTGCATTAGCATCATCAGGAGGAGGAGCAGTGGCACCGGAGCATGAGGGAGCTGCATCCCACATGGCCCTGGAGGGCGACACTACGGAGTCTGAATTCACCAGTTTGACGGAGGGCGAGGGGAGCTCCACGGCGGGGACAGGAGCTGACTCCAGCGACATGGACTCGTCCTCTGATGGGAGCTCCCTTGTGGTGGTGGCAACATCTATGACCCCGCATCTACAGGTACAGCCGCCATCCCCCCTACCAGCACCGCCTTCCCAGCAGCCCCTCAGCCTTTGCCCCGTGCCCGCTCACCCAGGAGGGGTGAGCGGGCACGCCCCAAGCACCTCAGGCCCCAGTCACCCCTGCTGCCCTCAGTTAGGAGGCCATTGACCTCCTCAGGTCCCTCACTGTCGGGCAGTCTACCATTTTGAATGCCATCCAGGGTGTAGAGAGGCAGTTGCAACAAACCAATGCAAGGGTAGGTCGCTCCCCCTGCCGCTGCAGCTCCTCCAAGTTCCCGAGTTCCTGTGTTCCTGAGACCCACCTAACTGTAAGTACCCCCCTCCTCCCAGCCCCTCGCCCTGCCCCGCGCCACTCACCTTCTCTCCTGCTCCTGCTTCTTTTCCTCCTCTCTGTCTCTTCCTCCTCGCCCCCCCTCTGCAATCTTCTTCTGTGTTCTTCTGTTCTTCTCTTCTGTTCTTCTGTTCTTCCCTTCTGTTCTTCTGTGTTCTTCCGGTCTTCTGTGTTCTTCTTCTCTGTTCTTCTCGGTGCTTCTGTGTTCTTCTTCTCGGTTCTTCTGTGTTCTTCTGTGTTCTTCTCTGTTCTTCTCTGTTCTTCTGCTCTTCCGATCTTCTGTGCTTCTGTGCTTCTGTCTTCTGTTCTTCTGTTTTTCTGTCTTCTGCTCTTCCGGTCTTCTGTTCTTCTGTCTTCTGTTCTTCTGTCTTCTGTTCTCCTGTCTTCGGCTCTTCTACCTCCTCCGTCTTCTTCCCCCGAGCCTGCCCTCCTGCTCCTTCCTCATCCCCCTCCCTCACTCGCCTCCCCCTCTCTCACCCCTAGCTAACCCGTTCGCTATCTACCTCCCTCACTCCTCCTATCTTCCTATCTCTCTAGCTCCCTATCTCACTATCTAACTCCCCCACTCTCCACCTCCTCCCACCTACCTATCTGTCTATCTATCTATTTCCCTATCTATCGACTTCTCTATCTATTTTCTCTATCTATTTCTCTATCTCTCCCCCCCTCCCCGCCACCCCCTCTACTACCTATCTCCCTATCCTCTCACTCTACCTCTCTCCCTCACCCACCTCTACAACCCCCCCTCCCCTATCTTCACAACCCTACTCCTATCTCTCTCCCTAATCTCCAAACCTCCTAACACTCACCCTCCTCCACCCTAAACCCCCTCCCCCAGCTCCTCTCACTCTACCTGTCCCCCCCCCTCCCTCGCGCTTTCCCGCCGCGACCTCCTGCACGCCCCCGCCCCCCAGCTCCCATTCGCCCCCAGCTGACCCCTCCCCCCCCTCCTACCTCTTATGGCGGCCGCTGCGCGACAGTGGTAGCGACCCTTGACCCAAGGGTAGGTCGCTCCCCCTGCCGCTGCAGCTCCTCCAAGTTCCCGAGTTCCTGTGTTCCTGAGACCCACCTAACTGTAAGTACCCCCCTCCTCCCAGCCCCTCGCCCTGCCCCGCGCCACTCACCTTCTCTCCTGCTCCTGCTTCTTTTCCTCCTCTCTGTCTCTTCCTCCTCGCCCCCCCTCTGCAATCTTCTTCTGTGTTCTTCTGTTCTTCTCTTCTGTTCTTCTGTTCTTCCCTTCTGTTCTTCTGTGTTCTTCCGGTCTTCTGTGTTCTTCTTCTCTGTTCTTCTCGGTGCTTCTGTGTTCTTCTTCTCGGTTCTTCTGTGTTCTTCTCTGTTCTTCTCTGTTCTTCTCTGTTCTTCTGCTCTTCCGATCTTCTGTGCTTCTGTGCTTCTGTCTTCTGTTCTTCTGTTCTTCTGTTCTTCTGTTTTTCTGTCTTCTGCTCTTCCGGTCTTCTGTTCTTCTGTCTTCTGTTCTTCTGTCTTCTGTTCTCCTGTCTTCGGCTCTTCTACCTCCTCCGTCTTCTTCCCCCGAGCCTGCCCTCCTGCTCCTTCCTCATCCCCCTCCCTCACTCGCCTCCCCCTCTCTCACCCCTAGCTAACCCGTTCGCTATCTACCTCCCTCACTCCTCCTATCTTCCTATCTCTCTAGCTCCCTATCTCACTATCTAACTCCCCCACTCTCCACCTCCTCCCACCTACCTATCTGTCTATCTATCTATTTCCCTATCTATCGACTTCTCTATCTATTTTCTCTATCTATTTCTCTATCTCTCCCCCCCTCCCCGCCACCCCCTCTACTACCTATCTCCCTATCCTCTCACTCTACCTCTCTCCCTCACCCACCTCTACAACCCCCCATCCCCTATCTTCACAACCCTACTCCTATCACTCTCCCTAATCTCCAAACCTCCTAACACTCACCCTCCTCCACCCTAAACCCCCTCCCCCAGCTCCTCTCACTCTACCTGTCCCCCCCTCCCTCGCGCTTTCCCGCCGCGACCTCCTGCACGCCCCCGCCCCCCAGCTCCCATTCGCCCCCAGCTGACCCCTCCCCCCCCCTCCTACCTCTTATGGCGGCCGCTGCGCGACAGTGGTAGCGACCCTTGACCCAAGGGTAGGTCGCTCCCCCTGCCGCTGCAGCTCCTCCAAGTTCCCGAGTTCCTGTGTTCCTGAGACCCACCTAACTGTAAGTACCCCCCTCCTCCCAGCCCCTCGCCCTGCCCCGCGCCACTCACCTTCTCTCCTGCTCCTGCTTCTTTTCCTCCTCTCTGTCTCTTCCTCCTCGCCCCCCCTCTGCAATCTTCTTCTGTGTTCTTCTGTTCTTCTCTTCTGTTCTTCTGTTCTTCCCTTCTGTTCTTCTGTGTTCTTCCGGTCTTCTGTGTTCTTCTTCTCTGTTCTTCTCGGTGCTTCTGTGTTCTTCTTCTCGGTTCTTCTGTGTTCTTCTGTGTTCTTCTCTGTTCTTCTCTGTTCTTCTGCTCTTCCGATCTTCTGTGCTTCTGTCTTCTGTTCTTCTGTTCTTCTGTTCTTCTGTTCTTCTGTCTTCTGCTCTTCCGGTCTTCTGTTCTTCTGTTCTTCTGTTCTTCTGTTCTTCTGTCTTCTGCTCTTCCGGTCTTCTGTTCTTCTGTCTTCTGTTCTTCTGTCTTCTGTTCTCCTGTCTTCGGCTCTTCTACCTCCTCCGTCTTCTTCCCCCGAGCCTGCCCTCCTGCTCCTTCCTCATCCCCCTCCCTCACTCGCCTCCCCCTCTCTCACCCCTAGCTAACCCGTTCGCTATCTACCTCCCTCACTCCTCCTATCTTCCTATCTCTCTAGCTCCCTACCTCACTATCTAACTCCCCCACTCTCCACCTCCTCCTACCTACCTATCTGTCTATCTATCTATTTCCCTATCTATCGACTTCTCTATCTATTTTCTCTATCTATTTCTCTATCTCTCCCCCCCTCCCGCCACCCCCTCTACTACCTATCTCCCTATCCTCTCACTCTACCTCTCTCCCTCACCCACCTCTACAACCCCCCCTCCCCTATCTTCACAACCCTACTCCTATCTCTCTCCCTAATCTCCAAACCTCCTAACACTCACCCTCCTCCACCCTAAACCCCCTCCCCCAGCTCCTCTCACTCTACCTGTCCCCCCCTCCCTCGCGCTTTCCCGCCGCGACCTCCTGCACGCCCCCGCCCCCCAGCTCCCATTCGCCCCCAGCTGACCCCTCCCCCCCCCCCTACCTCCTATGGCGCCCGTCCGCGCCTGGCCCGCGCCCAGCGCCACGACCCCTGGTCCCCAGCTCCCCCAAGCCCCGCTGATCCGCTACGACCCCACCACCCTCCACGCCCTCAACCCAGGGCGCTCCAAAACCTGCTTCCTAGCTCACCCCAAATGCACCCATGGACCCTTCGCCTGCAACTCCTGCAAACGCATCTTCCACCACGCAACTACCACGACCACAAGCCCACGCGCCATCAACCACCTCAAGTGCATCCTGATCAACGCTCGTTCCGTCCACAAGCACGCCGTTGAACTTTGGGACCTCCTGGACTCCACAGCCCCGGACGTCGCCTTCATCACGGAGACATGGATGAACGCCTCCTCTGCTCCAGACATCGCTACCCGCCATCCCCGAAGGCTACAAGATCTCCAGAAAAGACCGCACCAACCAAGTAGGAGGAGGTGTCGCCATCATCTTCAAAGACTCCATCAGCGTCACCACCTCCACCGAAGACCCCCCCCTCGCCGCTGAACACCTGCATTTTCAGATTCGCACCGACCCAAGGACCACCCTCAGAGGATCCCTCGTCTACCGTCCTCCCGGACCTCGCGCCTCTTTCAGCGACGCCATCGCCGACTTCATCTCCTCGCACGCCCTCGCCTCACCGGACTACATCCTCCTAGGCGACCTCAACTTCCATCTGGAACAAAACAACGACCCCAACACCACCACCCTGCTCGACAACCTCGCCAACCTCGGCCTCAAACAACTGGTGAACACCGCCACCCACATCGCCGGACACACGCTCGACCCTATCTTCTCCGCCAGCAAACACGTCTTCTTCAGCCACACCTCTGCCCTACACTGGACCGACCACAGCTGCGTCCACTTCACATTCCGACGCGAGACCTCCCACCTCCGCACTCAACCCATCCCTCATCGACAGTGGAACAAGATCCCTGAAGAGCAACTCTTATCCGCTCTCGCCGCCAACCAACCCACCCTCACCACCGACCCCAACGACGCAGCTCTCAACCTCACAAACTGGATCTCCAACTGCGCTGACAACCTTGCTCCCCTCAAACGCACGCATCGACAGACCAACACCAAAAAACCTCTCTGGTTCTCTGACACCCTCAAAGAATCAAAGAAAACTTGTCGTGCCCTTGAGAAGGCCTGGCGCAAGGACCACACCGCTGACAACATGACCGCCCTCAAGAACGCTACACGCGAACACCACCACCTGATCCGCACTGCCAAAAGGAACTTTTTCACCGACAGACTAGACAAAAACAGCCACAACAGCAGAGAACTCTTCAGCATCGTCAAAGAGTTCTCCAACCCCAGCGCCAGCGCCAACGCCGTCACGCCCTCACAGGATTTGTGCGAATCCCTCGCCACTTTCTTCCATCGCAAGATCAGCGACCTCCACGACAGCTTCGGACACCAGACCCAACCATACACCACTGAACCCGCTTCCCCGGACATCACCCTCAACAACTGGACCCACATCAACACGGAAGAAACCAAATCCATCATGAACTCTATCCACTCCGGCGCCCCTTCGGACCCCTGCCCGCACTTCATCTTTAACAAAGCCGACGACATCATCGCCCCGCACCTCCAGACCGTCATCAACTCTTCTTTTTCTTCTGCTACCTTCCCCGAATGCTGGAAGCACGCTGAAGTCAACGCCCTACTAAAGAAACCTACGGCTGACCCAAGCGACCTGAAAAACTTCCGCCCCATCTCTCTTCTACCTTTCCCAGCCAAGGTAATAGAAAAGACCGTCAACAAACAGCTGACCACCTTCCTGGAAGACAACAACCTGCTCGACCCTTCACAAACCGGATTCCGAACCAACCACAGCACGGAAACCGCCCTCATCTCAGTCACAGACGACATCAGAACCCTGATGGACAACGGTGAAACAGTCGCCCTCATTCTCCTCGACCTCTCGGCTGCCTTTGACACCGTCTGTCACCGCACCCTAATCACCCGCCTACGCTCCACCGGGATCCAAGGCCAGGCCCTGGACTGGATCGCCTCCTTCCTCGCTAACCGCTCCCAAAGAGTTTACCTCCCTCCGTTTCGCTCAGAACCCACCAAGATCATCTGCGGCGTACCTCAAGGCTCATCGCTCAGCCCGACACTCTTCAATGTCTACATGAGCCCCCTCGCCGACATCGTACGCAAGCACGACATCATCATCACCTCCTACGCCGACGACACCCAACTTGTACTCTCCCTCACCAAGGACCCCGCCAGCGCCAAGACCAACCTACAAGTGGGTATGAAGGACGTCGCAGATTGGATGAGGCTCAGCCGCCTAAAGCTGAACTCTGAAAAAACGGAAGTCCTCATCCTCGGCAACACCCCGTCCGCCTGGGACGACTCCTGGTGGCCCACGGCCCTCGGCACCGCACCGACCCCCGCAGACCACGCCCGCAACCTCGGCTTCATCTTGGACCCTCTTCTCACCATGACCAAGCAAGTCAACGCCGTGTCCTCCGCCTGCTTCCTCACTCTCCGCATGCTCCGTAAGATCTTCCGCTGGATCCCCGCCGACACCAGAAAAACCGTGACCCACGCCCTCGTCACGAGCCGCCTGGACTACGGCAACACCCTCTACGCCGGGACCACAGCCAAACTCCAAAACCGCCTGCAACGCATCCAAAACGCCTCGGCCCGCCTCATCCTCGACGTACCCCGCAACAGCCACATCTCCGCACACCTGAGACACCTGCATTGGCTCCCAGTCAGCAAAAGGATCACCTTCCGTCTTCTCACCCACGCACACAAAGCCCTCCACAACAAGGGACCGGAATACCTCAACAGACGCCTCAGCTTCTACGTCCCCACCCGCCCCCTCCGCTCCGCTGACCTCGCACTTGCTGCCGTCCCTCGCACCCGCCGCTCCACGGCGGGTGGGAGATCTTTCTCCTTCCTGGCGGCCAAGACCTGGAACTCCCTCCCCACCAGCCTCAGGACCACCCAGGACCACTCCGCTTTCCGGAGACTCCTAAAGACTTGGCTGTTCGAGCAGCGATAGCCCCCCCTTCCCCCCCTAGCGCCTTGAGACCCGCACGGGTGAGTAGCGCGCTTTATAAATGTTAATGATTTGATTTGATTCCTGGAGGGCATTCATTCTGGTCAGGCGGCCCTTCAGCGAGCTTTTCAGACTCTGGCCTCAGCACTGATGGCAGCCATTGTCCCCGTCTCTAGCCTCCCCCCTCCAAATTCCTCAACTCCGACCCAATCCCCTGTACCTCAGCCTATCACAAGCACACCTACAGACCAACATGCACACACCTCAACACCCAAGTGGAGCTCAGGCAGACACACATCCAAAAGGCCCTCACGCAAGCATCACACACATGCAGACACAGCAACATCCACTGCCTCCACTGTGTCCCCCTCCTCCTCGTCTCCCTCCTCCCTCCCAGTCTTGTCTACACGCTCACCTGCATGCTCACCTGCATGCACTATCTCTACAGCCATTATGTCCCTCTCCAGCACACCCACCACCGCTCACGTGCAGTCACCACCCCTACTACCATTCACACGTCCCCTGTGTCCTCTCCCAGTGTGTCTGTGATGCCCCCTCCCAAGATACACAAACGCAGGCACACACCCACCCAACAGTCATCCACCTCACGACTGCCTCCAGCGCATGCACCTTCACCCAAAGTCACCAAACGTACACCTCCTACAACCACCACCTCTTCATCCACTCCCAAACCCCCTCCAGCTACCCGTCCCAGTGTGTCCCAAAAACTTTTCCTGTCCAACCTTGACCTCTTTCCAACACCTCCGCCACCCCGTCCGTCTCATAGGTCCTGAACTAGCATCTCAGCCACAACAACTCTGGGACCAGTGGTGCCTGTAGTCACCAGAATCTGGAGTGCACCAGCCACCAGGGCAGCCAGTGTGGCACGGAGCCACAGCACAGACAGCCCCCCACCTGTGAAGCATCAGAAGTTGGCCAGTGCCCGGCAGGAGAGGGGGAAGACTCCAGCCACCAAAGCTGCTCCCAGTGGTCCCGTTGGGAGTGTAGAGTCAGCTGTGACACCTTCCAAACTGGGGAAGGGCCACAAGAAACCCAGCAAGTCTGGGAAGGGCAGCACGCCGGAGAAGACCGCCATCAGCCCAGCTGCCCAGGAGGCCAGCACCAGCCCAGCTGCCCGGGAGGCCACCGCCAGCACCAGCCCAGCTGCCTAGGAGGCCACCGCCAGCACCAGCCCAGCTGCCCAGGAGGCCACAGCAAAAGGCCCGTTGGGCCATGAAGGACCGCCAGCAAAAGGCCCGCTGGGCCATGAAGGACCGCCAGCAAAAGGCCCGCTGGACCATGAAGGACCGCCAGCAGCTGAGACCCTGCAATGGAGACCGCCATCTCAAGCACCGCTGAACAGGGCACCGCCATCTCAAGCACCGCTGAACGGGGCACCGCCATCTCAAACACCGCTGAACAGGGCACCGCCATCTCAAGCACCCTAGCCCATGAGCGGCAGGCGCACTGACACAACTGAGTCCGTCACGGGGTGAATGATGCACTCTGGGCACCATGCCCCCTCCAGAACCAGTGGAGAGATACATCCACTACCTCTGTCCTTAACAGGATGAAGCACTCTGGGCTCCATGCCCCCTCCAGAACCAGTGGAGACTGTCATCCACTACCTCTGTCCTTAAAAGGATGAAGCACTCTGGGCACCATGCCCCCTCCAGAACCAGTGGAGACTGTCATCCACTTGAGAGACTGTGGCTTTGCACTCCCCAGGATGGAACAGTGGGCAACCCACCGACTGTATAGACTTGTGAGACTGTGGCTTTGCACTCCCCAGGATGGAACAGTGGGCAACCCACCGACTGTATAGACTTGAAAGACTGTGGCTTTGCATTTCCCAGGATGGAACAGTGGGCATGTGGCCCCCTCGTGGATTTGGTGTGGGGCACTCAAGAGGCTGAGGTGCCCCGCTTTTCCCTCCCCCTGAGGTGCCTGTTTTATTGGTATCTGATGCCCCTGCAGTGTTCTCTCCGTCATGGTCGGGGATCTTGTGTGGGCCTCGGCCATACCAAGTGGTCACAGTGTTCCACAGACTTCCTTAGTGCACTACCTGGACTACTATGCTTGGTATATATTTTGTACATGGTGTATATATATATTTCTGCCTACTTGTTTTTAATCTATTACAATGGTTACACAAATTTTCTATTGTCTTTGCATTCTTCCGAGGGGTTTGGGGGGCGTAACTGTTATGTATTGATATGCATTTGTGTGTGTTGTAGTGGGTGAGCGTGGGGGTGTTGCGTGTGTATGTCCCTGTTTTTTGCCTCCCCCCTCCCCTGTGTTGTAGGTGCAGTACTCACAGTGGTCTTCGCTGCCGGCGTTCGTGCTCCTGGTAGAGGAGCTGGAAGACTATCGCAGGTAGAATTTGGAGTTCCGGGTCCATGGTGTCCTCGTTCCTCGTGGGGTGTGTAGAGGTGAGAGTTTTCCCTTCGAAATTCCTGTTTCCGCCGTGTTTTTATCCGCGTTGAATCCGCCCCGGAAAAGGTGGCGGATTGGCCTGTCATAATAGTGTGGGTGGTACATTGTCTCCCGCCTGTCTGTTGGCGGTGACCAGCGCGCTGTTTGTTTGTACCGCCATGGCGGTTAAAGTGTTAAAGTGGCTGTCTTTGTTGGCGGTTTCCGCCACGGTCATAATTGCAATTTTTTAACCGCCGGCCTGTTGGCGGTCTTACCGCCGCTTTAACACCGACCGCCAGGGTTGTAATGACCACCTTAGTGTATTCTTTCATGTTTATCAGTGCTGTGTGACTACAGTGGTATTGCGTGTGCTTTGCATGTCTCCTAGATAAGCCTTGGCTGCTCATCCACAGGTATCTCTAGAGAGCCTGGCTTCTAGACACTGCCTACACTATACTAATAGGGGATACCTGGACCTGGTATAAGGTATAAGTACCATACGTACCCACCACACACCAGGCCAGCTTCCACAATGGTTCAAATCACCAGCCCTGACACAGAGGGAGCAGGACCCAGTTAGAGAGGACACCCTGGGCCAAGGGCACAGGATCATGGGAGTAGGGTCCATGGGAGGGATGCTGTGGGCCAGCAGAGTAAGACCACTGGGGCCACTCATGACCAGGCCACCATCAGCCAAGTCTTGGGGTTCTATCGGAAGTCCCAAGGTGCGATGTGTCAGGTTGTTACCGAACTCCAGGAAGTTAAGCAGCTGCAGAGGGACATGTACCACCAGATGGAGGCCCATATCTTCAACATGGACACCCTAACAGGAGTGCCGATAGACATCCATGCAAACCTGAACAGGGCTTTTCTACCACCATCTACCCCTTCCTGTGGCGTACCTACATCAAGCCCATCTACATCTGTGGCAGCAACAGGAAGGGAGCTCCTACAAGGGGAAGAAACACCATCAGACACCTCTGCAGCAGCTAAACCCCCTACTCTTGCAAGCGGGGACGTCCATGCAAATATTCAAGAGGTGCGGATGGCGAGACACCCACAAGTGCCAACAAAAAATCTCAACCTTAATGTCCTCATTTATGTGTCACACATTCACTCTGTGGACTAATTCTGCACACTATCGTTAGTGTGTCAAAGCCTTAATAAGTAAACTTACAAGGAGATGCGTTTAGGTCGATGAACCTTTGGACCACGTTCGGGGACTTCCCAGTACGAGATGTCTTTTTGGCATCACAAATCAATAGATCAATAACCCAATCAATAATCACAATAACTAATCAACAAGCTAATCAAAACATTTAATAAGAATCAATAAGTTAAACACACCATGGCCTTTTAGCCATGAATAACCACACCAATTTAGTTAAGTGTTAGGATATTTATTTCTCTATTAGTTACAATCTAATGTCATTTCTGTTAATCTCATTAGCAATTCAAATCTCATTAGAAACTCCTCTACTTTGCAATTAGAACGCAATTAATTAATGCATAGAGAATATTCATTCGGTATTAAACACGTCATTAATATGAAGCAACTTAACAAAGTCTCAGTAGTACTTGATTTAACAAAGCAAGAACTCAGCCATTTGTCTAATTGCGTAGGATATTTGTGAACACCTTAACTAACATCAAATTAGCATTAGCATGTTGGGCTTCATGCAAAACATTTTAGCAAACACGAATTTAGAAAACATCTAAACTATGGACTCTATCAAAAGAGCAGTTGGTACCTAGAAAGAAAAGGCAAACAGTCAATTACGATTTTTGAATCAGATAGTTACCAATCCAACAGATCAGCAAACAGCATCAGTCTTCGTCCTCAGGACATCAGTCGATTCACCCTCAGCAGAGATAGAACGGGGCAAAGTCTCGATATAGCATAGCTAAGAAATAGGATCTTCCCTCAAATGGAGGAGAAGCAGATATCAGGTAAGAATGGGTAGAGGATGGTTTAAAGTATCAGGACAAAACAAAAGAGTGAAAAGTCTCCGTGAGTGAGTGAAGTTTCTCCTCTGAGCTCTCGTTTCTCCTTGGGTCACTCCGTTGAATCAAAACAGTCTAATTTGCCCCTAACTCCTCATTGGATAATAATTGGTGCATCGTTATCTCTGTCCAATAATTTTCCACACATCTTGCCAGAATTCCATCACAGTTCTCATGTTGCGAATTGGTCCATGTTATTGACGTCTTCATCGATTGTAATGTCAGGTAAGAAAAGTTACACTTTGCGCTCCAGTCAGTGTCTCCATTGTTCTCTCCTACTACAGCTAACCTTGCACCTGTTACGAATTACGCTGTTGCATTCAGCAAGAACGTCTCCTTGAACAAGTCGGTTCTAATGAGAAAGAATTTACTACTGCTACACACACACATAACTTCTGGAAAAGTACAGCTTTGTGTCCTTCAGGAAAACAGCACATTACACGTTAGAAAAATGCAGTTTTAATATGAGGCCAGGCAGCTAGGCCCAGACCCTCGCTAAGCCTTCTAACTTAATAAGCAAACTCTTAACACATAGCTCTAATTATGATACGCTAATACAAATTCAAAACATTAGTACATAATTAAGTCAGAAATAACAGCTTTCATTAGTCTTCGTATACATTGGTAGCCACTCCCCGTGGGCACATTTCAAACGTGTGCATTATTTTCTATGTTAACACATTTTCTATGCAGCTTCATCGCGCAATATATTGCAAGCTTTTCATGTCAATATTGCTTTTAAAAGACACACTCCAATACTAAAAGTACACAAGGAAGTACGGGGTTCTCTAAAGAGGGCGTCGCGGGTACCAGCGTAGCCCTAGGTTGTGCGTGTTCCTATTTGGAAAGGTAATGTCAGTGAAATGTCAGTAAGTAACTGCAGAGTGCATGCGCGGGGAGAGACAGCGGGGGGAGTTCCTTTTACGGACTAGGTGGTCTCACACACTATATAGTGTCATGCTTCATCATTTGACCACCTAGACCCACCCAGGTAGGACAGTGCCACCTGGGCGGACTCAACCTCACTGTTAAAGGAACAGGAGGGAGTGCGTAAATAAACTTGTTTCTGGAAAGATCGGGATCCAGCTAATCTAGTGAAAAAATTAAAAACACCTAAGCAGACACCTGTGAGGAGTGACAAATTTAATGATGGTGTCTGATTGGTGTAGTTAAAACAGGGGTTGGGACACCTCTGTGAGGATAAGGACTCACAGGGTCACCTAACTAATAGCCAACATGTTTCTGCCCTCAGAAGTGAGCCAATAGAGGTCTCGGGGCATTCGTCAGGGCCTAGGATCCCTACGTCTCACGTTGGAGGAAATTTACTCTATGTGAAGGTCAAAGAGTGTGAAGTAAAAGGTCTACCTTACCCAAGGAATTACCTTGAGGCGGCCTATGGGGGATAAACAAACAATTAGAACAATAGTGGCACACAACACTGCAAAAACCAACCAACTACACACGTGTCAAGGGGATGCCTTCATGCACATAACACATATGTTCATAATAGGCAATATTCATGCGTAGAGTGACCAAGTGGGTACATCTAACTATACATGTGGACAGTCCTACCACTGCAGGGAATTACAACTCTTACCCTTTCATAGAGGCTACTAGCCTCTGGTATCCAGGAGGGGGAGTGTCCCCTTATAGTCAAACACTAAGGAGAAACACAGAAAGAGATGGACACAAAGACAAAGTGAGGGAGGGAAGGGAACAGGTGTAACCAGTACAAATGCAGGGGAGAACAGGACTAGCGGCGGGGTTCCCACTAGGAACCCACTGTCATTACTAAATAAAAAGATACTGCATAATGAGTAAAGTAGTAACAAGGGATGGCTACAATTAGTAGTCAAAAAACAGATAGAAAGTAAAAAATAATAATAGAGGGAAGGGGTGAGAGGAAGAAGAGAAGTCTTATCTGTGCTGCCTGTGATCCATTCAGTCACTCACTACTTCAAAGGGGGTGCTCGCCGTGCGCCTATACCGTCCTCTCCTTGGAACGCTTGGAACAAGTGGCTGAAGGAAAACGGTCTTTTTAAGGCTGCTTGATGTTCCGGGTGTGCCCTATTAGCTCGGTAATTAGAGAATATGTGCAGTGAATCACCGCCGCGGGCCTTAAGGAGCGTTTCTAGCCTCGATGTGGTCGCCGTCATTACGGTCGCCCCAGCTGAGCCGAGGCGCCGGCATCGATGCGTGCGAGGGCTCCGGCCCGAGCGTCACAACCGGAAGCCTCGCGCTCCGCGCAGGTCCACTGGGAAATGTAGTTCCCCAGTGGTCCCGTGACCCGGCGCGTGGAAAGGAAGAAATGAAGGAGAGAGGGAGCCAGGAGCAGAGAGGGGGGTGGGGGGGAGGGGGAAAACAAGAAAAAGCGGAAGACAGAAGGGGGAGGGGGGGAAGGAGAGGGGAGGGAGGGGGTGACAACCGGGAAGGGAACAGGGGGGCATGGGGGAGGGCAAAAGAGAGTAATGAGTGGGGGAGAGAAAAGAGAATGAAAGGAAATGAGGAAGGGGAGATGAAAGAGGGAAATCATGAGAGAGAGAGAAAGTTGGAGAGAGCAGGTAAAAGGAACATGGGGGGGAAAAAAACAGGGGGGGTGGGGAGGTAGAGAGTGGAACAAAGGAGGGGTGGTACGAGGTATGGGGAAGAGGGGAGAAGAAGGAAACAGCGGAAAGGAAAAGAGGATAGAGAAAGTTTTATAATTAATAAAGAGAGAGCAAGGAGAGAGACGAAAGAGAGAGATCTAGAGAGCGGAATGAGGGTAGGGTAGTGGTATCAGGGGACGAGGAAAGAGATAACAGTAAAGAAGAAGAAAGGAAAGAGCAAAGGTAAAGGGAGTGCGGGAAGAGGAGACGAGGTAGAGGGTTAGACAAACGGGGTGAGAGAGAAGAGCAGGGGAACAGGGGAGTCGAAGGATTGGAAACAGAAAAGGGGAAGGGGAAGGAAGTAAAGCCAGGTGGGGGAAGAACAAGTGCTTGGGGTCAAGGAAAGAGGTACGTGGGGGAAAGCAAGGAAGGCACGGGAAGAGGAGGAAGGATTGAAGAACTCTTAGATTTATAAAAGGACTCATTTATTGAGTGTGAACCAGGGGATCTCGTCATTAAGACCGTCGGTGTCCGTGTGTAATCTCCAGAACCAACGTTGTTCGGTCTGGAGCAATCTCTGTGTCATATTAGAGGTCGACGGAGGTAATTGCTCTATGACCGTCCAGTTTAAGTCATCTGCAGAATGTTTTTTCAAAAGGAAGTGGTTAGTCAATTTTGCTGCTTCTCGTTTACAACGGATTGTACTTCTATGTTCACAGATTCTAGTGGCAACCTTTCTCGAGGTCATTCCCACGTATTTGAGGTTACAGGGACATCTGATCAAGTAGATCACATTCTTGCTGTTACAGTTGGTTAGGGATTTTTGTACCCATGGGGTCTTAAGGTCTAGGTCTATAGTTGTCGATTTTTGAGTAAAACGACAGGCACTACAGTTGCCACATGGGTAGTGGCCTGTTGGTGGTGGAAGACCCCATAGTGTGGTCTGTGTGGTGAGGGAATTGATTTTTTCTTTGGGTCTTGTGTGGACAACCATGTCCCGTATGTTTGCGGCTCTCCTAAAGGCATGTAGTGGCTGCTGAAAAGGTAAACCCCCAGATGTGAGGATTTTCCACTCCTCTTTAATGTTTTTCTGAATCTTGTTGGAGAGCGGGTTAAAAGTGGTCACACACACTATTTGTTCAGTGTCAGATGTCCTAGCGCATGGTTGAAATAGTTGGTCCCTGTTATTATTGCGCGCTCTTTTGTATGCTCTCTTCACCAGATATGTAGGATAGTTTTTAGTTTGTAGCTTAATAGCCAGTTTATCAGCATGTTTACGGTAGTCTGTGAGGGTGGAGCAATTCCGTCGAAGACGTAGAAATTGACCTACAGGGAGGTTCTCCTTCAGGGACCTTGGGTGGAAGCTCTGAAATTGAAGCAGGTTGTTCCGGTCTGTGGGTTTATAATAAACCTCTGTGGCCAGTGCCCCATTGTTTTCATAGATGAGTAAATCAAGAAATGCTAGTCGGTTGTCACCTATGGTCATGGTGAAGTTCAGGAAAGGATTGGCTGCATTCAACCAATTTGCAAAAGTCAAAGCCTCCTCTCTAGTTCCTGTCCAGACCAGTAGGATATCATCTATATATCGTTTCCAGAGTTTAATCTGCTGGAGGAACGGGTTGTCATCATGATTGACCACCTGTCTCTCAAAGTGGTCGACATAAAGGCATGCCAGGCTAGGTGCAAACGTGCTGCCCATGGATGTTCCTTGTATTTGCAAGAAAAAGTTATCCTCGAACTTGAAATAGTTCCTCGTGAGAGCCACATGTGCCAGGTCCAGTATGAAGTCAGGGGGCGTGCATGACTCTCCTCTATTGGCTTCCAAGAGATCGCTGATGACCTGCAAAGTGGCCTCCTGGGGAATGTTGGTGTAAAGGGATTCCACATCCAGGGTGATCAACAATTCTCTAGTTTTGTCAAAAGACACAGAGTCTAGTAAAACTAACACATCCGTAGTATCTTTAAGGTAAGTTGGAATTCTTTTAACCAGCGGCTGAAGGAAGAAATCCACGAATTGAGAGAGGGGTTCTAAAACCGAGCCAATACCGGATACTATCGGCCTACCTGGAGGGGGGATTTGCCCTTTATGCACCTTAGGAAGAACATAAAAGTAGGGAATCCTAGGGTTAGCCTGTACCAGGAAGTCTGCTTCATGTTGAGTAATCCAGTCATTCTCCATGCCTTTCATCACAAGAAAAGAAATCTCATCTTGAATGTCAGGTGTGGGGTCTCGAGATAAGCGTTTGTAATGTTGGGTGTTACCCAATAGACGTTCGCACTCATCTCTATACATTTTTTGTGGAGAAATTACCGTTGCTCCACCTTTGTCTGCTGGTTTGATGATTATCGTAGGGTCAGATGTTAGACCTTTCAGAGCTGAGAGCTCATCCATACTCATGTTATGGTATGTTTTGTTAGTGGTCCCGGTAAGTGCGTTTACCTTTAGGGATACTGATTTCTCAAAGGCCAGGACCTCGGGGGGCATCTGTCCAGTGGTTGGACAGAAAGTGGACTTAGGGCGTAGTCCTGTGTTTCGTTCAGGAGCCTCGAAATGTTTGCCCAAAAAGAATGTCTTTAAGCGGATTTTACGGAACAGACCTGCTAGTTCTGTTCAGGTTTTAAATAAATCAATTTTAGGCGTGGGAACAAAATTTAGACCCTTGTTCAGTGCCCTAGTTTCAAGTTCACTGAGAACACGGTTGCTCAGATTGATAATGTTATCTGTTTGATTATCCATCAGGCTAGTTATAGTGTTTTGCTTGTCCCTGGGAGGGGTTCCCTTTGTGCCGTATTCTCTGGGGCGTTCTCTCTTGGCCTCCAGTGTACCTCTTTCCTTTTCCCTTTTCCCCTCCCGTGGCCTCTGTCTAAAAAAGGCTGCAGTGGCTCAGGAAATGACCATTGTGCAGGGTGCTGGAAAAAGGGCGCCTGGTATTGAGGTGGGAGTCCATATGGAGGAGGCCAACCCCATTGTTGGTTATGATATGGGGGGCACGGGGGTAACATTGGTGGATGATTCCACCTTCCCTGGTGTTGCCCGCGTCGTCCACGGCGTCGCCGTGTATTGTCTGATGATGTGCTGTCATTATCTGAGCTGGTGTTCCCGCCAGATGAAGTGTCAGACATGTTGTTTATTTTTGCTACGTAGTCGGATTTGGTGTAAGGGTATATTCTCTCGTGAGAGAACCGGTAGAGATCTTTCTGGAATTTAGAGATCTTTCGCTGGGTGAAATATTCTTTATGCTCGTTCATATTTTTGTTTACCTCCTCTAGTTTCTTTTTAAAGGAGAGAATACTCAACCCTGATTTTAGGTTATTCTCACTCTTTTTTATCTGAATTAGAAGTGCCTCAGATAACCTTGTCGCTGTTTTAATGATAAGGATGAGCCAATCTCTGGTGCACTTCCATGCTATTAAAGCCCAATCCTTTCTAAATTCCAGATCTTCAAGGAATATACGTGGGGCATTGGTGACCAACAGCCCATTGGGTGCTGTATTGCTGCGGAGGTATTCGGTTAGAACGGCTCCGTGGAGAATAGTTTTGACATGTGATCGTTTTAGTTCTACTAGTGTGTCCCAGTCGCCCAGCTGGGACAAACTTTTGGAGAGGGTTGTATCACCAAGAAGTGAAGGGGCTGACAGAATTGCTGTCAAATCCTCATCACTAAAAGAGAGTCCTTCCGCCATACTGGGGAAAGGAAGAACAATGGTGTGGGAAAGTGATGGGGGAGAAAAGGAGTAAAAAAAATTTTTTTGGGGAAAAGGGGGGGTTTAATACCCTAGACAGACAAAGAAGCTTAGTGTCGGTGTGTGAGCCTGGAACGAAGGAGCCAAAAATTGCTCACTAGAACGGACTCTCGCAGCTAAACAGCTGCTCAACTATCAATACACATGGAGAGAGGATGAGGGAGAAGGAGGGACAAATATGGAGGAACCCACCGTACTTAGCTCCCTATTTCTATAACTCAAAGTACACAAGAAAGTACGGGGTTCTCTAAAGAGGGCGTCGCGGGTACCAGCGTAGCCCTAGGTTGTGCGTGTTCCTATTTGGAAAGGTAATGTCAGTAAGTAACTGTAGAGTGCATGCGCGGGGAGAGACACCGGGGGGAGTTCCTTTTACGGACTAGGTGGTCTCACACACTATATAGTGTCATGCTTCATCATTTGACCACCTAGACCCACCCAGGTAGGACAGTGCCACCTGGGCGGACTCAACCTCACTGTTAAAGGAACAGGAGGGAGTGCGTAAATAAACTTGTTTCTGGAAAGATCGGGATCCAGCTAATCTAGTGAAAAAATTAAAAACACCTAAGCAGACACCTGTGAGGAGTGACAAATTTAATGGTGGTGTCTGATTGGTGTAGTTAAAACAGGGGTTGGGACACCTCTGTGAGGATAAGGACTCACAGGGTCACCTAACTAATAGCCAACATGTTTCTGCCCTCAGAAGTGAGCCAATAGAGGTCTCGGGCATTCGTCAGGGCCTAGGATCCCTACGTCTCACGTTGGAGGAAATTTACTCTATGTGAAGGTCAAAGAGTGTGAAGTAAAAGGTCTACCTTACCCAAGGAATTACCTTGAGGCAGCCTATGGGGGATAAACAAACAATTAGAACAATAGTGGCACACGACACTGCAAAAACCAACCAACTACACACGTGTCAAGGGGATGCATCCATGCACATAACACATATGTTCATAATAGGCAATATTCATGCGTAGAGTGACCAAGTGGGTACATCTAACTATACATGTGGACAGTCCTACCACTGCAGGGAATTACAACTCTTACCCTTTCATAGAGGCTACTAGCCTCTGGTATCCAGGAGGGGGAGTGTCCCCTTATAGTCAAACACTAAGGAGAAACACAGAAAGAGATGGACACAAAGACAAAGTGAGGAAGGGAAGGGAACAGGTGTAACCAGTACAAATGCAGGGGAGAACAGGACTAGCGGCGGGGTTCCCACTAGGAACCCACTGTCATTACTAAATAAAAAGATACTGCATAATGAGTAAAGTAGTAACAGGGGATGGCTACAATTAGTAGTCAAAAAACAGATAGAAAGTAAAAAATAATAATAGAGGGAAGGGGGGGAGAGGAAGAAGAGAAGTCTTATCTGCGCTGCCTGTGATCCATTCAGTCACTCACTACATCAAAGGGGGCGCTCGCCGTGCGCCTATACCGTCCTCTCCTTGGACCGCTTGGAACAAGTGGCTGAAGGAAAACGGTCTTTTTAAGGCTGCTTGATGTTCCAGGTGCGCCCTATTAGCGCGGTAATTAGAGGATATGTGCAGTGAATCACCGCCTCGGGCCTTAAGGAGCGTTTCTAGCCTCGATGTGGTCACCGTCATTACGGTCGCCTCAGATGAGCCGAGGCGCCGGCATGGATGCGTGCGAGTGCTCGGGTGGGGCCCAGGCCGGAAGTCTCTGGCCCGAGCGTCACAACCGGAAGCCTCGCGCTCCGTGCGGGGCCGCTGGGAAATGTAGTTCCCAGCAGTCCCGTGACCCGGCGCGTGGAAAGGAAGAAATGAAGGAGAGAGGGAGCCAGGAGCAGAGGGGGGGGGGGGGAAAACAAGAAAAAGCGGGAGACAGAAGGGGGAGGGGGGAAGGAGAGGGGAGGGAGGGGGTGACAACCGGGAAGGGAACAGGGGGGCATGGGGGAGGGCAAAAGAGAGTAATGAGGGGGGGAGAAAAAAGAGAATGAAAGGAAATGAGGAAGGGGAGATGAAAGAGGGAAATCATGAGAGAGAGAGAAAGTTGGAGAGAGCAGGTAAAAGGAACGTGGGGGGGAAAAAAAACAGGGGGGGTGGGGAGGTAGAGAGAGTGGAACAAAGGAGGGGTGGTACGAGGTATGGGGAAGAGGGGAGAAGAAGGAAACAGCGGAAAGGAAAAGAGGATAGAGACATTTTTATAATTAATAAAGAGAGAGCGAGGAGAGAGACGAAAGAGAGAGATCTAGAGAGCGGAATGAGGGTAGGGTAGTGGTATCAGGGGACGAGGAAAGAGATAACGGTAAAGAAGAAGAAAGGAAAGAGCAAAGGTAAAGGGAGTGCGGGAAGAGGAGACGAGGTAGAGGGTTAGACAAACGGGGTGAGAGAGAAGAGCAGGGGAACAGGGGAGTCGAAGGATTGGAAACAGAAAAGGAGAAGGGGAAGGAAGTAAAGCCAGGTGGGGGAAGAACAAGTGCTTGGGGTCAAGGAAAGAGGGACGTGGGGGAAAGCAAGGAAGGCACGGGAAGAGGAGGAAGGATTGGAGGACTCATAGATTTATAAAAAGACTCATTTATTGAGTGTGAACCAGGGGATCTCGTCATTAAGACCGTCGGTGTCCGTGTGTAATCTCCAGACCCAACGTTGTTCGGTCTGGAGCAATCTCTGTGTCATATTAGAGGTCGATGGAGGTAATTGCTCTATGACCGTCCAGTTTAAGTCATCTGCAGAATGTTTTTTCAAAAGGAAGTGGTTAGTCAATTTCGTTGCTTCTCGTTTACAACGGATTGTACTTCTATGTTCACAGATTCTAGTGGCGACCTTTCTCGAGGTCATTCCCACGTATTTGAGGTTACAGGGACATCTGATCAAGTCGATCACATTCTTGCTGTTACAGTTGGTTAGGGATTTTTGTACCCATGGGGTCTTAAAGTCTAGGTCTATAGTTGTCGATTTTTGAGTAAAACGACAGACACTACAGTTGCCACATGGGTAGTGGCCTGTTGGTGGTGGAAGACCCCATAGTGTGGTCTGTGTGGTGAGGGAATTGATTTTTTCTTTGGGTCTTGTGTGGACAACCATGTCCCGTATGTTTGCGGCTCTCCTAAAGGCATGTAGTGGCTGCTGAAAATGTAAACCCCCAGATGTGAGGATTTTCCACTCCTCTTTAATGATTTTCTGAATCTTGTTGGAGAGCGGGTTAAAAGTGGTCACACACACTATTTGTTCAGTGTCAGATGTCCTAGCGCGTGGTTGCAATAGTTGGTCCCTGTTATTATTGCGCGCTCTTTTGTATGCTCTCTTCACCAGATATGTAGGATAGTTTTTAGTTTGTAGCTTAATAGCCAGTTTATCAGCATGTTTACGGTAGTCTGTGAGGGTGGAGCAATTCCGTCGAAGACGTAGAAATTGACCTACAGGGAGGTTCTCCTTCAGGGACCTTGGGTGGAAGCTCTGAAATTGAAGCAGGTTGTTCCGGTCTGTGGGTTTATAATAAACCTCTGTGGCCAGTGCCCCATTGTTTTCATAGATGAGTAAATCAAGAAATGCTAGTCGGTTGTCACCTATGGTCATGGTGAAGTTCAGGAAAGGATTGGCTGCATTCAACCAATTTGCAAAAGTCAAAGCCTCCTCTCTAGTTCCTGTCCAGACCAGTAGGATATCATCTATATATCGTTTCCAGAGTTTAATCTGCTGGAGGGACGGGTTGTCATCATGATTGACCACCTGTCTCTCAAAGTGGTCGACATAAAGGCATGCCAGGCTAGGTGCAAACGTGCTGCCCATGGATGTTCCTTGTATTTGCAAGAAAAAGTTATCCTCGAACTTGAAATAGTTCCTCGTGAGAGCCACATGTGCCAGGTCCAGTATGAAGTCAGGGGGCGTGCATGACTCTCCTCTATTGGCTTCCAAGAGATCGCTGATGACCTGCAAAGTGGCCTCCTTGGGAATGTTGGTGTAAAGGGATTCCACATCCAGGGTGATCAACAATTCTCTAGTTTTGTCAAAAGACACAGAGTCTAGTAAAACTAACACATCCGTAGTATCTTTAAGGTAAGTTGGAATTCTTTTAACCAGTGGCTGAAGGAAGAAATCCACGAATTGAGAGAGGGGTTCTAAAACCGAGCCAATACCAGATACTATCGGCCTACCTGGAGGGGGGATTTGCCCTTTATGCACCTTAGGAAGAACATAAAAGTAGGGAATCCTAGGGTTAGCCTGTACCAGGAAGTCTGCTTCATGTTGAGTAATCCAGTCATTCTCCATGCCTTTCATCACGAGAAAAGAAATCTCATCTTGAATGTCAGGTGTGGGGTCTCGAGATAAGCGTTTGTAATGTTGGGTGTTACCCAATAGACGTTCGCACTCATCTCTGTACATTTTTTGTGGAGAAATTACCGTTGCTCCACCTTTGTCTGCTGGTTTGATGATTATCGTAGGGTCAGATGTTAGACCTTTCAGAGCTGAGAGCTCATCCATACTCATGTTATGGTATGTTTTGTTAGTGGTCCCGGTAAGTGCGTTTACCTTTAGGGATACTGATTTCTCAAAGGCCAGGACCTCGGGGGGCATCTGTCCAGTGGTTGGACAGAAAGTGGACTTAGGGCGTAGTCCTGTGTTCCGTTCAGGAGCCTCGAAATGTTTGCCCAAAAAGAATGTCTTTAAGCGGATTTTACGGAACAGACCTGCTAGTTCTGTTCGGGTTTTAAATAAATCAATTTTAGGCGTGGGAACAAAATTTAGACCCTTGTTCAGTGCCCTAGTTTCAAGTTCACTGAGAACACGGTTGCTCAGATTGATAATGTTATCTGTTTGATTATCCATCAGGCTAGTTATAGTGTTTTGCTTGTCCCTGGGAGGGGTTCCCTTTGTGCCGTATTCTCTGGGGCGTCCTCTCTTGGCCTCCAGTGTACCTCTTTCCTTTTCCCTTTTCCCCTCCCGTGGCCTCTGTCTAAAAAAGGCTGCGGTGGCTCAGGAAATGACCATTGTGCAGGGTGCTGGAAAAAGGGCGCCTGGTATTGAGGTGGGAGTCCATATTGAGGAGGCCAACCCCATTGTTGGTTATGATATGGGGGACACGGGGGTAACATTGGTGCATGATTCCACCTTCCCCGGCGTTGCCCGCGTCGTCCACGGCGTTGCCGTGTATTGTCTGATGATGTGCTGTCATTATCTGAGCTGGTGTTCCCGCCAGATGAAGTGTCAGACATGTTGTTTGTTTTTGCTACGTAGTCGGATTTGGTGTAAGGGTATATTCTCTCGTGAGAGAACCGGTCGAGATCTTTCTGGAATTTAGAGATCTTTTGCTGGGTAAGATATTCTTTATGCTCGTTCATATTTTTGTTTACCTCCTCTAGTTTCTTTTTAAAGGAGAGAATACTCAACCCTGATTTTAGGTTATTCTCACTCGTTTTTACCTGAATTAGAAGTGCCTCAGATAACCTTGTCGCTGTTTTAATGATAAGGATGAGCCAATCTCTGGTGCACTTCCATGCTAATAAAGCCCAATCCTTTCTAAATTCCAGATCTTCAAGGAATATACGTGGGGCATTGGTGACCAACAGCCCATTGGGTGCTGTATTGCTGCGGAGGTATTCGGTTAGAACGGCTCCGTGGAGAATAGTTTTGACATGTGATCGTTTTAGTTCTACTAGCGTGTCCCAGTCGCCCAGCTGGGACAAACTTTTGGAGAGGGTTGTATCACCAAGAAGTGAAGGGGCTGACAGAATGGCTGTCAAATCCTCATCACTGAAAGAGAGTCCTTCCGCCATACTGGGGAAAGAAAGAACAATGGTGTGGGAAAGTGATGGGGGAGAAAAGGAGTAAAAAAAAATTGGGGGGGGAAGGGGGGGTTTAATACCCTAGACAGACAAAGAACCTTAGTGTTGGCGTGTGAGCCTGGAACGAAGGAGCCAAAAATTGCTCACTAGAACGGACTCTCGCAGCTAAACAGCTGCTCAACTATCAATACACATGGAGAGAGGGTGATGGAGAAGGAGGGACAAATATGGAGGAACCCACCGTACTTAGCTCCCTATTTCTATAACTCAAAGTACACAAGAAAGTACGGGGTTCTCTAAAGAGGGCGTCGCGGGTACCAGCGTAGCCCTAGGTTGTGCGTGTTCCTATTTGGAAAGGTAATGTCAGTGAAATGTCAGTAAGTAACTGCAGAGTGCATGCACGGGGAGAGACACCGGGGGAGTTCCTTTTACGGACTAGGTGGTCTTACACACTATATAGTGTCATGCTTCATCATTTGACCACCTAGACCCACCCAGGTAGGACAGTGCCACCTGGGCGGACTCAACCTCACTGTTAAAGGAACAGGAGGGAGTGCGTAAATAAACTTGTTTCTGGAAAGATCGGGATCCAGCTAATCTAGTGAAAAAATTAAAAACACCTAAGCAGACACCTGTGAGGAGTGACAAATTTAATGGTGGTGTCTGATTGGTGTAGTTAAAACAGGGGTTGGGACACCTCTGTGAGGATAAGGACTCACAGGGTCACCTAACTAATAGCCAACATGTTTCTGCCCTCAGAAGTGAGCCAATAGAGGTCTCAGGGCATTCGTCAGGGCCTAGGATCCCTACGTCTCACGTTGGAGGAAATTTACTCTATGTGAAGGTCAATGAGTGTGAAGTAAAAGGTCTACCTTACCCAAGGAATTACCTTGATCAGTAGAGGAGGGCTCCCCCAGTTTTGTCCAAATAGCAAAATCTGGCCTTCAGGTACCCAAAAGCCAGTTCAACTGGCCATTGTGTTCTTCCAAGGGCATCATTGAAGCAGACTTCCCCTGGTGTAGTTGGATTCCTCAGCTCTAAGGATGGTTGGGATAGGCTGACTTCCTGTTTTGTAATGGGACATAAGTTCTACAATGAGTCACACACTTCCTGATTATAGCACCTGACATTGCTCACACAAAGTTAGGACAGATGTTACTTACCAACAAGCCAGGCCCTTTCTGATTGCAGTTGTGACATAAGCTGGTGTATGGTGCTGTTCCACATTACAAAGGAATCATGGGCTGAACCTGGGAACTGGGCAAACAAGTCTGAAATGTACAAATCTGGAAAGCAAACAACTTGCAAGCTGATAGAATGTAAGTGCTTCCTATTTTCATAGACATATTTACTGGCATGCGGTGGCACTAATGCAATATGGATGCCATCAATGGCTCCCACCACATAGAATTCAACCTTCACATTGGCTAAATCCTCACTTTTGAGGAACCTAATATAGTTGTCAATGTGTTTCATCATTGCTGATAGCACGACATTTAAAACACCACAGAACATAGGTTGTGACATACCACCAGATATAGCCACTATACATTGAAAGGGACCTGTGGCCAGAAAATATAATACTGCCTTAAGTCTTACAATAGGTGTTATTCATGTTGGATTTGTGTTTTGAGGCATGAGATCTGGCTCCAGCTGACAACATAAATCTTGTATATTTTGCCTATTCAGAAGAAACTTCATAATTACATCCCTTTATTCCATGGTCAGAAGGTCTTTAAATTGATGGTATATTGGAGGCTGTTGTCTCCTCCCTCTCTCAGGGTATCTATCGGTGGAATAAAATAAATAGGAGCATTAGTCACAGTGTCCAGAGCAACATATATCATAAGTAAGACAAAATTTATGTGACAAAACATTACTGGCTGAAAAACCATTGCACACATTTCATATTACAATTGTGTACTACCTAAGATCCTGCTATATACCCCATTGTTGTCTACACATGTGTCTACAACATATATGTGCATATTATACACCTATATGGTCCTCATGTGCACCTTGATATTGAAAAGTAATTTTGTCCTTCCAAAATACCATAATCGGCCTTGTACAGTGCACCGCCGTTGTATGGCATTTATGACCAGTAAGGTACTACACTGATGACTGTATAGAAGAAATTACACATCAATGGAGTATCACAATTGTTTACATGCAACAACACATTTGTATTGGTGGCAACCCTTTTACCAGTCACCAAAACTGTGGTTTCAACTGCTAAAATGATGGATATCTGACCTCGTGTTATACTTTTGAAAGCTGCCGCTACCAGTGGGAGGTTTCATTCACGGTGGACATAGACACAGGCTAACATTTGGTGACTGTGACAGTCACAGGCCAATGTCTGTGCCCATCTATGCTGATGACCATGTACGTGGCATACATGTACATCATGGTTTGAAAAATAATTCACTTGCCTCCTGACACTGCTGCCATCAACACCTCTGCCACTTTAGCTGCTGTCTGCTGCCTCTGGGAGCAATCATGCCAGGCCAAACAGGTGTAAGGGCCACTGCCTTCTCTCCAGAGGAGCTGTTGAAGAGGTCCTTCCCCTCTATGGTCAGCTTTATGTATCACCAGAGGGACAGTTATCCTTTCCTTTCTCCTTTTCTTTCTCACATGCTACATTGTGCCTCTGAGTACCAGAGTTGTTTTGGATGACTGTAGTTACATTTTGTGTTCCACACACATGATGTCCATGTTATGGATTGTGGAGACCTGTACTTTGTTTATTTCAAATGACCATTGTGTTGTGTGATGTGTGATAAGCCCTAGATCCTCCTGTTGCATTCACATATCTGTGAAAGTAAACTTTTCTGGGCAACAATGACATATTTGATGATCAGACGATGGTAAATGAGAAATCAAGTGTATTTGCATTACAGCATGAGCTGTGTATGTATACTGTTAGAAGCAATTGAGAAATATGTTAGCAATTTGTACAGTCCCACATATCACTTAGCCCAGATCAGGCCTTCGCAAACTGTTGTCTGAGAGCTAGCTAAACCTCACTGACCCCTCCAGAGTGCCACACCACCTTGAACTCACATGTAGGATGGCCGCAAGATGTCCTGTTATGCACTGAAGAGATGAAAATGTGATGTTCATGTTGGTTCAGTATGCTCAGCCCTTAGAGAGCAAGGCCTGTCAAAGGTTTTTCCCATTATGGGCCATAGCCCAGGTTAGGGGAGAGTTATTTAGGCGATGCAACGGATGCACAGAGTAAACTCCCTGTAGCCTTTCAGATCATTGGATGTTCCCAAAATGGGTCTTCTGAACCAATAGTACACCTGAATGCTTTTACATTGACTACCTTTGGAATGGTGACTGAGGTAACCCCCTCACCTGGTACAGCTTTCCATTAACCCACATTGCCAATGTGTGACATTGACTACTGACTCCCATAGTTCTGTCGTCACTTTTCCATAAGTCATTTTGCACTGTACTGGCCTATTACACAAGTAACAAACATACTGTGCAGTTAGTTGGTCAATTCTAGAGAGATCATTACATGTCAATCACTAACTTTGTCACATTCAACCATTCACACCAAACATACCTTGGTACATTGAATGTCATCTCTGTAAGTGTGCCACATATGGTAAAGGTGTGTACTGTAATACCAGTACATACCACACAAACTCAATCAGATGTTACATGAGATTCCATTCCGTAGTCCACATGTCCACAAATCCACAGAGAGGAGCTCTCAGTGATACCCATGCCAGCCCTTTCATTGTCACCTAAGTCTTAGGGTGTAGTCTATACTAAGGTAGTAGCCTGTATGGACCGTATGCAACAAGTCAGTGTGCCTTGATGTAAAGTTCATGTAGTTTACCCTTCAGAAGATCACAATGGTATGTTGTGTTTCATAGTGGCTCACATCAAAGTACATGTCTGTTGGCCCTGGACTACATGATGTTAGTGGGCTGGCTTAATCAGTGTAGGCAATGAGCAGGGGTTTGGATAGTCAGCAGATGCCTATAAAAGTATATATGTCTGTCAATATAGTTATCAGCATGTGAGATTTACACATGTGTGGGCATATTTACAAGCCCTTAGCACCACCTTGGCCCACCCTAGCATAATTTATTTCTACGCTGAGGTGGTGTGAAGGAGGCCTTTCACCATATTTACGAAGTGGTTCAGTGCTTGCTTTGCACCACTTATTAAACCCTTGCACCGTACTCTTGTAAATATGACCTGTAGTGTGTTAAAAATTCAAAAATGCTTTTGCCAAGTGTCTACAAAATTAATGTTAACCAAACAGATATCCTAAATTATGCGATTATGATCTATTCATTCATCTAAAAGATCCATACAGGTCAACACACATAAGAATCAAGCAACTTGGAGACCCATCGCCTGGAAGGTTCAAACCCTGAGGGTCTATTGCTGGCACAGCGTCCATTGTCTGAAAAAGTGGGAGGGCCTGATGCGCAGGGCCTGGAAGATCATGGAGGTCCAGCTGCTGTTGTCCTCCAAACGTGAATGGGACACGTACCATGCCCTGACTCCCTAATGGCCCACATACTGGTGGTGGCCAACCGGAAGCTTGATGGGCGGCGGACCCCAACGACCTGAAGAACTTCCGCCCCATCTCGCTCCTCCCCTTCCCGGCCAAGGTCATCGAGAAGGCCGTCAACAAGCAACTGACCAACTTCCTCGAAGACAACAACTTGCTCGACCCCTCCCAGTCTGGCTTTCGGGCCAACCACAGCACGGAAACCGCCCTCGTCGCAGTCACCGACGACATCAGAACCCTGATGGACAACGGAGAAACAACCGCCCTCATCCTCCTTGACCTCTCGGCTGCCTTCGACACCGTCTGCCACTGCACCCTAATAACCTGCCTCCGCTCCACTGGTATCCAAGGACAGGCCCTGAACTGGATCATCTTGTTCCTCTCGGACCGAACCCAAAGAGTCTACCTCCCGCCCTTCTGCTCTGAACCCACCGAGATCATCTGCGGCGTCCCACAAGGCTCCTCGCTCAGCCCTACTCTCTTCAATATCTACATGAGCCCCCTCGCCAACATCGCTCGCAAACACAACATCAACATCATCTCCTACGTCGACGACACCCAGCTGATACTCTCCCTCACCAAAGACCCAGCCACCGCCAAAGCCATCCTGCAGGATGGAATGAAAGACGTCGCATAATGGATGAAGCTCAGCCGCCTGAAACTGAACTCAGACAAGACGGAGGTCCTCATCCTCGGAAACTCCCCATCCGCCTGGGGCGACTCTTGGTGGCCCACGGCCCTGGGCACCGCACCAACCCCCTCAGACCACACACGCAACCTCGGATTCATCCTGGACCCCCTTCTCACCATGACCAAGCAAGTCAATGCCATCTCGTATTCTTGCTTCCACACCCTTCGAATGCTCCGAAAGATCTTCTACTGGATCGCCGCTGATACCAGAAATACTGTTACCCACGCCCTCGTCACAAGCCGCCTGGAGTACGGGAACACCCTATACGCAGAAACCACCGCAAAACTTCAGAAACATCTTCAGTGCATAGAAAACGCCTCTGCACGCCTCATCCTCAACGTACTACGCCACAGCCACATATCCGCCCATCTGAAACACCTGCACTGGCTCCCCGTCAACAAAAGGATCACCTTCAGGCTCCTCACCCACGCACACAAAGCCCTCCACAATAAGGGCCCCGAATACCTCACCAGCCGCCTCGCCTTCTACACGCCCACCCGTCAACTTCGCTCCACCAGCCTCGCTCTCGCCACCATCCCTCGCATCCGCAGAACCACCCCTGGAGGTAAATCCTTCTCCTACCTGGCAGCCAAGACATGGAACTCCCTTCCTGTCCACCTCAGGACTACCCAGGACCACCTCGCATTCAGGAAGCGCCTCAAGACCTGGCTCTTCGAGCAGCAGTAACCCCCCCCCCAGCGCCTTGAGACCATCACCGGTGAGTAGCGTGCTCTATAAATGCCTTGATTGATTGATTGATGGGCGGTTGAGGGAATCACAGCAGCTACAAGGGGGTGAGAGTTAGGGGTGAGTTTGATGTTGTTTGTGAAATTTGTACCCAACAGGCCACGTGTCTTCCGTGTGTCACTCACAACATGAGCTGATTGATCACTATATTCAGTCTTGTGTCTGCTCAAGAGAGTATATTGGCATTTGTACCCATCAGGCCACTTGTCTTCAGTGTGTCAAGAGTGCTAGTACCTCACAACTGTGTCTCATGTGATGGTGGCCCTTATACAAGTGACATAGCATATAGTGCACTTTGGATGCAGTCATATTTACTTTGGATACTTTCCCTTGGTCAGTGGGGAATGTACAGTTACATGTGTTGGCTAACATCACTGTTGCCCTTAGTATTTGTGCCTGCATGTTGACATGCGTACCTTTCACTTTTGTAGTATCATTTACACTACTGCTTCACACATGATCAACCTGTCTTTATAGGATGATATCTGATTTCATCACATATGTGTGCACGCAAAAATGTATTAGTAAATAGTTATATGTGATTGGTATTCGGTTCATGTGTTACCACAGCTAGGAGTGTGTAAACATTGGTTGACATGCATCAGGGAATGACATGCAGAACTGTGGGAATCATATGTGAATGTGTACACTCAGTAATACAATTGAGCGTATTTGCATGAAAAAAGGAACAGTGATGTGCCTTCCCATTGAGAAACAGATTAAACCACCTCTTCAGTTAATGGAGATTCCCTGAGCCTCTACAACATTCAATGGACTATTAGCTTTTAGCTATGCAATGTTAGAATAGTGTCTCACCAGTACCAATTGAGACTGGTAGTTTCCCTAGGCCTAGCTGATTCATTGTGCTGTGGATATTTGTAGACAAATCTCCCAGGCATTTTTCCCAGATTGTCTCCAGTATACTTTTCTGTGCGACATGTGTTATATAGCTATGTTACAATAGTACAACTTTCATGAGACAATTTTGACAATGGACATACTGTATTAGGAAGTTACTATATATTAGGGAAAAACCTTTTCCAACCCTCCTCACAGTGACACAAAGAAAATACAAACACCAGGCAAGACCCCGGAACAGATTAAATGTTTGTTCAGCTACCAATGTTTATTGGCAGGCCAAGGCAGGCACACATCCCAGTGTTATGCCTTTGAAACAAGCTTCTTCTGCCCTGAGTTATTCTTGTAGGGCCTCTATATATGTTAGAAAGTGCTGTCACAGCAAAACCCCAAAAGGGGACATAGTCCAAACATGGGCAAGGATATACAAAATAGAACAGCTGCATACACCCAAACTACAAGACCACTGAGTAAAATTATTCATAATGCAGTGTGGGCAAAAACAAGGGAACAGACAACAGGTGGACTGTATGTAGACGAAAGGAAGCTGTGACCTTGCTTATGGGTTTGCCTGACTGGCTGAACTTAATGTGTGAGACAGAACAAAACTCATCATAGCTTGGAGAGGTTTGTTTGCCCAGCTGGCATAGGTGTCAGAGAGGTCAGCGGGGATGCCTTGATGCAGAGATGAAATAGCAATGTGAAGGAGAGTGAACCACTCTGTGAAGGAGAGGGGAGCAAATGAGCAGGCAGCTTGGTCAAGGAGATAAATAGATGGCTTATTGGGATTCAGATAATGGAGGAGAAAATTGGAACTTAAGTATGATATCTATGTAGTACATACATATGGATATATATTTTTTCTCAACAATCCCCCCTTTCTGATATTAATATTATACACGATTGTTATATATGATGTAGAACTTTAACTGCAGAAACTGAAAGCATGCTCTTACTACAGAATTGCTGGAGCATGGAACAACACTGTATACAATACAAAAGTACGACTATTGCTATCATGATAACAAATAGTGCTAGAACTAAGCTCTTCAACCATGCTGTTGGTAGCCACGACTACAGTCAGGACCAATCATCAGATGGTAATTTTCTCTGCTCCATGACATGTTCTAACTGCTTTCTTAATTTGGGCCACATCCCTTGCTATGTTTTCCACTTTCATTTAAAAATAACAGCATCAGCAACAAGACAAACTCAATAAAATGTACAGTCCTCCTTGTTGTAGTGTCAGGAGGTCATGGGCAATTCTATGTTGAATAGTCATGGCAGCCACTGAATTTATTTCCACCTGCAACTCTGTAAGTGCATCTCTTGTGGCATTGACTGCTATGGCTAGCTCAGCAGACATGTTAACAAGGACCAATTCCAAATCAGATACAACACATTCTGGAATTAATATATACACTAGCGTCCAGAATAGGTGTATGTATATCTGTCTTATATCTATGAGCAAAACTCCCCAAATGTAATGCACATGTGCTGCAATATGCGACACAACTGAATTGTTTGGTGTAAGATAAAACATAGCACAGATGCCTTCCCAGTGCTGGGAGAAGCACCTTGAATGGCTGAGTGCCACAAATAAAATACACACTGACCTGTAACAATGTGTCCAATGTGTGATATTTACCAATAGGAAGGCCTAACCCCTCTGGGAAAGAGTTCTAAAATTGATCACATAATTTGTAATCAATCCCTGCAGAATTTATAAGTATGTCATTTGCCCACTGTACCATGTAAAAACAGCTACCCAATCATAAAGGATAATCTAATATTTTAGAAATCACATTTGGTGTAATGGCATAATCATGTTCTCCATCAATTAATGGATAGTATAGAAGACCATCAGGTATTATCAATAGTCTCTCCATGTATAGTGATGTTCCCGTAATGTAAAGTTTAGTTAACCTTTTTACTTCTACCATAGTTCTCTAGATCCTATTTATTAACTGTTTGTCCCTCATGTTCCAATTACCCGTGGTATCATCAAATTCTAATATGTTCAGACACTTGCAACTTGCTAGATATCCTAAGTATCGGTAAGCTGGGTTAGATCCTGAAACTTAATGCTTTATACATACAGGAAATGCACTGCCCTCTGCATTGTTTTCCACCGTAGTTGACACTGGGTATTCAGCCTGAATATTTGGCAGTATGGTACTGTATGGGTACCAACCAATCCTTCCTTCTGCACAATCACACGTTACATTAGATATAAGGCATCCTTTTCCTTGTGCAAAATTCTGTATAGGCACAGGTGTTTCATGTATGTCAATGGGGTCATTGGGGTGTCTGGATAATTCTCTACAAATCAATACATTTTCAAGATCTAAGATGTGGGCTACTTTCTCATGTACTGCAATGAGGGTATGGCCAGCTGGTTGTCTAAATACAGGTAGCACACACAAAATTAAGGTACTAAAGATATTGTTTGTACTATGTGATGCATTTTTTTTTCCAAGAGTTATAGACATATATATGAAGTCTTTCTGTTACTCAGTTCTAAGACACTTTCTCTAAGTGTCAATAAGGCAACGTAATGCAGCATGCTGCCCTCTGCTTCTCCTCCTGGTCTGCAGTCGTCTTGTTTGAGGGTGGTTTCATGGACTTGCCCGGCAGTGTCCTCTTCAGTCTATTTTTATGCAGGTGGGACCATCACCTTTCTTTGAGACTAGGTTGTGTGATTCACTTAATAGCATTAGTTGGTGTCACCGTCCCTGTGAAATTTGATGAGAGGACCTCAGTGTGGCTCTAAGGAATGGTCTGGTCTGTCTCCCCTTATCTGGTATGTTGCGCTGCTCTATGGATCGCAGGTGCTCATCCATTACAGGTACGTTTTTTTAATGCTTTTTGCTATTAGGGGCGCTGTAACATGCTTTCTCTTACTGCTGAGTCAGCTGTGGTATTACCTCTGGCTATCTTGGTATTAGCTCCTGTATGGGTCTCACATTTCATGACCGATATGCTGTTAGGTAGTGGTATTGCTTTTTACAAGTTCTTTACTAAAGGGTCATTTTGAATGGAGTGCCCTGCTGCTACGATACTGCCACAGCTGGCCAAAACCTTGGACAACTCCAAAGGCATAACATGAGTCAAGTGTGAGTCTTAACTGTTTTCCCCTCAGCTAGAATACATGCCCTTGTTACAGCAGCTTGCCCGGCAGCTGTGCCAGGTGGAAGAGCTGTACTTTCAATTATGGTGTCTACTGTTGTTATAGCAGTGTCTGTTAGTCTGCTGGAGGAATCATCAGTCTACCACTCATAGACTGCCTTCTCTAATGGTGTCTGTTGTAAATCTAATCTGGGTATGGTGCATGTTTCTACAACCTCAACAAATCATGGTCAGGGGTCTCATCATAATCACCTATTGCAGGTAATAATGTTGCCAACTTAACAGGTGAGCATCTTTTAATGGTGATATCAGTGTTAGATGAAAACGTGACCTCATAACCTGTGTGCCTGGCCGCCGAAAAATGCTGTGTTGCTGCTGATGACAACAACAACTGTATCGAATGTGGCACATAAACAATACAAGGATTGTCAATCACAATGGGAGCTGCCCTCTCTACCATCACAACTGCTGTAACCACTGCTCTCAAACAGGCCAGATGCACAGTCTCTTCTGAAGGCACAGTTACAGAGTAATATGGCACAGGTCTTTTTCCAGAGACATGCTGCTGTGTTAGCACACCATTTGCAATGCCATTTTGCTCTGGCACATAGAGACAGAAGGGCAGTTTGTAATTAGGGAGCCCAAATGATGGTGCAGTACACAATGTCCCTTTCCTTTTCTTGAAACATTCTGCAAGTTCATTAGTCCAATCAATGTTGTTGGGTGCACCTTGTAGGGTGCATGTGCTCAAGATTGCATCATAGGATCGGTACTCAGGGATCCATTGGCAGCAGTAGTTGATCATCCCCAAGGAAGACAAAATTTCTTTCTTGGTGGACAGGGGCTGCATGCTTTGAATAATTTTTATTCTGTCAGATGCTAGGCAGTGTGTACCTCTGGATACTACATAATCCAGGTAGGTCACCTCTTTTTGGCAGCACTGACATTTTGACTAAGAGGCTTTGTGTCCTCTATCCTGGAGGTGGTTCGGCAGAGATACAGTGTCTTTTTCACAGGCTTCAAGTGAAGGGGATGCGACAAAGAGACCATCAGCATACTGTAAGATGACACTACCACCTTTCAGGAGTAGGCTATCGAGGTCTTTCTTTACTGCCTGTGCATACACAGTAGGACTCTCTGTGAAGCCTTGGGCGAGTCTTGTTAAAGTGTCCTGGATATCTTTTATTGTGAAGGTAAAGAGGTAATCACTCTCTGAGTGGACTCTAATACTGAAAAACCCAGAGGTAAGATCTATAACTGAAAAGTACTCTGCTTTTACAACCATGGAAGATAATATAGTATTTATGCCAGGCACAAAAGGTGCTAAGGCAACCATGATGTTGTTTATCTGGCATAAATCCTATATGAATCTATACTGCTCTTGGGCAATGGAATTCTTGGACTATTAACCACTTTGCTGCCTGGCCTTTTCCCCTCCTGTGCCGAGCCTTTTTTTGGCTGTTTGGTGCAGTTTGTGTTTAGACCCTCAACATTTTGTCCACATAAGCTATCCACACAAAATTAGCGGCCTTTTTTTTCCAACATCCTAGGGATTCTAGGGCTACCCAGAGTTTGTGGGTTCCCTTGGAGGAGACGAAGAAATTAGCCAAAATACAGCAAAAATTGTGTTTTTAAAAAAAGAAATTCGAAAAAAGAGCTGCAGAAGAAGGAGTGTGTTTTTTCCCTGAAAATGGCATCAACAGAGGGTTTGTGGTGCTACAATCACCACCTTCCCAGCTTTCAGGAACAGGCAGACTTGAATCAGGAAACCAAATTTTTCAACACAATTTTGGCATTTTACTGGGACATACCCCATTTTTACAATTTGTTGTGCTTTCAGCCTCCTTCCAGTTAATGACAGAAGTGGGTGTGAAACCACTGCTGGATTCCAGAAAGCTAAAAGTTTTTGAAAAATAAACACAATTCTGAATTCAGCAAGAGGTGATTTGTGTATATCCTACAAGGTTTTCAGACAGAAAATAACAGCTCATATAAAAAAATATTGAAATTGAGGTGAAACGTTTTACTATGTAACTTTTTCCTGTGATGTCAGATTTTTTAAAGCAATATACCATTACGTCTGCTGGCCTCTTCTGGTTGCAAGGATATATAAGGCTTGTAGGTTCATCAAGAACCCTAGGTACGCACAGCAAAAAAAGGAGCTGCACCTTGCAATGGGTTTTCATTCTATACCGGGGATACAGCA